>NC_048231.1:10872843-11026684 GCF_002007445.2 Ailuropoda melanoleuca | reverse complement strand
ACCTCGCGCCCGGCTCTACCCCCACCCCCACCCCCGGTTCTCTTTGGCGTGCGGGCAAGGCCTACACCGAAATTGGGAACTTGTGTGCTTTCTGATGGGCTTGGAGTCACTCCTGCAGACACCTACTCGATCTGGGTGGAGGAGAGCAAAGAGCAAGGGTTTGGTGTCAGACAGCCGGGCTTGGAAACCCAACTCAGTCCTCCTGCAGCTCCGAGGAGCTGCGGAGAGCCTTGCTTCTCTCACCTGTAAAGCGGAGATGCCAGTGCCTCCTCGGACTGGGCTCTGGCCAGGTAAGACTTCGGTAAGTGCCCGAAGCGCCCGCCCGGAGAGCCGGTTCCCTGCCCTCCCCGCCCCCCTCGGGTGGGTTTCACTCGGCACTGCCACCGCCTCGGCGGGATCAAATTCGTCTTCCCAGAACTTGGCTGTCCGAGTCGGCACTTGGCACTCAGTGCTGGTCCCGAACGTCAGTGCAGTTCGCGTCCCGTGATTTATCTGCGCGCCTGGCCGGTGCGCCCGGGGGCCCCGGCGCTCCATCCGCTTCCGCTGCTCTCCACCTCGGCTCTAGGTGACCTGCTCGCCGCCACGCCGAGGCAAACGTCTGCCCAGCCCCTGGGGACAGCGGGCAGAAAGGCAGTGTTACCCCGCGGCAGGTCGGCACCGCTCCAGAGGCAGGGAAGTGAGTTTGCGCAGTAAGAGGCAGCCCGCTAGAGCACACCGGTCCCCCTGCTCCGGGCGGAGGGGCCACCTCTGTGCCCTTGAGAAAACCACTTCCCCGCCTCGGGGGCTCTGAGTCCACCTGTGTAAGAGAAGGGAGTCGGATTGGAACAAGTTGGCAAATGGGTCGCCTAAGAGCCAAATCGGTTTATAGATAGACTTTATTAAATTGCCCAAGTAAAAAACTGCGGTATAATTATTACAGGATAAAATGCACAGATCTTAAATATTTATCTGACGAAGTTTGTTAACTGTATACGCAGAGTAACCACCACCCAAAACAAGATACAGAACATTTCCATCACCCCAGAATGATCCCACCTGCACCTGTCAACTGCCATCCCCCACCCCTTCCCAAGCAACTGCTTTCTCTTACCAACATTTACACACCTTGTAAAATTTTTTTTTTTAGTTTTGCTGCCTAGAATGGCATTCTTCACAGACGCACCCCCACCCCCGTTGTCCTTCGCTCAGCTCGCTAGGCTCACTTATTAGCCTGGCTCCTCCCTGTAGCCACCTGAGTTTGTGATCCTCAGGAGAGGCTCCCCAAGGCCCTTCAGGTCTAACATTCCATGAGTCTGGTTAAGAAGGGGGCTCCCAAAGGGCTCCCACACCTTCCCCTAGTGAACTCTGGGGCTCCCAAGCCTCGGTTGCATCCCCTGGTGCTCACTGTCCAGAGGTGCCCATCTGAATTCCCCTGTGTCCCTCCTGGCTCACCTGCCCCTGCAGAAACACGTCAGGTCCAGCCTGAACACAGGGCCCGGGCCTGGGTCCACCAGCTGGGAAGAGACAGGACTAGGAAGGGGACGGCAGCCTGTGGATAGAGTGCAAAGTGGACATCTTACACGCTTCGGGGCTCTTTTGGACACGTGTTCTGAGGCATGGAAAATTTCCCACTTGAGGAGCCCTGCTTTTCCCAGATGGAGGCTAGAAGGCTTGTGTGAGAAGCCTGTGGTGCGGAGTTCATGGGTCAGGGGTACTAGGACAGGACTTGGAGACACAGGTGACAAACATGAAGAAAAAAGCTTGCATAGGCATCAGGTCTACAGGGAAGGTGGGACCAGGAGCGTGTGACTGGGGTTCAGCTGCGGCTGCGAGATTGCGTCCACACTGGCTGCAGTGGCCGCCTGGGGCAGGGGGGCACGCAGACAGCAGCATCAGGGGCTCCGTGGCGACAGCAGCTTTGTCGTCAGCGGACTTCCTCAGCATGGTGTTGGGCAGCATTCCTGGAAGCCTTTACCTCTGGTCAGGCCTAGTTCTCTAGCCCGCCCAGTATCCTTTTAATGTATTAATTCCTTTTCTGCTTAATCAGGTCAGGACCAGCTTTGGCTGCTTGTGAAGGACTAGGGCTGATCTCATGAGCTGTAGGAGGGAGAAAGGCAGGATCCCTGGAATCGTTCTTAAGGAAACCCTTCCCAAGGGGCAGGGCAGAACGAGCCCAGGTGGTTCCTGGGAAAGGTCCGGTGTCTTTAATGGAAGAAATAGAGCACAGGTTTTTTCGGGGGTGAAGAGAAACCAATCTCTGCCCATCCCGTCTATACACAGAACACCTGACTAGACCTTAGCTAATGGTGGTTGAGGCGGGGTGGAAAGACCAGAGGCCAACAGCATGAGTTTGGTGGGCCTCGAGATACACCGGTGGTTTCTGCTTCCCTCAACTAAGCAGCCCAGATGGTACCAAGTGAGCCTTGGGAGAAGCCGTTTCTGCTTCCATTGTGTTCTCTGCCCTCGCTGGTGGGGGTGCCGAAAGCTGGCAGATAGTTCTGAGGAAGACAAAACAGGCTGGAGACAATCCTGCTGGACCGAGCGTGGGCCGGTGCCGTTCAGTCTTATCAGGAACGAGGTGAGACCAGTCAAGGGCAGACACTCAGGGTCCTGAGAGCCCCACATGCTCAGACCCAGAGCTGATGGTCTATGTAGCTTGTGTACATCCTATCCATTTTGTTTAATTTGGGAAACAGTCTCAGTGAGGAAATATTATTTTTCATTCTCCAGGGGAGTAAAATGAAGTTGAAAAAGGTTGTCTACGACTCCCCTAGTCATTTCTGGAGCAAGATAGGCCCTCAAATATGTGTAGAACGAGGGAAGTGACAGGAACATACATTTTCTTTTTCTTTTGGCTTTTATTTTTTTCCTCAGCTTTAGTGAGGCAGGAGTGACATAAATATTTAGATTGTTCAACATTTTGTAAGGTGTACAACATGATTTAATGCATGTATATATTGGGAAATGCTTAGCACAATCAAGTTAATCTAGTCATCACCTCACACAGTTACCATTTTGTGTGTGTGCCTGTGTGTGGTGAGAACACTTCAGACCTACTCTTCGCAAATTTCAAGTACAGAATACAATGTCATTAACCATGCTGTACACTCCATCTCCAGAATTACTCATTTTATAACTGAAAAGCGTGTACCCTTGGACCAACATCTCCCCATTTCCCCCACACCCAGTCCCTGATAACCATCATTCTCATTCTAGGAATTAGACTTTTATTTAAGATTCTACACATAAGTGAGATCAAAGGGCATTTGTCTTTCCCTGTCTGATTTTATTTCACTTACCATAAGGTCCTCCAACTTCATCCATGTTGTTGCAAATGGCAGAAAGTCCTTCTTTTTACAGTTGCATGATATCCCGTTGTGCATATATGTACCCCATCTTCTTCATTTATTCATCCGTCTACAGACGCGTGGTTGCATGTCTTGGCTGTTGTGAATAATGCTGCAATGAACATGGGAGTGCAGACATCTCTTCAGGATACTTATTTCCTTTGGATATTATACCCAGAAGTGATATTGTTGGATCATAGGGTAGTTCTATTTTTAATTTTTTAAAGAATCTCCATGCTGTTTTCCCATAGTGACTGCACCAATTTACATTCCTACCAACGGTGCTCGAGGTGCTCGAGAGTTCCCGTTCTTCCACACCCTTGCCAACACTTATCTCCTGTCTTTTGATAACAGCTATGCTAACAGGTGTGAAATGGTATCTCATTGTGGTTTTGATTTGCATTTTCCTGATTAGTGATGCCGAGCACCTTTTATGTACCTGTTAGCCATTCTTCTTTGGAAAAATATCTATTCGGTTCCTCTGCCCACTTTTTAATTGGATTGTGTGTTGTTGTTTTTTTTAAATATTGAGTTGTGTTCTTTGGATACTAGCCCCTTATCAGATCAGTGATTTACAGATACCTTCTCCCATTCCATAGATTGCCTTTTCATTTTGTTGCTGGTTTGCTGTGCAGATTTTTGGTTCGATGTAGTCCCACCTGTTTATTTTTGCTTTTGTTGCTTTTGCTTCTGGTGTCTTTTTGATAGATCTTCATTGAGTAACAACACAGTAGGGGTTTGGTCCTCATGAGCCAATACCACCCCTGGCTTAGGCATTTTCCCTGTGGGATGATACCATATATTTTGTCCCTTAAAATCATCAGAGGGTGTGTTTATATTGTACATAAGGGTGTCAGTTGGCACCCATACTAACAGCCCTACCTCGGTACTAATATGTCTATTCCAGTCCTTTGCCCATTTTCTGATCAGGTTATATTGAGTTATATGAGTTCCTTACATATTTTGGATATTAACTCTTATCAGATATATGGTTTGCAAATATTTCCCCCCATTCCTTAGGTTGCCTTTTCATTTTGATCTCCTTTGCTGTATGCAAGAACATACATTAGCATGATGTTGCCTTTTTTTTTAAAGTTCACACATCTTTTTATTTTTTTATTTTTATTTTTATTTTTTTAAATGATTTTTTATTATATTATGTTAGTCACCATACAGTACATCCCTTGATTCCGATGTAAAGTTCGATGCTCCCTTAGTTGCATATAACACCCAGTGTACCATGCAATGCGTGCCCTCCTTACCACCCATCACCAGTCTATCCCATTCCCCCACCCCCCTCCCCTCTGAAGTCCTCAAGTTTGTTTCTCATAGTCCATAGTCTCTCATGTTTCATTCCCCCTTCTGATTACCCCCCTTTTCTTTATCCCTTTCTTCCCCTACCAATCATGCTAGTTCTTATGTTCCATAGATGAGAGAAATCATATGATAATTGTCTTTCTCTGCTTGACTTATTTCACTTAGCATTATCTCCTCCAGTGCCGTCCATGTTGCAGCAAATGTTGAGAATTCGTTCTTTCTGATAGCTGAGTAATATTCCATTGTATATATGGACCACAGCTTCTTAATCCAGTCATCTGTTGAAGGGCATCTCGGCTCCTTCCATGATTTGGCTATTGTGGACAATGCAGCTATGAACATTGGGGTGCATATGGCCCTTCTCTTTACTACGTCTGTATCTTTGGGGTAAACACCCAGTAGTGCAATGGCTGGGTCATAGGGTAGTTCAATTTTTAACTTTTTAAGGGACCTCCACACTGTTTTCCAGAGTGGCTGTACCAACTTGCATTCCCACCAACAATGTAGGAGGGATCCCCTTTCTCCACATCCTCTCCAACAATTGTTGTTTCTTGCCTTGTCTATCTTTGCCATTCTAACTGGCGTAAGGTGGTATCTCAGTGTGGTTTTGATTTGAATTTCCCTGATGGCTAATGATTTTGAACATTTTTTCATGTGTCTGTTAGCCATTTGTATGTCTTCATTGGAAAAGTGTCTGTTCATATCTTCTGCCCATTTTATGATTTGTTTATTTGTTTCTCGTGTATTGAGTTTGAGAAGTTCTTTGTAGATCTTGGATACCAGTCCTTTATCTGTGGTGTCCTTTGCAAATATATTCTCCCATTCCGTGGGCTGTCTCTTAGTTTTTTTGACTGTTTCCTTGGCTGTGCAGAAGCTCTTTATCCTGATAAAGTCCCATAAGTTCATTTTATCTTTTATTTCTCTTGCCTTTGGAGATGTGTCGTGAAAAAGGTTGCTCTGGCCGATGTCATAGAAGTTGTTGCCTATGTTCTCCTCTAGAATTTTGATGGATTCCTGTCTCACATTGAGGTCTTTCATCCATTTGGAGTTTATTTTTGTGTATGGTGTGAGAGAGTGGTCAAGTTTCATTCTTTTGCATGTAGCTGTCCAATTTTCCCAGCACCATTTATTGAAGAGACTGTCTTTTTTCCACCGGATGTTTTTTCCTGCTTTATCAAAGATTAGTTGCCCAAAGAGCCGAGGGTCCATTTCTGGGTTCTCTATTCTGTTCCATTGGTCGATGTGTCTGTTTTTGTGCCAGTACCATGCTGTCTTTGTGATCACAGCTTTGTAGTACAGCTCGAAATCCGGCATTGTGATGCCCCCAGCTTTGTTTTTCCTTTTCAACAGTTCCTTGGAGATTCGGGGCCTTTTCTGGTTCCATACAAATTTAAGGACTATTTGTTCCAGTTCTTTGAAAAATGTCCTCGGTATTTTGATCGGGATAGCATTGAAAGTGTAGATTGCTCTGGGTAGTATGGACATTTTAACTATGTTAATTCTTCCAATCCATGAGCATGGAATATTTTTCCATCTTTTTATGTCTTCCTCAATATCTTTCAAAAGTGATCTATAGTTTCTAGCATATAGGTCCTTTACGTCTCTGGTTAAGTTAATTCCAAGGTAACGCATGGTTTTTGGTGTTATTGTAAATGGGATGGATTCCCTAATTTCTCTTTCTTCAGTCTCGTTATTCGTGTATAGAAATGCAACTGATTTCTGGGCATTGATTTTGTATCCTGCCACCTTACTGAATTGTTCTATAACTTCTAATAGTTTGGGAGTGGATTCCTTTGGGTTTTCCATATAGAGTATCATGTCATCTGCAAAGAGAGACAGTTTGACTTCTTCTTTGCCGATTTGGATACCTTTGATCCCTTTTTGTCTTCTGATTGCTGTTGCAAGGACTTCTAGTACTATGTTGAATAATAGTGGCGAGAGTGGGCATCCTTGTCGTGTTCCTGATCTTAAGGGAAAGGCTTCCAGCTTTTCCCCATTGAGAATAATGCTTGCAGTAGGCTTTTCATAGATGGCTTTTATGAGATTGAGAAATGTACCCTCTATTCCTACACTCTGAAGGGTTTTAATCAGGAAAGGATGCTGTATTTTGTCAAATGCTTTTTCTGCATCAATTGAGAGGATCATATGGTTCTTGAGTCTTTTCTTGTTGATATGATGTATCACATTGATTGATTTGCGAGTGTTGAACCATGCTTGCATCCCAGGTATGAATCCCACTTGGTCATGATGGATAATCCTTTTAATGTACTGTTGGATTCTATTAGCAAGGATCTTGTTGAGGATTTTGGCATCCATATTCATTAGAGAAATCGGTCTGTAATTCTCCTTTTTGAGGGGGTCTTTGCCTGGTTTGGGGATCAAGGTAATATTAGCCTCATAGAATGAGTTTGGTAGCTTTCCTTCTGTTTCTATTTTTTGAAATAGCTTTAGGAGAATAGGTATTATTTCTTCTTTGAATGTTTGGTAGAATTCCCCAGGAAAACCGTCTGGGCCTGGAGTTTTATTATTTGGAAGGTTGTTTATCACTGACTCAATTTCTTCATAGTTAATTGGCCTATTTAAGAAATCTATTTCTTCCTGTTTCAGTCTTGGTAGTTTATAGGTTTCCAGGAAGGCCTCCATCTCTTCCAGATTGTTTAGTTTTTTGGCATATAGCTGTTGATAAAAGTTTCTAATAATCCTTGCAATTTCAATGGTGCTGGTCGTGACCTCTCCCTTTTCAGTCATAATTTTAATAATCTCAGTCCTTTCTCTTTGTTTTTGGACAAGTTTTGCCAGTGGTCTATCAATTTTATGGATTCTCTCAAAGAACCAGCTTCTAGTCCTGTTGATCTGCTCTACTGTGGTTCTGGTCTCTAATTCATTGATTTCTGCTCTAATCTTGGTCAACTCCTTCCTTGTCAGTGGGTTAGGCCTGTCCCTCTGTTGCTGTTCCAGTTTCTTGAGGTGAGAATATAGAAACTGCATTTTAGATTTTTCTATTCTTTTGAGTGAGGCTTGGATGGCTATGTATTTCCCCCTTAGGACTGCCTTTGCAGTATCCCATAGGTTTTGGACCGTTGTGTATTCATTCTCGTTGGTCTCCATAAATTGTTTAATTTGTTTTTTGATTTCCTGGTTTATCGAGTCATTCTTGAGCAGGATGGTTCTTAGCCTCCAAGTGTTTGAGTTTCTTCCAGGTTTTTCCTTGTGGTTGAGTTCCAATTTCAGAGCGTTGTGGTCTGAGAATATGCAGGGGATAATTTCAATCTTTTGGTATTGGCTGAGACCTGTTTTGTGTCCCAGAGCATGATCTATTCTTGAGAATGTTCCATGGGCATTTGAATAGAATGAGTATTCTTTGGTTCTGGGGTGTAGTGTTCTATATATATCTATGAGGTCCAACTCGTCGAGTATGGCATTCAAAGCCTTTGATTCTTTGCTTAGTTTTTGCCAGGGTGTTCTGTCTATTTCTGATAGTGGGGTGTTGAGGTCCCCTACTATTACTGTGTTCTTATCTATATGTCTCTTTATTTTGGTTAAGAGTTGGCTTGTGTATCTTGCTGCTCCCCTGTTGGGGGCATATATATTAATAATTGTCATATCCACTTGTTGAATACTTCCTTTAAGAATAATATAGTGCCCTTCTGTATCTCTCTCTATGGCCTCTAGTTTAAAATCCAGTCTATCTGATATGAGAATTGCTACTCCAGCTTTCTTTTGAGGTCCATTTGCGTGGAAGATGGTACTCCATCCCCTTACTCTAAGTCTGAATGCATCTTTGGGTTCAAAATGAGTCTCTTGTAGACAGCAAATGGATGGGTCATGTCTTTTTATCCAATCTGCAACCCTGTGGCGTTTTATGGGAGAGTTTAAGCCATTTAGATTGATAGAGATTATTGACAGATATGATTTTAATGATGCCATTTCTCTTTAAAGTCTTTGTATCGGTTGTGACTTGCTGCTCTGTATCACTCTTGGGGCCTTTTTACCTTTATAGAGCCCCCCTTAATATCTCCTGTAGGGCTGGTTTCGTGGTTACGAAATTGGTTAATGATTGGCGATTTTGGAACGTCTTTATTTCTCCATCAATTCTGAATGACAGCTTTGCTGGATAAAGGATCCTTGGCTGCATGTTTTTCTCTGAAAGAGCTTTAAAAATGCCCCCCCAAGCCTTTCTCTCATTCCAGGTCTCTGTAGACAGGTCTGACGTAATCCTGATACCTTTGCCTTGGTACGTGAGAAATTTCTTTGCCCTGGCCGCTTTCAATACTGTATCCTTGGATCTAATATTTGCGAATTGCACTATGACATGCCGTGGCGTAGGTTTGTCCTGGTTGAGCTTGGATGGGGTCCTCTCTGCCTCTTGGACACGAATGCTTGTTTCCCTTGCTAGATTAGGGAAGTTTTCAGCTACAATTTGTTCAAATATCTCTTCTAGACCTCTGTTTTTCTCCACCCCTTCAGGGATGCCGATGATTCTGACATTGGATCGTTTCATAGAGTCAGTAATCTCCCGTAATCTACATTCGTGGGCGTGGATTTTTTTAAGACCAGCTTCTATTTTCGTTTTTTCTTCTACTAACCCATCCTCCAATTCGCTAACGCGTTCCTCTGCCTCGGTGACCCTGGCCGTCAGAGCCTCTAGTTTTGACTGTATTTGGCCCATAGAATTTTTAATTTCTGTCAGATTCGCTCTCATTTCTGCCCTTAGGGATTCTATATTCTCAGCAACGCTTTCTCTGATGCTTTTTTCAAGTTTACTCATCATCTTGACCATTGTTGCTCTGAATTCCATTTCTGATAATTGGGATACATCCATATGTATTAATTCTGTGGCCGAGGCCAATTCTGTGGCAGAGGCCACAGACTCATTATCTTTTCTTTGCTGGGGGGGACTTCTCCTTCTCGTCATTCTGATGAAGAGAGATTGCAGGGTTGTCCAGAGCCCAAGTGTTGACTGGGACCCAGGCCGTGCGCCCTTGTTTTATAGAGATCTTAGGGATGTGGGCTTCTTCCTTAAAGAGTTTATTTATTTATTTGAGAGAGAGAGAGACAGTCAGCAAGAAAGGGAACCCAAGCAGAGGAGTGGGAGAGGAAGAAGCAGGTTCCCGGTGGAGAAGCCCGATGAGGGACTCCTTACGGAGCGTTGTGATCACACCCTAATCCGAAGACAGGTGCTTGGTGACTGCGCCACTCAGGCGCTCCGGGTTGTGGGCTTCTTGATTTTTCAGCCTGCCTTCTGGGGGAGGGGCCTGCCTGCCGGTACTCAGAAAACCCTGTTTGGGTAGAGTCTCTGTGTCCCTTGCGAGGGGGGATGGGGATGGGCACCCTGTGAGCCGGTATTTCCGGGCTTTTGTTCTCTGGCGGCTTTCCCTGGCGGTTTGCTATGCCTCTTCTGAGAGAGCAGCAGCGGCTGAAATTCAGCCTCTGTCTCAGAACAGAGGGATCGCGGATCGTTCTCCACTGATGTTCTGGCCACTTTAACTCTGTTTCTGTTGGTGCTGCTCAACCCTGCAGCATCCCGGGCTGTGCGCCCCACACCCGGCGTCCCAGCCCTCACTTCCAGGGCCGGCACGTCTCTGTCCTTTGTGTTTCCAACCCCGCCCGCCGCCAGCCGCCCCGCGCGGGCTCCCGGAGCTCCCCGTCTCAGTCTGGTGTCTCACGGGTGCTGACCGCGAGTCCGCCTGCTCCCCCGTGCAGGTGGCCCTCCAGCCGCCAGCCGCCCCGCGGACGCTCCCGGAGCTCCCGGTCTCAGCCTCGATCCAGTGAGCACACCGGAGCTCCGGAGCTCCGTGAGATGCTTGGTGGTGCACGCTCCCGGCTCACGGACTCAGTCTGCCGTTTCCAGAGTGCGGGTCCGCGGTCCGCCCGCTCCCCGGTGCAGGTGGCCCGCCAGCCGCCCTGCGCGCGCGCTCCTGGAGCTCGCGTTCTAAGTCTGTTGTCTCGCGGGTGCCGTCCGCGAGTCCGCCTGCTCCCCCGTGCAGGTGGCCCGCCAACCGCCAGCCGTCCCGCGTGCGCTCCCGGAGCTCCCTTCTCAGCCTGCTGTCTCAAGCGTGCGGGTCCGCGGTCTGTCCGCTCCCCCTTGCAGGTGGCTACCGCTTCCCGGCGCCCTGACACGGCGGCTCCCTCCCCCTTCTGTTTAGCTTCCGATATCTGTGCGCGGTTTCACAGCTCCCCGCTTCGTACCTCAATACTCAGCACTGGAGATGTTCATTTGTAGAGATCCAGATGTATCTTCCTGCATCTCAGGCTGATTCTGTGGGTGTTCAGAATGGTCTGGTAGATATCCAGCTCGACCCGGACCAGCTGAGAAAGGGTCGCCTACTCCTCCTCCATCTTTTCTCCTCCTTGCAGAAAGTGGTTGCCTTTCTGTTCATAGAGTTTCTGCTACTCTTTTCTTCATTCTCCAGTTGCATTCATAGGTATTCGGAATGGTTTGGTAGCTCTCTCGCTGAATTCCTGGGACCAGACAAACTTTAGGTCTCCTGCTCCTCCGCCATCTTGGAACACTGAGCTGGAGCTCAACTCCTGTTTTAAACTGGGTTCTTTGCCGAAAGTGGTGGCTATTCTGTTCTTAGAGTTGCTGCTATTCTTTTCTTCATTCTCCAGTTGAGTTTGTAGGTGTTCAGAATGGTCTGATAGCTATCTAGCTGCATTCCTGGGACCAGACGAAATTTAAGCCTCCTGCTCCTCCGCCATCTTGGACTCCTCCCTTCAGCATGATGTTGCTTTTATCCAGAGTCTGCAGGCTCGTGTGATAGTCACCACTGTCCCATGAGACAGGTATTAGCACGACCACAACACATGACCAGCCCATGGTAAGGAAATGTGTGACTATCAACTGGGATCCAGCCCACTGATCTGACACTTCAGCTAGAGTGAGCCAGAGTCTTAACCCACTCCAGTCAGGAATGGGCACAAAGACATTCTCAGACAGGAAAGGGTGACAAGGGTCTCCCTGGAGTCACATCCTGATCGGGCCTCAAAATCTCCCAGCAACCGGGACAGAGCAGTTCTTCCCATAGTGCAGCCTCCTCAGCTCCCAGCCCTCTTCGTCCCCACCCCACTCTCAGGCGGGCCAGGCTGCTGCCAAGTGAAGGACCCAGGAATGTGCCTATGCGAGGTTCCCTGGGCTGCCCTGGCACCAGTGTCGGGCTGCTGGCTGGACCCAGCACAAGCGTCCCAATGGGGCCAAGAAGCAGAAGAGGCGGAAGAGATCTGGGCTCCAGGCCAGGCCCTCCTGCAGCATCAGATCTCTCCCACGGAAACTCTTTCCCTCCTCCCACCCTAACTCCCTCCCTGGGGCTCCTGGCCCGGATTGCACAGGGTATGGCACTAACTCAGAAGGAACGACACCACCATCACTCGGGTTATCTTTGCTCGGTTCCCGGGGACCTTTGCCCTCTCCCATCCTGGTACAGGTCTGTCTGCCTCATTTGGAGTTTTCCTCTCCGTGTTTGCATCCCTTCCAGACTGTGAGCTCCTTCAGGACAGAGTCCAGGGCCTATAGTAGGTGCTCAGCAAACACTTACTGAATCAGTTTGTCTCCACCTGGCCCCATTCAGGTGCTGCAGTGTCTTGTCTGTTTGCACACCAAATGGAGCCCGACCCCTCGGGCCTCAGCTTTCCCTCATGAGCATAAAACAGGATCTGTGGTGTGGTGGAGAATGTATAGGAGAAAGCCATCTGGAGATGGCAGGCTTGTTGCCTGCTTTTAGAGTTAGGAGGGGTGTAAATCCAGGCTCTGCCATCAGTGGTGTGAACTGAGGACAATCACTGGGCATCTCTGGGCCTCAGTGTTCTCTCAGCCCCACTGGATCCCATTCCTTTGTCCCAACCTGTTGTCCGGGCTCCCCCTTCCCTTTCCCCCCCAACTCTGCCCCAGCCGCACTGGGTCTGATATTCTGAGAAGCCACCAAACTTTCACAGTTCCTTTTCACTTGCTGTGCCCTCAGTCCAGAGTGCTTTTCTTCTCATCTCCCCAAAAATCCGACTGCGAGATTCAGCTTAGATGACATCACTTTTGTGATGCCACACCCCCTCCCCTTCTGAGGTTTTAAAGACCGATCTCTTTTTATTGTATTGTATTCCACTTTGACTGCATTTTCTAAGGCCAAGCGTGGGTCTTAGACTCCTTTACCTGCACAGGGCTTGACTGCCCCGCAGGGGAAACCAGGAGGGAGGGGAAGTGGGGTATGGGGGAACCACATGCACGTTCGAAGCCAGCAGGCCAAGTTAAGGGGCTGGGGGAGCCAAAGGAGAGAATGTGCTGGCACAGACCAAGTGCCCTGTGTCCAGGCAGCCCCGTGTGTGAGATGCCCTGAGCTGGGAGAGTCTCGCATTAGATGACATGGTTCTGTTCTCATCGGCAGGGTCAACCTCTTGCTAGGCTTCTGCCCTCTCTCTGCCAGACGACTGCTCACATGCGAGGCTGCCAATGTAGACGTGTTTCCGGGAGTGGCCCAAGGACCTTACCGCCCTGCCAGCCAGCCAGCCGCTTCCTAGCACTAACACGGTCCCTTGGCGTCCACGGGCATTGCTGTGGGCAGCACACTGCTTAGAAACACTGAAGGTATTTGGTGCTCCCCCTCGTGGGTGATGTGTGGATTAAAATGTACACATTCATTTGGCTTCTAAGAGCAAGTATATTTCACTGGGGGAGAGAGATGTGTTCAGTCTGGCCAACAGGCCCAAAGCCATTTTTGTTACAATCCCACACACTTCTCCCAGAACGTCTGAGGAAGAGCCAGGGGGCCGGCTTTTCATCTGGAACAGAATTAGCAATTCACTGGATCAGTGCCAGGGGCTCCACGTTTACTTGATTAAAGACCTTGGGCAAGTTTCTTTGAAACCCTCATGGCTTCATATACCAAAAAGGGGCCCTGCCAACTCTCGGCATCGTGCTACCCTTGGAATGCTTTCTCCAGGTCCAACAGGCTTCAGGGACAACATCCCTGATGTGCTTTTCTGGTTTCTCCAAATACTGAGCAGGGCGAAGTTAGGGGTGGAAGAGAACGGGAGGGAGGGTCTCCTCTCACACCTGCCCCTCCGGCTCCACTCTCCGCCTTCACACAGGGCCCAGACAGCGGCAAGCGGTGGAGGGTGAGACTCCAGTGAGACAGTGACTACAGAGGTTCCACGTACCACGACAGGTGCCCTTAAGTAAACCGGAGTGCAGGGGGCATAGGAGTTTCGGAGAGGGAGAACCAAAGGACAGAAGGAAGACTGAGCTCCCACCTGGCCCTCGGTACACAACCGTAACTAACACAGGGGATGACAGGGGGGGGAGGAAATCTTTGGGCCCCAGCCAGGAAGTGGGGGAGACAACCAGGGATGAGGGAGGAAAAAAGCCACCAAGCTCTACCTTGAGGTTCCAGAGGAGCCTCTGGAGCACAAGGACCTCTGGACCACCACATCCACGAATCGCCCGAGTGACGACAGAAACTCCAGAGGCCAGGAGGGACTGCACCTGGGACAGCTGCCAGTGCAGCAGCAACCACTGAGACCCTGGCTAGGTCCGATTATCCGTGCAATTTTAAATCTGGAAGCACAGACGTCACCGAGGGAACGGACACCTCTCACACACCACCTGTTGGTGCCTCCTCCGTCCTCGAGCCAGTCCGTGGCACTGTCTACGCAGGGTCCACGTTCTCTCTCCCGCGCCACCAGGTCTCTGGGATGGTCCTGCTCAGATAACCGCTCCCCACCACTCCACAGCTCACTCTGCTCCACCGGTGATTCAGCGCGGGCCTCCTCTCCCTCTGGATGTGGTCCCCGAATCCTTGCTCAGGGTTCCTGGCCCCCATGCGTTCCCCGAGCATGCTGCACCTGCCTCCCAGTACTACTGGCACCTGTGTCTTCTTGTTGAATCCCTCTCAGAACCACAAGCTCTTTCGGACCGGAAGTGACCCCTACTCCCTTTCGAACACTCAGCACCTACGAGTGCCTGGTCTGCAGGAAGGGCTCAGTGGCGAGTTAACGCTGCTGAATGAAGAGGTAAGTGGAGAAGAGGTAGGGCTCAGCTTACGCCCCATTCCATCTCTGGATAAAATAGGATCTGCGCTCTCTTACACTTGACGGCCCTTGAAGTATCATCTGATGGTAGTTATCAAGTTCTGCCCCCCAAGAACATTCCAGATAAAGGCAAACATTCAGTTCCTTCCACACCTCCTCTAACACTCTGGCTTCTCATCCTGTCTCCACTGGGCTCCCTCCTCTGATGGCTCTCGTATTTGTCAGGAGCCCTCCATAGAGAAGGCAGTCAGAATGGGACATGTCTTCCCTCACATTCCTACCCAAGTTTAGAAAACTGGGCGATGGCTAACATTGCAACAGAAATCAGCAGCGGAGCCAGAAGTGGGATCCAGATGTTCAGGCCCCTGGGTCAGGCACACGGTACCTTACTCACATTAACCAGTCGTGGATTAGGAGCCCAAACCCAGTTCATTTCCCTCCTGTACACTCAGGACCGTGTGCGGACTCCTTGCCTCGGTGAACGCGGGGAGAGCCAGATGCCCAGGCAGCAGCTGGCTCTGCCGCTGGTTAGGGCAGTGCCACAGATCCATGCCACACGCCACAGCAACTCATTTTGCAACACGTATTTATTGCGAGCTTCCTGGAGCTTGTATTAAGTAGGGAAGGACAAAGTAAGGATATATATTATAAAGCAGATTAAAAGGCGACCAGTGCTACAGAAAAAAAAATAAGAGAACAAGGTAAGGTGCACTGGGGCAAGATGGGGCAGATTAGTTTTAAATAGGGTGGTCACAGGAGGTCTAACTAACTGAAGGAGACTTCAGATCAAGGCTGGAGGGAGGTAAGGGAGCTGGGAAAGGGCACTTTAGACACAGGGATGGGACACAAGGTCGCTTACTTCTGACATTATAAAAACGACACTGTAGGATGCTGCCCTTAGAGGAGTTAGAAACAAATTTACAAGCTGCACTTCTATTAAAATATCTATTTCTAGGGGCAGGTGTTCACAGCCTGTATATACTCCTAGAACAACTCTGCCCTTTGACTGAACCCACTGTGTTCGGGGTCTGTTGCTTTTTTTTTTTTCTGGGCGTATACTACCTTCCTAAATATTTTTTAACAATGATGGAAAAGCAAAATAAAAGTCAATGAATTAGTATCTTTTGGGACAGTGGTGTATTGTGTCCTTCATCTCCCTTTCTCCTTTGCATCCCTCCTTCCCTAAAGGATCTGCATATAGGGGTCACATCTTTCCCCTGCCCTTGAAAGCTTTTCATTACCTTTTCAGATATTCAAATGTGGGTCAAGTCTAGTCATCAAACAGAAAAACAACCTGCCAAGAGATTAAGTAATGAGCCACTCACATAAGGTATCCACTAATAAAAATTTAATATCATAAAACAGATCAGAAAACAGCAAAAAAAATTTTTTAACCTTCACAATTAACGTGGAAAGAGACAAAATTATAAGGCAGCCATCCATGGAAT
Source organism: Ailuropoda melanoleuca (assembly GCF_002007445.2). NCBI lineage: Eukaryota > Metazoa > Chordata > Mammalia > Carnivora > Ursidae > Ailuropoda > Ailuropoda melanoleuca. The sequence goes on along the minus strand of NC_048231.1, from coordinate 11,010,576 downwards.
GATTTCATGTTTACGAAGGATCCAGAAAAGGGGACATTTAAAATCACTGTTCAGGCTACTGAACCAGGGGAACTGCAGTTTTATCCCATGAGACTTCCAACTTGCTAGAAGATGCTATCAGAAAAGAGATCAAAGCCAATTTCCTTGCGTTTGGCTGAGCATATCTAGAGAATTCCCAATGGTTGTCTAGTCCTTTCCTTCAAGTCACAAATTTCCCTCAAGTCTCCTGGGGTGAATCTAGATGTCTCAGGTACAAAGGGTGTGGGGGGGGGTTCCATCATTGGTTTTAATTTCACACCATCTCCAACAGCACTCTTGGGCTCACTCTGTTTTGAGTGGAAATTTTCTAATGGAAGGTGGTTCTCCTGTAGACCACCTTCCACTGCAGCGGTTCGGGAAGAAGCTGGTCAATATTCGCAGTCTCTCAAGGGGCCCTGTAGGCAAGAACATTTTTGGGGGGCCTGGACTGTTGGTAGACAGCTCCCGTTTAGTACCTACCTACCATGGATCTGAGGGGCCATAATACTCCAATGCTGCTGTGTCCTCCTAGTTCTAATCCTTGAAAAAGAGAAAAACCAGGCAGTGACACTTAGAAGTAGCTGGTAAAAAACACAATTTCATCATCTCCTCTCTACAAAGAACTGACCCCTCAAAACAACCACTTCTGTCCTTTCTTGAATGATTCCAAATACAGGAACAAGGCTGACTCAACTGTTTGAATAGGGAGATTAAAAAGGTGATGGGGGGGAAGAGAGAACATGTAGCCTCTGAAGATGGAACTGTTTCCAACTCTCTACACTCTGGTGCAGAGCCTTCGCCTAGAAAAATCTGGCAACAGCGTGCACAGGAAAGCAGCCAGCCCTAGAACAGCGCTGCGTTGGAGAAGTGGGGATGGATACGCAATTCGCTGGAAAACAAGGGAGGGGAATGGACCAGTAGTGTTTTCCACCTTCATTTGCCGTTTAAGAGTGCATTCGGAATCTGAAAAAATCTGTCCCTACCAAGGACATGGGGTCAAACTGCAATGAAGACTAACTCTGGTTATGAGGAAGGAAGGGCCGAGCTCCTCATCAGCTGCATCTCTTTGGTAGCCGACAATTCCGTCTGCAATCACGGCAGCAACTTAAGTATTAGCAATGTTTCCAAAGGTGTGAGAGCATTAAGGCATCTACATCTAAAGGGGCAGTAAACACAAGGGGAAACAGAACTGAAATGGGCCAGTAAGTGACCCCCTCTGTGGCCCCTTCTGGGACACTGCCCAGCACGAGCAAGTTCTTCCCCCCCAGTGAAGAAGGCCTCTGCCACGCCGCTCGGTCCCCTGCTGCCCGGAGGTGCATTTGAGCCCTCTACGGTGACTATGGCTATTTCTGCCTGCTGACCCGGAGAGAAATGAATAGCTCCCGAGGCAGCGGCTCTAAAGTCTGGGAAAGCCTGCAGCTTCTGAGAGCTGTAGGCCTTGCAAGGTTTGCTTGTTAATGTGAGGTTCAGAGGGGAAGGCAAATTTGGAAGTTTGATGGTTCAATCCTTGCCAGAGTTCAAACCCCGCCCCCAGCAAGATATTCGAGCCAAACTTTTAATGATGGCAAGGCACGGCTGAAAGAGGCTTTGGCCACAGAACAAAGGTCTCATCATTGCACGCAACAGTAGGAAAGTGCTGCTACCCAAACCAAACCGGACACTCAGATGTACTATTTATTTAACAAAGTAAATTTCCAGGGAGAATCAAGGCAACCATGACAACTCGAAGGACCAGACGAACCCCCTGACTCCCATAAGTCAGAGCTGTTATCAGGAAAGTCACTCAGACCTTCCAGACTGTACCTTCTGTTGGTTTTAATATCATATGCAATGGTCGCCAGCCACTATACAAAACCATAACCTATTTATGCTACTTTGGTCTACGGCCAGCAGAGGGCTCGCAAGTTCTATTTCCATAGCTGCTGACCCAGTGACAAATCTAGGAAGGAAATAAAGAAATTATAGGCATGCTGGCATATACGTCATATAAAACATTTTACGAACTCCTAAACCCACTGCCCTGAAGAAAACAGTCTTGGTTCCCTCTTTGTATAATGTGTTTTGAAATGGTATAGAAAATCAAAATAAATTAATAACATAGTATTATACACTTAGTTGATAACACAAAGTTTACAGGGATTTTGGCAAATATGGAAAAATCATCCCAGTTGGTTAAACACTTTTACTAATCTCAACTGTTTAAATGACCAGAATATTAGTGATTGTGTCATCTCACATATGAGGAAGTGATATTTTAAGGGCTTAACAAAGTTGCATTTGACACAAAGGTAACTTCATTGAAGGGAATAAAGAACAGAGACAATGTTATCTTCACCATCACAGTTCAAGAAGTGGTTGTCCTGATGAGAATTCAATGCACACAGATACTAACATTGCCACCTGCAGTAAGCAGCAAATTATAGATAGGGAGGAGGGGCTGGGGGGAAAAGTCTGGAGAAGAGCATGGAAAAGATGAAGAGACAAGAGACATGATTTCAATAAGCTTTAAATCAACAGGCAAACACTTCCCCCTTGTCATACATCTTGACTTTCTTCACTGCTCCAGGTGCTATGTGATGCTGACCTAGCACTCCCCATGGGACACCAAGTATTCTCCCAGAGGGACTGCTAGTCTGCTAAGATAAATACGTAAAAAGAAAAAAAGGGACAACATAGGTTTTGGTAATCTTACTTTTAAAAAGATTATGACAAAGATGTCAGTTACTATCCAAATTCACTTAACACCCTTCGTTTCCAAAAGACACTTCCGGATCTGACTGTTCTTGAAGGAAAGCCTGAGTGGGCCTGAACCTACCAGAACTTGGCTCCTCTGCACTGGAGGCAGGTATTCTGCAAAGGAGAACTTGGGAAGAAAAACTAGTCGCCTCCCTCGATGCTAGTCCATCTCTGTTGCTCCCTTTGATGGAACGGCAGGCTCTCTTTAAAGAGGCAGATGCGAAAGAAGGTGTCATCTCTCCAGACATCCTCTTTTCAAAGGACAGCTCTCGAGTAAAAAGTCAGTTTTTCACGTGCCTTGCTGTCATTTTCCTGACTCTTGCCCCAAACAAACTACAATTCCCTTTAGCACTAGGACAGTGGGCATCGTGACCTTTATCAAGGCATGCGGCACAGATGCTAAAGCACCAGGCTTACACGGCGGGAACCATGTTAGGAATCAATGGGTGAAGTAAGTGGCAGAGCCTCTAGACTAAGAAAGAGACTTAGCTTAATGACAGAACACTGTACTTTCATAATTATTATTTCATTGTGAGTATGAAGTTCTCCACTTTGCCTTAAAACAAAATTCCACCTTCCCTGAGAATAGGGTTAAGAGAAACATCAAAACTCAAAATGCCAAGGGCCCTTTAAAAACACAACGGAATGTCTACAACCAGTTGCAGTGCGTTGTTTCTACTCTAAAAGCTTTCCATCACGCCAGGTTTTAATCTCACCTCCCTCTGGACTCTAGGAATACAGGTGGAGATGGGCGAGGTGAGACAAGAGACTGAGGAAGTGAGCACTGTCACGTGCTGGCTGTTCTCTCGGGATGGCCAACAGCCGCGGCTGGAGGCCGGAATCCGACGTTTAATGCTGGTGCCCAACTGACAGGATGAGCGGGATGAGGCAACCCAGAACCAGGGCGGCCACCTCCAGGCGGCTGAGGCCCCTCCCGCCACTGGGGTCGGGTTTGTGGCTGTGCCCCATTCCGCCCACCTCAGGGAGGACATGTACTGTGGCAACATAAAGAAATGTCCCGGCTGAGAAAAGCATGGCCACTCCAGTGGCATTCACCTCTGAAAGGGCTTCTTTACTGCTCTGTGAATTGGCGGGGGGGGGAGAGAGAAAGAAGAAAAATTAAGACAAGTAAAATTCAGGGAGAGGAAGAAGTCCTGATTAAAAAAACCACTCAGAATTCATGACTGCTGCGATATGGGACACGGGGGACATCTTGAGATCAGAGCAATTTTGTTATTGATGAGAAGCTTCCAAATTTAAGACTACTGATGACATACACTATTGCTTTTTCAAACAGCTTCAAATCTGGTTGAACAGGTCTGGCATGTATTATTCTTACAATGGAATCAATGGCATTATTAATGCAAGTATTAAATTTCATACATTCATTTATTGTACTAACATTTAACAAACACCCCTGTACACGAGGCTCTAGGCTGCTGCTTGAGATAAGTGGTAATCGAGACGCAGTACCTGCCCTCACAGAGGCCAGAAACATAAGCTAATCTTGACACAATTAATTTCAACTTTCTCTTTTAAAAAAGTGGACCTATGGACTATGACAATTAATTAAAAATTTAAGAAGAGAATACGCCATAACGTAACATGTAACTGCATGGCTCCAGAATTATACCTTCCTGTCAGAAGTTCTAAAGACTTGCACCGATCAATGAAGTGATAGATAGGGTAATACTTTAAAAAGAACTATATACTGCTTGTTGACTGAAAGAAGAGAAGAGTTTTCAAATGATCAGAGAGGGTTTTTATAATACCTCATTTGTTAGCAATCCAGATCAACAAACCTGATTAACAGGAACTTAATCGTGTTTTAACCACCTCATTTTTCACATGTTCTTTTCAATACAAGTTTTACTGCATCAACTATGAATGGAATGACACTGAGAAGAATCAATGACCTTCAGAGAGAGTACGGGGGAAATCAGTTCCCATGAACTAGCCCTGAGTCAGTTTGGTTCTAAGATTTTCCTCCTGTGGCCACTCAGTTGACACTGGAGTACCACAGGGAGGGTTGTTCAGACCTGCAGCCCCAAGGGACAGACTGGAAGGCAAGGAAAGGTCCACCCTGAACAACAGGGAAGAATGGCCAGGCTCAAAAGTGACAAGTGACACACGTTACTTCAGGTCTGAGGTTACGTTCAGTGTAATGATAAAGAACTGGATATTTAGCATTTGGTGATATGAGAATATAGACATCTCTGCTTATCCCCTCTGCTCCTCAAAACTGCTGTTTGTCCCTCACTCTTCATGCACCTGCTTAAACATTAAATACATACTGTGCAAATGTTTTCAGAACTGATAGGGAAGAAATTTTCAAATTAAATGAAATAGGAAAATGCTCTAAATTTATGAAGAGAATGCCTTGGAATTAAGATGTTTACCTTGTACTGGCTTTTACTCCTAATTCATCTTTAGTTTGAAGGGGTAACCTAATTGCAAACTCAACATAATTCTGGTAAATCACAAAAGAATTAGATACTTGTCTAGATAAGCTAGGAATGAATCAGGCTTACCTTACTTAGTCCTAAGTATGTCACCATGGACATAACTGGTGCTGCCAGTGCAAAGACCAGTAAGTGTTTTCTGATTCGATTCCGTTCTAGGCCAGCATGCATTAAAAAGGAAACCAGCCCAAAAGCAGCTGGTGCCTGGAAAAGAAAAAGTATTCCTAATTACTCTTAGAGTAGGGATTGTTTCTATATTATGAAGTACATAAAATTCTAACAAAAAAATTCTTGACTGAATTCACACACACACACACACACACACACACACACACGGTACCAAGACTGAGTCTGCCCTTTAAGAATTAATGTTCTGGGGTGCCTGGGTGGTGCAGTCGTTAAGCGTCTGCCTTCGGCTCAGGGCGTGATCCCAGAGTCCTGGGATCGAGCCCCACATCAGGCTCCTCCGCTATGAGCCTGCTTCTTCCTCTCCCACTCCCCCTGCTGTGTTCCCTCTCTTGCTGGCTGTCTCTCTCTCTGTCAAATAAATAAATAAAATCTTAAAAAAAAAAAGAATTAATGTTCTAAGCTAAGAAAATATCCTACTTTTGTGTGTGTGTTTCTTAGATAGTAGGAAAACAGAAACAGTCAAGAAAACAGTATAAGAAAACAAAAACACTTATGAACAAAAATTACTTTAAAATATAGAAATCTGTAGAGAATTTAAGAGTTTGTGTATATGACCATAAAAAAAAGTCCCTTCAAGTGAAAGTTTAAGAAAATAGTAGCAAAAAACCCTACCTATGAACAAAGCTAGTCAACTGTCTCAGATGAATGGCAATTATGAAAACAACTAAAAACATCTTCCCATTCCAAAAAATGTCCATGACCAGAGAGAAATTTTAATTATGAATATATTCAATATCAAATCTTTCACTAAAATTCTGCTTACCTTATGTAGCATTATTGCCACAAACACAATTAACTGGACGCTAGTCTGTGAAGTAGAGGCTGCTGCTCCTAAGGCCACACCGTCCGCTAAATTCAGAAAACATAAATCATAAAACACTATAAAAACAACAACAACAACAACAACAGTGTAGTAGTTTCGTGTGTGGGCTTTCGAGTCAGGCGGAACTGCCTCTGACTCTGGGAAGGTTCCTTAACTTTTCTGAACCACAGCCTTCTCACCTCTAGAATGGGCTCAAGGAACTATGTAGTCTTAGGATTTTCATGAGGGTTAAATGAGATAACACAGGAAAGAGCTTAGCACCTGGCCCCCAATATTCAATGTCAGCTGTTATAACAGAAATCGCAGAGACTGCAAAGTAAGCATCTCTGCATCTTGTAGATGAAGAAACACAAAATACAGATACTCCAACTCTACACAGATGATTGACACACAAGAAGTAAATACTGGCTGAATGGATGAACTTTTGTCAGATGAGCAGGCTATACTCGAAAGGCCCAGGTGACAGTGTGCCACCTCCCATGTGCCTTTGTCAGTCACAGACTCCGACTGCTGGGCCTGGTCTTCGGTTGTGACTCCGAGGCACGCCCAGTCGACCTCCGCCTCAACGGGCACTTTGGATTTATACTGAGCAACAGGGCTCTTCAGTACAAAAATGTCAAGGCTCTTTCCCAGATGAGGCTCTAGGGCAAAGGTCAGACATTTTTTCTTAAAGGGCAGAAAGAAACTATTTCAGGCTTTGCACGCCATTTGCTCCCTTACAGTCGCTGCATTCCGCCATTACCGTGCAAAGGCAGCCACAGATGATATGTAAACAAGTGGGCATGGCTGTGGTCCAAAAAAACTTTATTTAGGGCGCTGCAATTTGAATTGCATGTAATTTTCATCTGCCACAATTATTTTCCTCCGTTAAAAATATAAATATAAAATATAAAAACTGTTCTTGGCTTGCAAATCCCTGACGCTGAGTCCGCCTGGGCTTGTGCTTGTGTTGGGGGACTTCATGAAGCAACCCTCTCCCCGGAGGCCAGCCCGAGAGCACTTCATGGGGATGGTCCCTGGGATGCACACACTAAGCCTCCCACGCTGAGACAGGAGAGAAAGGGGTCTCGGTGCCATCCAACCCTACCTGCAGCATGGACGACCAGACCCAATGTGGTGGTGATTTTGGAATTGCTGGGCCTTGCTGTTTCTGGATCTGGAGTAAAAATAAGCAAGTCAGCCACGAAGCAATGTGAAACAGATACTGCTAGAACAGTGACCTGGAGGTGGAAGAATTCTTTGAAAGCTCTTGAAGTACATTATATTTTCCCCATGACTATCTTTGCTCTTTGGCTTCAAACACTTAGAAGCTTCCCCTGTCCTGAAAGAGGGGGGCAGGAGGAACTCTTCATTCACCCCAGCCTTCCCTGAGAAGACAATATGTAACCCCCAACCGCCTCAACTGCCTCCCACCTCTGAACCCTGCGGCTCTCCCTGGAAAGTGCTCTGTGGCCTCTCGGCGCTTCTCTGCAGACCAATCTCGTCCTCACTGCCGCCTGCCCCCCTTCCCCAGCCTCCTGCAACTTCATCTTTATTCCAACACCAAAATGTCTGTCACGTGTGCCCTTCTCTATTTTATCGCCACCATCCTGACCTAAATTTGCATCCACCTGAACCTGAATGAGCAACAGGCTCCCCGCTGGTCTCCCCCTGCTCTCCCTTCTCCCAAATTTAACTCATCCTACACATCCTTGTCCGACTCCTCTCTGAATCACTCTACTCTTCCGAAATGTCAGTTATCTGCTGCTTTTCAGATTCAGTCCAGACTGCTCTATTAAGTGGGTTCTTAAGCTCTTCATCAACTGGTATCCTCTTATTTCTCACTATGCAGTCCCGTTAAACCAATTTCTTTAATACCTTCCAACAAAACCTTTTCATTGTCCTTTCCCCAAATCTCTCATCCTTAATTCTTGGCATGAACTTATTAAACTTCTCAGCTCATCAATCTGAAACCTAGATACTGTTCAAAGTCTAATTCTAGCACCACTTTCTTCAAGAAAGAATCAAAGGTTAATTCCAGCTCAAAAGGTTCCCCTTGCCTAAAAACCAAGAGTTCTATGTGCACAGACTCTACATGGTACTTCAAGGTTTTCCCAGATCACACCTGAGCTATATACAACGGTTTTCACTCAAGTAGGTCTTATACCCCCAGACTGACTGTAAACTACACAAAAGTGAATCTTCCACTTCTTTCCATTTCTTTTTCATGTCTTATAGAATGTAGCACAGCACTGGAAACCCAATAGCTGTTTAAAAAATCCTTATTGGAGAGTGGAAAAAAAATATTTCTCTGTGTCACATGAATGTTTTTGCTATAACAGAAAATATACAAGCAAGTAAATAATGTTGGAACAACATAAAATTAAAAGATGGGGACATCAAAATGCCAGATGAAATGACAGATGGACATTAGCCAAATAAATTCCAAGGGATTTAATCTTCTGGGAAAAACCAGAACACATAAGGAATGGTTTACAGTAGAAAAAACATATACAAGTAAAGTAACATGTTATCATTTTAGTAAAAATAAAATTATCTTCTAATTAAAACAATACAAGGAAGGGAAGCTAAACCCCCTAATTGGTCGGAGACAACAAATATTTCAATGTCGCCCCAAACTGTGAAGAATATCATATTATACTGTGTGACAAGCTTGTTTTGACTTTCCTTTACAGTCTTGTGATCTAGTTGTAAATAGCAACTTAACTAAAAATTACAGGCTTTAAAATTAAAACACAGTTTTTATAAATCTTTAGGAAAAGACTGTACTTCAGCATAAATTTAAGAAATAAATTTTTACTGATATTCAATAATATATAAAACCTTACAGATAATAGGTAAAACCAGATTATCAGATACATGAAAGTGAGCAAAAACAGTGATTTCAGAGATGAAACAGGAGGAAGAATAAATTCGGACACACACTATTTTTAAATCTTCGTATAGGATTATAGGGCACTAATGGGGCTTCATATGCATTTAAAATTGAAACTGACAAGAAGCACAAAAATGTCCTAAAGGCCACTGTGAGCAACTATGTAATGCAGTTGGAATCAGATACCATCCCACCAGAGGGTGCTTCTCATTTGCTATTTGGTAAAAGCACATGAATAAAACCATGTACTCCTAAATCAATTTCTCAATACATGTAAGACCGTTAAAAAAGAAAAATTATACGGAAAAAAACTGAAAAGAAACAGTATATGCAACGAGATTAACAAAACAAAAAGTATCCTTGGACTAAAAATGCTAATTAAGTTCAATGAATTTTGAAAAAAAACCTTTTATTTGGAAATAATTTCAAATCTTTCAAATAATCTTTGAAATAATAATTTGAAATAATCTTTCAAATCTTCAGAAAAGTTTCAAGAATGTTCAAAAAACATTCACTACTCGTTTCTCAGAATGACCTACTGTCTAACATTCTGCCCCATTTGCTTCATTATTTGTGCTCATGTTCTTTCTGTAGCCACACACACACACACACACACTTTTTTTTTCTGTACCATTTCAAAGTAAGCTGCATACATCATAACTCTTTACCCCCAGATACCTCAAAGTGTATTTCCTAAGAGAAAGGATATTTTCTTATATAATCGCAGTACAACGATCAACTTCAATAAGTTTAATACTGATACTTTTTTTCTAATTTCTCTTGCATATTCTAATTTTGTTAACTGCCCAGGAAAGTCTTTCAGAGAATTTTTCCCTCCCGGGAAGGATCCAGTCTGGGATCATATACGCACTCAGTTGTATCTCTTTAGTCCCCTTTAATCTGGAGCATTTTCTCTGCCTTTGACTTTTGTGACACTGATATCTTTGAAGAATACATGTCCCTTCCTGAGCCTTTCTTGTTTTTTAATAGAATGATCCCTTCCAGGGCGCCTGGGTGGCTCAGGTCACGACCCCAGGGTCGGGCTCCTGACTCAGTGGGGAGCCTGTTTCTCCCTCTCCTACTCCCCCTGCTTGTGTTCTCTCTTTCTGTCAAATAAAAAAATAAAATCTTAGGGGGAAAAAAAAGCGGGTTTTGGGGGTCTGTCTGGCGTGGCCTGAGATTACGCACCCTCAGACGGAGTACCACACAGGTGCTGCTTCTCAGGAGGTCGCGTCTACAGGCACAGAACGTACGTCTATCTGCTGCTTGCTAGCAGAGTGACTTTTGGATTATATCCTGGACATTGTGAATGTTATCTTGGGGATACTCTGGATTCTATTATATGCCTCCAAAGAGTGTCCATTTTGTGTTTTGCCTGAAGTCCCTTGGTTTGGCTTAAACTGCCAAGTCTGTCTGTTGGGCAGCTGCTCAAATCGCAGCTCAGTTCTTTCATCTTTAGCTGCGTCTGCCCGCAAAAGAATGGTTCAGGGCTCAGCCAGACTTGCGTCGAGTTTATACATAAAATCTGGGGCTGTGTTTCTCTGTCTCTCTCCTTTCTAAGATTCTCCCTTCACTTTCCAGTGGCTGTAGTTACCCTGACCTCTAGTTCCTTAGGCTGGAGAGACCGAGTGTTCTATCCGTTTCAGCTACCCCAACGGGGTTCTGGCTACTTAAAGCAGTAAAAACAGAAACTTACCGTATTCCAAGGGCTGACTCCCCTCCAATATTTTCCTGCTTTAGGTCACTCTCTAGTGTTTTTAGGTAGTGGTTTTTAAAAATCTGCCCAGAGTTCATTGTTATCTGTGAGGAGGCTAGTCTGATAGGCACTTATTTGCCCACACCGAAAACAGACACCAATGACATTAATTTTGATCATCTGGTCAAGGTACTATTGGATTTCTTCATTTCGCTACTCCTTTTTCCCTTGCAACTAATAAACGAATCAAAATTCGTCTCCTAGATTTAACATTTGTTGATTCTGGCCTGTGCTAATTTTTACCATGAAGCTTGCAAAAAGGATTTTCTCCTGCAGGCACTCTTTCCACACTTACAAGTTGGCATTTAGCAATCCACTGGAAGCAAGTGTTCTCCCTCCTCCTCCTCTCTCTCACGTGGATGTGCTCAGTGCTTCCCATTTTCTCAATGGTTTTCGCTTCATTACTGTATGTAATTATTTTGGCACTCAAACTGTCTTAGATCTGGCCAGCAGGAACCCCTTCAAGCTGGTTCTATACTCTGTGACAAGTTTCCATTGTCTTCCTTCCTTTTTTTTTTTTTGAGCACTAGATGTTCCAAGCTCATTTTGTACTTACCCTGCCCCTGTCCTGGAATCAGCCATTTCTCTGAAGAGCCCTGGTATGCTCATTGCTAGTGGGGTGTCTTTACTCCTAGGCCCTCTCTGCAGACAGAGCTAGGACATACATACATGTATACATAAACACACACGTATATATGTACACATATACACACATAAACACATATACATTTGAGAAATCATGAGTCCAATAAACTCCAATTCCAGTCCATCCCTATAGGGGTTCTTTCTTGCCTTCCCCCCATTCCATATTTGTACTTCCCCTCTTCCACAGTGAGAACTCTGCTTCCACCAACAGCAACACACTTACTCAAATCAGAGTAACACTTGCTACGACACATCTAAAACAGTTTCAGAGTTGTTTTCACCTGTGCCATCACAAAAAGCAAAGCCTACTAAAAAGAGTTTGGTAATTGTTTATGGTTTTCCCCCAACTCCATCCAAAACTAAACATACATAGTCGAATACTACATTCATACGACACTTGAGGTTGGTTTTTTTTTTTAATCCCGATCCTCAGTGTGACTGTGTTAATCATTTGAATTACAGTTCATCTGCTTCGGTTGGCTTCCTCTATCCTTACTGATTTCGTTTTATGTTTTGACTATGGGAAATATCAGCATGCCCTCCTGAAACTCTTCCACCCCAACCTATCCGCCCCCACCTCTTACAGGCAACTCTGTGGTCTGGCTGAGCTTTCATGTTTCCTTTCTGTAAAAATAAGCAGACATATGTGTTTTATTCCCCCTCTATCTTACACAAAATGTAGTATATAACAGATACGAATTCACATTTCGGCTCCCCCACAACACTTAAAAATATCTCCTAGAAATCTCTAACAATTCAGAGATCTGATTCCTCATTCTTTTTCACAGCTACCTAGAACTCCATTATATGCACACATCACACTTCATTCAACCAATTTCCATGACTGGACATTTAAGTGGCTTTACAATGATAAATAATGCTGCACTGAATAATCTTGTATTTTCATATTGGAGCTGTATTATCAGAATAAATTTCCAGAAGTGGGATTTTGGGGTTGAAGGATAAATACAAATGTAGTCTTATTTGATATGGCCAAATTCCTCTCTGCAGGGAATTTTGTATTCCCACAGCAACAGATGAGGGTGTGTTTCACTGCAGCTTTGATAACAAAGTGTACTGTCAAGCTTTTGAATTTTTGCCTGACAGGTAAGAAATGGCGTCTCGGCAGAGTTTTGATTTGCATTCTTAAGTGAAATTGAACATCTTTTTATATGTTTAAGGACCATTTTAATTATCTTTTTATGACTCTGTTCATGTCTTTTGCCTGCTTTCCCACAGATTTTTTTGTAGGCGACGGATTCTTAACCTGGGGTCCATGCAGAAGAACAGGTAGAATGTAGGGGGTGCCTATGACCCTAACTTAGAAAAAAGCCACATTAATTTTTATTAACCTCTAAATGAAATCCATCATTTCCTTTGATTATGAATATAGACCATAAACTACAAATACTGGTACTACCTATCCTTCATTGCCAGTAGTAATCAGATAATTTCATGTTATTTTACAGTTGCAGGTATCTTCATATCACTGCTTTCACTCATCACTACTTTATTTATTTATTTATTTTAAAGATTTTATTCACTTATTTGACAGAGAGAGAGACAGCCAGTGAGAGAGGGAACACAAGCAGGGGGAGGGGGAGAGGAAGAAAAGCAGGCTCCCAGCGGAGGAGCCTGATGTGGGGCTCGATCCCATAACGCTGGGATCACGCCCTGAGCCAAAGGCAGACGCTTAACGACTGAGCCACGCAGGCGCCCCCATCACTACTTTAAATTAAGGTGTACAGCTGCCACTGCACTGCATGATTACATCTTCTTGTCTGCAGATGCTCATGTGACAAAGCTGGGCAACTACCAGGCAACGCTGCACCTACAGTCATTCAGCCACTAAACAGCAAACGTCATGGGATCTCTCACTGGGGACCAAGACATCTATGCTGCTCTCCAGCAGCTCCTGTATGCAGAGTTCTCTGTCAGTGTATCTGAAAAGTGGTATCTATAAACCCCTCCTATCACCAAACCCTAGGAGTTTGACGCAACTCTTCCAAATTCATTCTATCACGGTGGCATTACAGTTGTATCATGGATCAGAATCTTTTATTTAATATAAACCATATCAAAGATGTTGATCCGGCCAAAGATGAATTCATTGATCTTTTTAAAAAATTTTTTTATTTAAATTCAATTTGGTTAACATATAGTGTATTATTAGTTTCTGGGGCAGAATTTAGTGATTTATCAATTGCATATAACACCCAGTGCTCATTACATCAAGTGCCCTCCTTAACGCCCACCACCCAATTACCCCATCCCCCCACCTAACACCCCTCCAGCAAACCTCAGTTTGTTTCCTACAGTTAAAGAGTTTCTTATGGTTTGCCTCCCTCTCTGTCTTTATCCTACTTTTCCTTCCCTTCCCCTATGTTCACCTGTTTTGTTTCTTAATGAATTCATTGATCTTAAGACAAAAACGTTACTATATCTGCGAGTGCCTGGCTGGCTCAGTCAATGGAGCATGTGATTCTTGATCTTGGGGTCAAGGGTTCGAGCCCCATGTTGGGGGTAGAGTTTACTTTAAAAATAAATAATTAATTTAAAAAAAATTTTTTTGAAAAGTTATTATGCCTAGAGTTAAATTTTAAGTCTTGGAGAATTGTAGCTGTAGTTGAGGAAGTGTATCTTTCCTTGTGAAGCAAGCTATGAATGTGTTTAAGTATATTTGTAAGAAAATATCTTTGTGAAGCAGGAATTTCTATATTAGTAACCATCAAAACAAAAAAAACAAATCAACTGGATGTTCAACTTGACACTCTGTTGCCTTGTGGAAGCCCGTCTCACAATTTAATGTTTCTAGCCAAGTTAAGCAACAAAAGCTGTCATGCTGCTGTCCTAAAAAATAAAATCTAACTCCACCTTGTATATGATTTAAATATATTATCTGGTTAATTAATGCATCAATAAAGAAGACATACATTACTATATCATAAATTTGTTTTTAATGTTTTGGAACTGTATTTCAGTATAATCAGGTTTTCTCTGTAATTCTATGTGTTATGGTTTACATATTTAAAAACACAATTCCAATAAAAGGTCCACAGGCTTCAGAATGCCTAAGGACTCCATGGAATAAAAAAGGTTACAAATTTCTGCCCCAGACTCTCAATCAAACGAGACAGCTTTAAGATAAACATGGTAATAACCCAATAAGCACTCTCTTGTGCCACATGTCACAACTCACTCACCAGCTCCCCCAATTGAATAAAATGTTCACTAGAACCCAAGAAAGACAAGAGTTTTTGGCACTAAAGAAGACCACTGATATATACTGAATTATTCAATCATCTGTGACTTTCTAAACTGTAAATTTATTGCACTGCCCAGAAAGCCTTGAAGCCACTTACCATCAGTAGAATGCACATGGGAGCTGCCAATCTGGTCTACCAGCAACATGAAAACGAAGCCCAGCACGAGGGAAACGCCAATGTAGGCATGCAGCTGTGTGTGGTCATGGTTGTGCTCATGCTCATGGGCAACTGGTATTTCTGCTGCTTTGTCTGATGCAATCACGTTCTGTGTTTCACTCACTTGGTGGTGTTTACCTAGAACAGAATGAACCATAAAGAGAAAATGTTTTCCTCCTTGAAACATTTTCACATAGATGCTTCCACTCTTCTGTATTTCAAGCTCTACTTTACTGCAAAGACATCTACTTCCTATATTACAATCCAGCGAATCATAAACTCCTTTTGGCATGCAGATCTTTTTTTTTTTTTTTTTTAAGATTTTACTTATTTATTTGACACAGAGAGAGAGACAGAGCACAAGCAGGGGGAGTGGCAGGCAGAGGGAGAAAGAGACAGGGGAAGTAGGCTCCTCGTTGGGCAGGACCCTGGTATCATGAGCTGAGCAGAAGGCAGACACTTAACCGACTGAGCCACCCAGGCGCCTGGCACGCAGATCTTTTAACTGCCTATTATTCTCAAAAGCTGGAAGTAGAAGCAAATCGCCAAGGAAGAAAGCAGTCACATTCCCAAGCGATACCGTCCTCAGATCCTCCTATCTGGCTGAGAAATTCGTGCCAATATCATCAAGAAACTACAGTAAGTTTTATTCTGATGAAGACAGGCAAATGAAGAGCAGTAGTAATGAAAATAATTTTAACCAAATTCATCTAGTTTTAGATCTAGGTTGACTTAGAAATTGCAAATAAAGAGCAAACAGTATAAAACTTTAAGCTTTAAAAAATATCAGGAGGGGGGCCCCTGGGTGGCTCGGATAGTTAAGCACCTCCCTTCGACTTAGGTCATGATCTCTGGGTCCTGGCATTGATCCTGAGTTCAGCTCCTGGCTCAGCAGGGAATCTTGCTTCTCCCTCTCTCTCTGCCTCTCCTCACTGCTCGTGTTCTCTCTCTCAAATGAATAAATAAAATCTTAAAAAATATGTATCAGGAGGCAACCACTAACTAGAAACCAAAAGGGCAGAGCAGTTTAAGAAACACAGCCTTCTGTTTAAATTCAGTTCTAGAAATGCAATTGCTGGGATACTCTGAATTACGGGAAGTGACACTTGGCCAAGTAATACTTCTAGTTTATATTCACATATGACATTCAAAGCATAAATGCTTGAGGGCCAGAATCCTGATCTTTGCTGTGTTTAATGAAGAGAGGCTAACACATATTTCTCATTTATAATTAGATTAAAAAAACAAAACAAAGCCTATATATTCTTCTAATTCCTGAAAGATTTTTTTGGTTTGTTTTCATAGCCATTTTCTTTTTTTTAACCTTTTTTTTTAATGTGATAAAATAAACATATTTACTTACCATTTTAACCATTTTTAAGTTTAGAGTTCGATAGCATTAAGTACACTCACACTGTTCTGCACCATCACCATCATCTATCTCCAGAACTTCATCATCCCAAAGGAATTTTTTAATCTGGAGAGGTTTTTTTTGCTAACAGTGATTTTGTCTACTTGTTTTTAAATTAAATGTCTAAATCTCTCTTTTGTTAAAAAAAATCAACTTTACTGAGGTATAATTTACATACAATAAGACAAAATGAGTTTTCACAATGCAAAAATTCTAGTAACTACCACCAAGGAGAAGATACAGAACATTTTAAAATCCCAGAAAAGTTCTCTTATGCTCCTCTGAAGTCAATATATCACTCCTGGACCCAAGCAAGGACTGATGTGCTTCTTGTGCCCAGAAAGATTTTTTTTTTTGCCTGTTCTAGGATTTTATATAAATGGAATCATATAATACATAACTCTTTTGTGTAAGGATACTTTTGCTTATGGCAATGTTTTGAGATTTATCTATTTTTGCGTGTATCAGTTGTCTGTTCCTCTTTTTTGCTGAATAATGTCCCATTGCATGGACATATCACAATGTGTTTACCCATTCACTTACTGATGGACATTGGGGTTATTTCCAATTTTGGTCTATTATAAATAAAGCTGCTATGAGCATTTAGGTACAAGTCCTTCTGTGAATACATGTTTTCCTTTCCCTTGGGTACATATGTAGGCTTAGAATTGATGGGTTGTGTGCAGGTTTAACTACAAAACACTGTCTGTTTTTCACGGTGATCGTACCATCTTACACACCCAACAACGGTGTAGGAGAGTACCAGTTGCTCTATACCACTGTCAACATTTGATAATGTGAGGCTTTAAAATTTTAACTACTTAACATACTCAATCATGTTATCTGCAAACAGTTTTACTTCTTTCCAATCTTTATGCCTTTTCTTTCTTTTTCTGGCCTTCCTGCAGACTAGAATCTGGCCAGGACCCCAAATACAAAGTTAAATAACAGTGGTTGAGAGGAGATGGCCTTGGTTTGTTCTGAATGTTATAGATGTCTTAATTGTAGGGTTTTCAGATACGCCCTTTCTTGATAAGGAAGGTTTGCTGTAATTTTTTTTATGAAGGAGAGTTTAATTTTGTCAAATGCTTTTCTGTACCTGTTAAGAATGATCAAATGGTTTTTCTACTTTACTTGATTAATATAATGAATTAAACTGGTTTTTGAATATTATTCCAACCCCTATTTTGCATTCCTGGCATAAACTCCAATGGGTCAAGACATGTTATCCTTTTTCTACACTGCTGGATTCAGTTTGCTACATTTGGTAAAAGACTGTTGTGTGTAAATTCATGAGGGATATCTGCCTGTAACTCTTGTCCTGTAGCATCTCTGAGTCATACTGGCATCTTAAAATAAGATGGAGTGTTCCTCCAAGAGATAGACAGAAAAGACTTCCTTCAGCCAATACATTTCCATTTTATTGATTTAAACAAGGTCTATGACTATCAACAGTTATTCTGATGTTAATGTTAAGTAGTATTTTTAAATTACTGAAATGAGATTTATGACTTTTTTTAAACTTTTAAGACCATGACCTATAGTAAAAAACAAATTTTATATATATGGAAAACTAAATACCAAGTTTCACAAAACAGTGAAGCTTGTAATGGTTACAACACACTCTTTCATTTCTTTCTCTTTCCCTCTTTCTTTGTCTCTCTACCAGGCTCTTTTTAAATATTGGTCACAAGTCCAACTCCCTAAATTTATCTGAAGACCCACTGGGTTGCTGCCTTCAGTTTGAAAGCATTATGAGGAGGTGGAGAGACTCAGAGGAGAAACGGATGATTTTTCCATTTTCTGGAAATTAGAAGCCTGGGCTGCAGTGGTCAACTAAAGAGACTGGAATGCTAAACAAGCCTAGGAGAAAACGGTGGGCAGGTTGTAGGTGCCCATTCAGCTCCTTACACAAAATAAACTGTTAGCAATAAGGATGTTAAGCCAAAGAACTGACTGGAAACTCAGAGATGAAAAAGAATTAAGTTTGAAAAACAGCCCAAGAATCTTGAATTAGTAATGTTGGACAATTAATATGTAGTCTTGTGGTAACATGACTGTATTTAGTTTCTGAAAATCATTGAACTGTACCCTGCCAATATGTGTACTTTCCTATGTGTATAACATACTTTTTTTGTATGCAGTATTTTGATAAAAATTAATTAATTCAAAATGTAGTACTCTGGTGCCCGATACTGAGATGGCTGCACCCACCATTTTTCAAGTAAGTTTTTATGAGCTGCGGGACTAGTTTAGCATGGTCTCAAGAACGTGAAATAAAAGAACTAAGACATCTGATTTTCTCTAAAGACAGGCGATTTTGGCTATGCTTCCATTTTAATACATATGACCATGATTTAATTCTTCATATTTATAGATGTTAAGAAACTGCCCATGTGGGGTGTATGGCTGGCTGTCAGTGGAGTGTGCGACTCAATCTCGGGGTTGTAGGTTCGAGCCTCATGTTGGGTGTAGAGATTACTTAAAAATAAAATCTACTTAAAAATAAAATCTTAAAAAAAAAAAAAAGAAGCTACCCATGTGAAGTAAATCACAGAATTCTGGTAGCTACAATTTCCAATGCTATTTAGAAAGATGCTATTGGAGAGGATCTGAATGATTACACTTTCATAAGGTACCCAGTTTACACTTTACTGGGCTCCCATCGCTCCCTCTGCCTATACTTTGCATGAGTTAATGAATCCATGGGCCCTCCATGCTGCTTCTCCTGGATAACACCTTCTCTCTCGAGACTCAGGTCAGAAGTTCCCTCTTCCTTGAGATTTTTGTGTCCTCTTCTCCTCATCATACACAGCGCACTGGGTGTCTTTCTACCATAGGTCTTATACCTCACTATACCATAATTCAGACATCAGCAAATTACAGCACAGGGCTGATGCCTATTTTTGTAAATAAAAACTGCATTGGAACATAGCCACGTTGATTTGTTCACAGATTGTCTATGGCTGCTTTCATGCTATGACACCAGGGCTGAATAATTGCAACAGAAACCATATGGCTCACAAAGCCTAAAATATTTGCTATCTGGCCCTTTACAGAAAATGTAAGCCAATCCCTGCTGTCATTGATTGTTATTCATTTTCCACTGGCTGTGAATTCTTGAAGGCTGGGGCTATATCTTAGATCTCTGAACTGCTAAAAATCAATAGAAGGCCAGAAACCTAGCAAATACTTAACAAATAAATGTTGAAAGCAAAAAATGGTCTTCAATTCTGTCATTTTTTAATGTGGCAATTCATTTTGAAAGTTATGGCAATTAATTATTTTCTAGACAAAAAGTGGTGGGTTTTTTTGTTTTTGTTTTTTTGTTTGTTTGTTTTTTTAAGGGAGAGTCCATGCAAATGGCGGGGAGGTAGAGAGAAAGAGAGAGAGAATCTCAAGCAGGCTCCACACCCAGTGCAGAGCCCAACGTGGGGCTTGATCTGAGGACACTGAGATCATGACCTGAGCCAAAATCGAGAGTCAGACACCTAACCAACCGAGCCACCCAGGCACCCTGACTAAAAGATTTTTTTAATGGAAATAAATTATAATCTTTTAGTCTTCTCTTAAGATGATTATGCACATGCTTTTTTATAAATTCAATAGGTAACTGATAAATATATGAAACTAGGTGATAGGTTATGCTAAGAGGTTAGGTAAGAGCATGGGTTAACAAGGGTGTTAGTCATGCTATTATTTGTGAACAGTGGCATAATAATTTTTAAGGGCAATTACTTTTGGGATGTCTGTAGCACTGAAACTAAATGTTAAGCCTAGTCGCAACTTTCGAAGGATTGTCAACATCACTTTACTCTGAGGTATAACTGTATCAGAATTTTTTTTTAAAGATTTTATTTATTTGATAGATACAGAGAGAGAGGAAGAGAGAGCAAGAGCACAAGCAGGGGGAGTGGCAGAGGGAGTAGGAGAAGCAGGCTCTCTGCCGAGCAGAGAACCTGACACGGGGCTCGATCCCAGGACCCCAGGATCATGACCTGAGCCGAAGGTGGACTCAACCAACTGAGCCACCCAAGTGCCCCTATATCAGAATTTTAGAATGCAGATGACCATATCTTAACCCAACAACGTTTTTTTAAAAAGACTGAATATAATTAATATACAATGTTATATTAGTTTCAGATGTATAACATTGATCCAACAATTCTTTATATTACTTAGTGCTGACCTCAGTAAGTGTAGTTACCATCTGTCATCATACGTTATTATAATATTATTGACTAAACTCCCTATGCCACACTTTTCATCTCCATGACTTACTTATTTTATAACTGGAAGCTTGTACCTCTAAATCCCCTTCACCTATTTCACTCATCACCCCAGCCATCTTCCCTCTGGCAACCACTAGTCTGTTCTCTGCATTTAAGAGTCTGGTTTTTTGTTTTGTTTTTTCCTTAGGATTTATTTATTTCAAAGAGAGAGAGAGACAGCATGAGCAGGGGGAGGGGCAGAGAGAGAGAATCTCAAGCAGACTCCACACTGAGAACGGAGCCAACGCGGAGCTCTATCTCATGACTCAGAGATCGCAACCTGAGCCAAAACCAAGAGTCTGATGCTTAACTGACTGAGCCACCGAGGCGCCCCAAGAGTCTGGTTTTTTTGTTTGCTTTTTAGATTCTACATATAAGTGAAATCACATTGTACTTGTCTTTCTCTGATATATTTCACTTAGCATAATACCCTCCAGATCCATCTATGCTGTTGCAAATGGTAAGATCTCATTCTTTTCTATGGCTGAGTAATATTCCATCATACAACACACACACACACACACACACACACACACACACACACCCCACATCTTCTTTATCCATTCATCTATCAACAGACACTTGGGTTGCTTCCATATCTTGGCTATTGTAAATAATGCTGCAATAAACATAGGGTGCATATATCTTTTTGAATTAGCATTTTGTTTTCTTTAGGTCAATAGCCAATACAGAATTATTAGATCATACAGTATTTCTATTTTTAATTTTTCAAGGAACCTCCATACTGTTTTCCACAGTAGCTGCACCAATTTACAATCCCACCAACAGTGCATGAGGGCTCCCCTTTCTCTGCATCCTTGCCAACACTGTCTTTTGATTGTCTTTTTGATTCTAGCCATTCTAACAGGTCAGGTACCAACAACAGCTTTCTTTAAATAATTTTGGAACTTTTCTTTTGGTACTGCTTCAGAGTCAAGCTTATGAATCATAATAAGACTGTCATTACTTTATAGTATCACCTGCTTTTGATATAAAGTAGTATTGAATAAACTGATCAGCTATCTTATTATGCAGATTGGCATTGAAAACATTTTATATTTCCCAAAACCAAAACTTCTTTCAAGGAAAATCTTGCTGCTACTGATGATATTCACCTAAGTGTGCTGCACACTCTGGAGGTAAATTAAAGGACGATTTCCAACATTTTCTGAGCAATCACTTCTATAAGTTCGTAATTTTATGAATTATCATTTTGAAGGGGTTAATACTTATTTAGATGTGAAATTTACACAAATAAGTAATATGTCAGCAACATATAATAAATACTGTTGAAATAACTGTGCTGTTGATTGAGGCTCCTCATAAAAGATCTGAATGCTTATCATCAAGTGGAATTTAACTTTATATAAAAATATGACATACTTATTGGAGCACACACAATGGTAAGCCTTGGTTTTATTTGCAAACATTAACCAAAAAAACAATCGTAAACCCTTTTTAAAGTAAGTGATAATCACCTTAATAGTACATACAGAAATTGGTAATGGAATCCAGATACTGACTATTAACATACCCATCCTTTCTTCCGTCCTGGACAAGAAACTTAAACTAGCAAAAACTGGGAACTCCAAACCCAGCTATAAAGCTAAAATATATTAAGTTGAACACATATGTTACTCATTCATGAACAAGCTTTCAGGTTATTGTGTCTGTTTACTCAGGACACTGGTTGGTAACTCATTAGCCAAGATGTGTTCCACGTCATACTCCCTGCTGCAAAGTACACAAACCAATGGTGTTATCACTGGATATTGTACATGAGACATATATTTCTCATGCCACTAAGACAGTGTTCAGCAAATCATTATAGGCTTGCTTCTTTGCCTAGATATTTATATAGAAATCTTTTCCAGCAACTTCCATCAGTATGGTATGTAGCTGTCCTTTGTCACAGACATACATTACATTAAAGGTAACAGAAACAATTCACCCTTTGAAGACATTTGTTGAAGCTCCTCCTTCAGAGTAACATGTACTTCTATAAAAGAAACCAATTTTCAGGTAATCTGGCTTTTTTTTTTTTTTAAGTGATCACCAGTTTCGATTTTTATATTTTTGGCCTTTGTTGATTATTTTTAATTTCTTAACTTCTACTCATACCTTACAACTTTTATAGCTCTCTATCATATATTTTTTCTGACAAACACAGATAGTTCATTACACATGACACGTATTTTCAGTAATAAGGGCAGAATAGCTTCTACTTAATGATGACATATTCTGTTTCTCATGTAAGAGAGAAAACCTGATCACAGTCAAAATGTACAAAGCTGACATTTTATTTTTTTTAAGATTTTATTTACTTATCTGAGAGAGAGAGGGAGACAGCACAAGCAAGGGGGAAGGGTAGAGGGAGAGGGAGAAGCAGGCTCTCCACTGAGCAGGGAGCCAATAGGCAGCTTGATCCCAGGACCCCGTGATCATGACCTGAGCTGAAGGCAGATGCTTAACTGACTGGGCCACCCAGGTGCCCCTAAAGCTGACGTTTTATTTTATTTTATTTTATTTTATTTTATTTTATTTTATTTTATTTTATTTTTTAAGATTTTATTTATTTATTTGACAGAGAGACACAGCCAGCGAGAGAGGGAACACAAGCAGGGGGAGTGGGAGTGGAAGAAGCAGGCTCCCAGTGGAGCAGGGAGCCTGATGCAGGGCTCAATCCCAGCACGCCCTGAGCCGAAGGCAGATGCTTAACAACTGAGCCACCCAGGTGCCCCTAAAGTTGACATTTTAAAGGGATGTTAATTAATGAATCTTTGATCAAAATATTAGTTTTTATTTTTTAATTTTTTAAACATTTATTTATTTTTTAAAGATTCATTTATTTGAGAAAGAGACAGAGAGAGAACATCCACATGCATGTGAGCAGGGGGAGGGGCAGAGGGAAAAAAAATCTTCAAGCAGACTCCCCACTGAGCCCAGTAGAGGCAGATTCCAGCTTGACTCTAGACTTGATGTCCCAACCCATGAGATCATGACTTGAGCTGAAACCAAGAGTTATACACTTAACTGACTGAGCCATCCAGGTGCCTGTTTTTTTTTGTTTGTTTGTTTTTGTGGGTTTTTTTGAAGATTTATTTGACAGAGAGAGAAAGAGCATGCACATAGGCACGTGCAGGGGGCGGGGAGGAGAAGGGGCAGAGGGGGAGGAGAAGAGGCAGAGAGGGAAGGAGAGGGAATCTCAAGCAGATTCCCCACTGGGTGCAGAACCCCCACAACCCTGAGATCATGACCTGAGCCGAAATCAAGAGTCCGACCCTTAACCGATGGATCCACACAGATAACCCCTAAAAAGAAAAAAAATCTATTATAAGATTTCTTCAGGGGCACTTGGGTGGCTCAGTCGGTTGAGCACCTGACTCTTGATCTCAGCTCAGGTCTTGGTCTCAGGGTCCTGAGTTTAAGCCCTGTGTTGGACTTCACTACTAAAAAAAACAAAACAAAACAAAAAAAAAACTTCTTCAGCAGATGAACGCTACAATGGTGATTTTAAATTTCTTATGATGTACGCCACGTAGCGGACTATCATTAAGAATGTAGGCTTCATTTTTTTTCCATTTCTGTGATAGCACTCTCACAACCATGGTGAACGTTCCCAAAACCCACCAGACTTTCTGCAAGGACGTTTCTGCATGTACCAACCCCACAAAGTGACACAGTAAACGAAAGGCAGAGGTTCCCTTTACACCCAGGGAAAGCAACGTTATGACAGGAAGCAGAGTGGGTATGGTGGGCAGACTAAGTGGATTTTCTGGAAAAAGGCTAAAACTCCAAAGACTATGCTGATGGTTGAATGTGTTGAGCCCAAGTGCAGATCTAAGAGAATGCTGGCTATTAAGAGAGGCAAGCAGTATGAAGTGGGAGGAGATACGAAGAGAAAAGGCCAAGTGATCCAGTTCTAAGTTTCATATTTAGTTATATTATGAAGACAATAAAACCTCGAGGTATGTTCACTTCATTTGGTTGCAACTGCCTTTTAAGAGGAAAATAAACTAGCGCCATCAATAAAATTCTCCTTGTGGAGAAATTTAAGCTAAAAAAAAAGAAAAAAAGTGTAGGCTTCAGAGTAAAGACTGCCTGTGTTCACAACCTGATCGTGACACTTACTAGCTGAGTACCTTGGACATGTCATTCAACCTCTTTGTGGCTTCTCGTCCTCAACTGTAAAACAGTACCCACCTCAGAGGGCTCTTGTGATGATTAGACAACAAATGTGAAGGGCTCCACGCGATACCTGGTATATGCTAAATGCTCACTCAATGCTCAGGAACATAGTTACATATTAGATGGAATTTGGAGATTCATTTTTAAACATCTTATGTTATATAATTGATCTGAATATCAGTCAAAAACAATAGTGAGTAATAAAACAATATTGGGGGAAGGGAGAGAGGGGGTAGGGAAAAAGCACAGATCAGACATTTTAGCAGACAAAATACAAAGTTGAAGAGACAGATATCAGTCCACGATCATCCATGTTTCGGAATCCTGAGGATAAAGTGAAAGAGTTTTAAAGAGCCACATTTTTATTAATGAATGATAGGCCAAGAGTTAGTTAAATATAACAGATTTAACCGTATCCTTTTATTTAAATGTAGAGCAAAGTGACAAAACCGTAAAATAACTGTACTTCTCTAAAAAAATCTGATATGTGACATTCCTGGAGAAATTTAGTGAAATAATCTATATTGAACCATTCCTGATAGTTCCAGTGACTATCCTAACAATTATGAAAAATATAGGTTTCAGGTTTCTATTTAGGTCTTTGACCCCATAGCCTGCTTTCTCAATATACCAATTCTCATGTTCCAAAGAATGATGGCGGTTTCAAATTTGGCCCCACAGTAAACAAGCACTGCAGCCCTCAACAGGCTATATTCTTAAAACTTGTGTCTGTAGAAAACAGTTTTCTCACACGAATGCTGATCTAATTCCAGTGATTTTAGAGCTATAATTATAGAAAAGTATGTGAGAGGTTCCTTTTACATTAATTAGTATTTAATAATGCTTATTAAAGTGCCAGAGCACTCAGTTCACATGAAATATTGAGCTCTGAAAAAATATCCGTTAATTATCATAATTATAAGGTCCGCAGAAGAACTAAACTATAGGTTGTAGTAAACACATACACAAACTCTTTTCTTGAAGTTGAGAAAAAAGCTGGTTGGATCTACAATAAAGAAGAAGAGGGAAAGGGTGGGGGGAGGAAAAGATGAAGCAGCAGAAATGAAAGCAATGGGACTAAGCTCACCAGTGTGCAGACAGATGCAGAACATGTAACAGCTTAAAGTTACTATGATGGTTAAGCTACCTCAAAAAATTGTTCACGGAGTGGAGTATTAATATTTTACTTTTTAAAAAGAATGATGGGGACTTCTGTAGCTGGCTCAGATGGAGTAAACCTAGTGTCGCCTCAATCACACAATGATTACCACAGAAACCCTGGACAAAACGTACGAACAACTACCTAAGAACTACAAATGTAGACAACAGCAAGAGGAGAGAGGGCAGCAAAAACTGCAAAAGAAACTTCGTCCTTCTGGCCAGAGGACCAGGGAAAGGTGCTGCTGGGGGATGTCCATATGGAGGGAAACTACCTCTCTCTTTTTTTTCCCAGACCTGCCTTAAAGGCAGTCCCAGTTGGGAAACTGCATGGCAGTAACACAGGCAGTGAAAACCCCCAGAAAAACCCCCGTCTTTCTAGCCAGAGTGGTCTGAAGAGCAGAAGGGCCGGAGGGGGGGGATCTGGTTATTCTGTTCTCTCTTTTCTCCTGCCACTTTGCCCTGAGGGCACCCCAAGTTACAAAGAACTGTGCAGTGACAGCACAGGCAGCTACAACTCCTAGAAAAACCCCATCCTTCTGGCCAGAGGACTAGGTAAAGGGTCCCCTGGGAGCCAGGGTGTGTGAGACAAATACTGGAGAGGAAACAGCTAAGGAGGGTTCCCCTAACAGTGCATATAAATGGCACAAGTCCCAGACTTACCCCTGAACTCTGCAGGCATAGGACATACCCAAAGCAGCATTACAAAGGCTTTGAAAACTGAACTAAAATTAAAACCATCACCCAAAAAGGCACTACAGAACTGGCGGTCTGAAACCAACTAGGCTAAATGACTGCGAAAACAAAAGAACTAAATATTCTCTAGAGGATTTTGAAAAGACCCAAAGTTCCAAAATATATTATTAAAAATGTCCAGGACACAACCCAAACTTGCTTGACATACAAAGAAACAGAAAAACTGGGGTGCCTGGGTAGCTCATTCAGTTAAGCGTCTGCCTTCGGCTCAGGTCATGATCCCGGGGTCTTGGGATCGAATCCCACATCGGGCTCCCTGCTCAGCAGGGAGTCTGCTTCTCCCTCTGCCCCGCCCCCCTGCTTGTGCTCTCACACACTGTTTCATGTTCTCTCTCTAATAAATAAATTCTTAAAAAAAAAAAAGAAAAATTTCACCAATTATGAAGGGAAAAAAACAATCCAATCACAAGGCAACTCAGACACTGGAATACTCAAGACTTTAGCACAGCCATTATCACTATGCACTCTGGGGTGAAGGGAAAAACGCTTCAAATGAATGAATGTTATTTGAAGAAATAGAAACTATAAAAAGAAACCAAATAGAAATTTTAAAACTAAAAAACATAATATCTGAAAAAGTAAGTTCACTGGATGGCTCACTAGAGGACTGATGATCACAAAGGAGAGAATCAGTACCCTCGGTTACAATGACAGAATTGAACAGTATCAATAGAGACCACACAGCTCACAAAGTCTGAAATACTTACTGTCTAACCCGTTACAGAAAAAGTTTGCTGACCCCTGGTCTAAATACACCAATTTGAAGACAGATTGTCAAGTAGCATTTAAAAAATATGATTCAACTATATGCTGTTTACAAGAAATCCAATTTAAATATAGCGAATGAAATATAGGTTAAAAGTAAAGGGATGAAAAAAGATACATCAGGTAAACACTGATTAAAAGGAAACTGGAGCGGCTATGTTAATATCAAATAAAGCAGACTTGAGAACAAGAAATATTACCAGGAATAAACAGGGACATTACATAGTAATGAAAAAGGTCAATTCACCAATAAGACATAGTAACCCTAAATGTGTAGGCACCTGACCAAAAAGCTTTAATATGGATAAAGCAAAATAGAAATCAATAAAATACAAAGCAGAAAAAAAAAATGAAATCAAACATGGTTCTTCGGGAAAAAATTTTAAAAGAAAACACTACTGCAGACATTAAAAGGATAATAAAAGATTACCATGAACAACTCTTACTATGAATAATTTTTCAACTTAGAAGAAACAGGCAACATGAATAGTTTTATATCTATTAAAGAAATTGAATTCATAGCTAAAAACCTTCCAACATAGAACACTCCAGGCCCAGATGGTTTCACTGGTAAATTCTAGCAAACATTTAAAGAAGAAATATTTTTGATTCTATACAGTCTCTTCAGAATGTAGAAGAGGGAACACTTCCCAACCCTAAGAGGCCAGCACTGCTCTGACCACAAAACTGTAAAAAGACATTGTAAAAAAGGAAAGCCACAGGCCAACACTCCTCATGAAAAGAGATACAAACATCCTCAACAGGATCTTAGCAGATGGAATTCAGTGATGATAATCCCTAACAATCAAGGGGGGTGGCATATGCAAATCTAGTTCAATATTTGAATATCACTGTAATTCACCAAAGTAACAGACTAGATAAAAATTCTCAGCAAACTAGGAATAAAAGGAAACTTCCTTAACCTGAAGAGGGAATCTAAAAAATCTACAGCTAACATTATACTTAATGGTGAAAGACAGTGAGAATAAGGCAAAGCTGACGACTTTCATTCCGAATCAAACTCATACTAGATGGTCTAGCCAGTGCAATAAGGAAAGGAAAAAAAAATTAAAAGCATATTGGAAAAGAAAACATTAAAGAGTCTCTGGAAAGGAAAGCATTAGACTGTATTCATTGATGGTATGACTGTAGCAAATCACAAGGAATCTACAAAAAAGCTCCTATAACAAGTGAGTTTAGCAAATTTCTATATACTAGAATACTGGAAACTGAAGTATTTTTTAAGTATCATTTCCAAACACACTAAAAACAGGAAATACTTAGGTATAAATCTAACAGAATACCTGCAGATCTGTATGCTAAAAGCTGTAACACTGGGGGCACCTAGCTGGCTCAGTCAGTGGAGCATATGACTCCTGATCTTGGGGCTGCAAGTTTGAGCCCCATATTGGGCATAGAGGTTACTTAAAAAAAGAATTAAAAACTACAACACTGATAAAAGAAATTAAAGACCTAAAAAAAATGGAGATATATATTATATTCATGGATTGGAAAATAAAATATTTTTAAGATGTCAGTTCTCCCCAAAATAATCTATAGATTCAACTCAGAGTTGCAGCATGATTTTTTGTGTAGACACTGACAAGCTGATCCTAACGTTTTTATAGAAAGGCAAAGGAACTAGTTTAACCAAAACAATTTTGAAAAACAAGAACAAAGTTAGAGGGGCGCCTGGGTGGCACAGCGGTTAAGCGTTTGCCTTCGGCTCAGGGCGTGATCCCGAAGTTATGGGATCGAGCCCCACATCAGGCTCTTCCGCTCTGAGCCTGCTTCTTCCTCTCCCACTCCCCCTGCTTGTGTTCCCTCTCTCGCTGGCTGTCTCTATCTCTGTCGAATAAATAAATAAAATCTTTAAAAAAAAAAAAAAAGAACAAAGTTAGAAGGACTTCACCATCTGATGTCAAGATATGCTATAAACCTACAGTCATCAAGGCAAGGTTGTATTGGGGGTTCCTGGGAGGCTCAGTTGGTTAAGCATCTGCCTTCAGCTCAGGTCATGATCCCAGAGTCCGGGGATTGAGCCCCTCGTCAGGCTCCCTGCTCAGTGGGGAATCTCCTTCTCTCTCGCTCTCTCGTGCTCTCTCTCACTCACTCTCTCAAATAAATAGATAAAATCTATAAAAAAAGAAAAAGACAGGGTTGTATTGGCAAAGGACAGACATGTAGATCAATTGAACAGAAGAGAGAGTCTAGAAATAGGCCAACACAAATGTGGTCAATTGATTTTTGACAAAGATGCAAAAGGCAATTAATCTTTTCAACAAATGGTGTTGAAACTATTGGACATCCATCCATATCCCAAAAAAATGAACTTTCATATCGTATACAAAATTAACTCAAAATGGATCAAAGACCTAAGTGTAAAACCTAAAATTATAAGACTTCTAGAGGAAAACAAAAGAGAAGACATTTGTG
Source organism: Ailuropoda melanoleuca (assembly GCF_002007445.2). Lineage (NCBI taxonomy): Eukaryota > Metazoa > Chordata > Mammalia > Carnivora > Ursidae > Ailuropoda > Ailuropoda melanoleuca. The sequence continues at coordinate 10,980,665 of NC_048231.1, read as the reverse complement.
AACTTGGGTTCAGCAAAGATCCGGATTTTAGATATGACCCCAAAGCACAATTCATGAAAGAAAGAATTGATAAATTGGACTTCATAAACATTAAAAACTACTTGGTGAATGATACTGTTAAGAGACTGAAAAAATAAGCCAAAGACTAGGAGAAAATATTTGCAGATCACCTATCTGATAAAAGACTGGCATCCAGGGGGCCCCTGGCTGGCTCAGTTGGTAGAGCATGCGACTCTTGATCTTGGGTTCATGAGTTCAAGTCCCACATTGGGCCTACAGCTTACTTAAACAAAAAAATAAATAAATAAATAACTTTTATCCAGAACATATAAACAACCCTCAAAACTCAATAATAAGAAAACTCAACTTAAAAAATAGGCAAAGATTTGAATCATCAAAGAACACATAATAATGGCAAATAAGCATATGAAAAGATGTTTAACATTATTAGCCATCAGGGAATTGCAAATTAAAACCACACTGGGATAGCATTACCTACCTATTAGAATGGCTAAAATAAAAAACTGAAACAAAACAAACAGCATCCAGTGCTGACAAGGAAGGGAAGCAATTGAATTCTCATCCATTATTAATGGGAATGCAAAATAGTACAGCCACTCTGAAAAAGAGTTTGGTAATATCTTAAGTTAAACTACACTTACCATATGATCCAACCATCCCCTTATAAGTAACTACACAAGAAAAAGAAAAACTCATGTTCACACAAAAAAACCTGTATACAAACGTTTATAGTAACTTTTTCATATTTCCACCCAAACTGAAAATAACCAATGTCTTTAAACTGGTGAGGGAAAAAACAAACTACGGTTCATCCAAACAATGGAATACCACTCAGAAATAAAAAGGCACAACAGACCAGAGACAGATACACAGAACAACATGATGGCTCTCAAATGCATTAGGCTAAGCAAAAGAAGCCAGACCAAAAAGCTACGTAATTTCATTTATATGACATTCTCAAAAGGCAGAACTATAGGAACAGAGAAGAGATCTGTGGTTGCCAGAGGTTGGGGGTGGAGGAAAGGTATGATTACAGAAGGACAGCATAAGAGAATGGTTTTTGGGTGATGGCACAGTTCTGTGTTTTGATTACACTGGGGATAACATGACTACGCATCTGTCAAAACTCATAAAGACGTGTACACCAAGAAGAGTGAATACAAAACAAATAAATGAAAATATTTTTCTCAATTGAAATGATGGTTTAGGGCTGGAGACTAATCCATGATGAAAGGCTAAAGAGACTAGAATGCTTATTTTTTAGAAAAACAGGTTTAAAAAGCACATTGTACTGTTTTCAAATGAATCCACAAAATTATTTTGGGTCCCAAATCAAGAACACTGAAAATAAAGGAATGCAACCTAACAACATGATAGCTAAATTTAAAACTATACCTGAAATATGGTATGTGAATTATATCTTAATAAAACTGCTATTAAAAAAAAAAACACAAAAAAACTATACCTGAAACACTTTTCCTTTACCCCAGTGTTTCCCAAACTTTTCTAGTAAGAAACCGATGAAAACCTGTTAAAAATAGATATTCCCAGGGCCCTTCTCTAGAGATTCTGATTTTGTAGTCTAGGTTAGGGACCAGAAACTTTTAAATTGCACCCCTAAAAAAGGAACTTTTCAAGGAAAACAACTGCTACCCATAATTCTTTCTTAGTTACAAGGTCAAGCAAAAAAAATTTTTAATTGTCTATTTGGTCACGATCGGAAAGTTTTCTAGTATACAGAATAGTAATCCCTACACTGAAATAATCACACGTCAGAAAAATTCAAGATGATCCACTGGGATACGAAAGAAAACACAGGTGATGCTTGAAAAACGTGGGGGTTAGGGTGCTGACCCCCTGCGCAGTTGAAACCCACATATAACTTTTGACTCCTCAAAAACTTAACTCTCATACCCTACCGTTGACCAAGAAGCCTTACTGATAACATAAAGTCTTTTAACACATATTTTGTACGTTCTACGTGTTATATACTGTATTCTTACAACAAAGAAAGCCAGAGAAAAGATTAAGGAAGAGAAACACATTAACAGTACTGTACTGAAAAAAGGCCACACGTAAGTGGACCCACATAGTTCAAACCTGTGCTGTTCAAGGGTCAACTGTACTGGTCTTCTACACACATTTACTTTAAATCTTATACTTCAGAATTTTCTATTATAGGTTTGTGTTTTATAATACATACAGTTAATCAGTACAATAGTGCGTGCTTATCTTCCCCCCTCAAGTAGGATGTGTGATCAAAAAAGAGCGGAAACCACTACTCTGGGACTCCTGATTTATTATCTCCTCCCTAAATCTGACCAGTCTTCATCCTCTCTCCTGTTTTGCACTAAGACTCCCACAGTCCTCATATGTAACGTCTGCCGCCACTCTTTGCCTACCCAACACCATTCCTTATGCCTATATCCACACCCCAGGGAGGAGGGCATCATCACTCTGGATAAAGGACACAGTTTTTTTCCTTGACTGAGATCTGAAAAGCTGCCTATTATATTGTATCTACTATGAAATTTGGAAAGTGCCTACCTTTCTAGACTATTCTTAAAGTCCGACTGAGTCCTGGCACTTGAAGATTCCACTCACCAATATAACAGCTGTGATTTTGATCCTTCACAGATGTCTGAAGTTTTGAAGTTTTGTGACAAGCAGTAATCTGATTTTGCTGAGTCACAAATCTAATTCAAGTATGTTTCCAGGTGTGAAGACCAAACTACCTAGCAGGTGAATGGCCCAAGCTGCCTGCCCATTATTTACTCTCACATACCCATGCTGTTCATTCTCTGCTCATTGTCCTTAGGGTCAGGAAAGACTTTTGTCACTTTTTTAGTTCTCCTTTACTGCAGAGATCCTCACCAATTACCTACAAGTTTACTGTCAAGATTCCTTTAAATCCACATGTGTATAATCTGTTTATTTTTTCAACTAAAGAACACTAAAGATACAACTACTATTATGTAGATTTGGGAAGTTTTTAAGTAGGCTTCAAAAAAGCCCTGTCATACTTAGGAAGACTGGAACTCATGCATTATTACAAATAAATCTTAAGTGGTATTCATGAATTAGGGATTCAGTTCACAAACTGCTAAGGATGTGTTCAATGTCAAAGATGTCAGAAGATATGTTTTAAGAACTCTTTCCAGGATAGAATTCTATGGCAAATATGAACTATGTTCAGGAAAAAAACCCCACTAGGCTTCTCCTCTCAACCCTCCATGTCAACAACATATCTCAAAGAAGACCCTCTTCTTTCTCTCTCACCCTCCAGAATATCTTCATAAAGTGCATGTACTCCTTCAGGCACGATGACCGCCAGTGCAGTTCCACAGAGAAGGCCAGCACCCAAAACAGTCACCAGCTTTAGTCGCTCCTGGAAAGAAAACACAAGAAACTGTTGAAAAGATTGATGATTGAGTAAGAAAAAGTTTCTGAAGTATCTGTAATCAAGACCGTGAGCTGCTCATTTGTGAGACCAAAATCTACAATGGCTAGTGAACACGAAACAGGGTCAGCTTCATGAAGAATTAACGCCAATTAAAACAGGGAGATGCCACTTACAGATTTACCAGATTGGCAATGATGTGGGGAACCTTGTCTACTATCCATGACAGGAGAAACGAGCACAACTGTCTGACGCTGGGAGAAATGTAAATTGCTACAACCAATCTGGACTGCTATTCGGCGATTTCAATTTAAAGCCTCAAAAAATGTGAATTCTTGATCCAGCAATTTCATTTCTAGAAATTCATCCTGAGAAAGAACTATGCAAAGATGATCACTGCACTAAGAGTGCAAACCTGAAAATATTCTAAATGTTCGAACAAGGAGATTGACTGAATAAACCATAATACTTTATCACAGTACCACAACTGTCAGCCACTAAACACTATGATTCAGGTCTCTTCATGGACACAGAAAGTCGTGATGCACTGCCATGAGGGAAAAGCTAGTGGCAAACAATATGCACTGATAATCTCATATTTGTCATAAAAAGTATACATATAAGTAGAACAAGTATAAATCAAACATTAACAGATTTTTGACTTTATAATATATAAACATAATACGTTATATACAACTTACAAAATGTATTTGTAACTGAGCGACAATGAACATGTATTACTCATAAAATAAAAAAATATGCTTAATTACTTCAGTACTAAAATGTTCTGCGGATGCCTTTAAAAACTGCTTTACTGGGGCGCCTGGGTGGCACAGCGGTTAAGCGTCTGCCTTCGGCTCAGGGCGTGATCCCAGCATTATGGGATCGAGCCCCACATCAGGCTCTTCTGCTGTGAGCCTGCTTCTCCCTCTCCCACTCCCTCTGCTTCTGTTCCCTCTCTCACTGGCTGTCTCTATCTCTGTCGAATAAATAAATAAAATCTTAAAAAAAGAGAGAGAATATTGTTAAAAAAAAATAAAAATAAAAACTGCTTTACTGAGGTATGACTGAAATACCAAAAGTTGTAGCTATTTAATGTATACAACTTAACGTGTATGGAGGTAAGTGTGTATCTGTGAAACCATCATCACAACCAATGCCATAAGAGATCTATGGTTTTAATCTAACCCAATCTCAATTTTTTTCTCACTACCCAAATTTCTTTGAGCGACTGCCTCCTGACATACAAGATATAAAAGATTACATTTCAAAATTTCTTGAAGCAGCGGTGTACCCTATGTGGCTTCCTGGAGTCTTAGCAGTATGAAAAATGATCCTTAAAACTAAAAGGAGAAAATTAGGTAGGTTGCTTAAAAAAAGTTTCAGTAATTAACGGAGCGATACATACTTCACTTTTCTGTTTCAGTTTCCTTTTTGAGGTTAGAAAAAATAACAGTGGCTGTATTTCACTGACATACTACTGAACTTGTGACTCTGAGGCTAGGGGAATAAATATATAATATACACATACATACAGATACTGTCTCTACGGGAAAATGGGTTCTTAACTGACAGGCTGGCTGAAGCATTACCGCTCCCTCGTTTGGGAGGAAGAAAAGAATCTATATCTCATTGTGTCTCTAGTGAAAATGGGGAAACTACAGTTGCAATGTCAGCACCAACTAATACTTGCCATATAGCGAGAGGGGAATCCCCCGCTCCCTAGCACACAGGCGAGGTCAGTCCTTCATACATTCAGGATGGCCATTATTAGCTACTTATAAATAGAGCATTCTGAATGCATCCAGCAGTTGGAGGACTGGCTTGGGAGGCAGAACTGGCTCCATGTCCAAACTGGTTAATAATTCAGTACTTTAGCTTTTCTTTTGTAAAATAAATATTTTTACATGTCTTATAGAGGAGGCATCAGGAGAAAGTGATTGAAGCATTTTGGAAAAACGACACCAAACCACTGGTGTTACTATTTTAATATTTAATACTGAACTATTCTAAGAGCTTTTGTCTCTTACAAGTTACTAAGCTCATCAAAGCACTGTTAATCATGGCATTCATTTGAGACGAACTGTCAGAGCATGGAGAACACAAGATGGAAAAACAGTTCTATCCTGTGTTAGAGGGGACATGGTATATGACTTAGTCTTTTCATCATTTTCTCTAATGAATACATAAGTCACCCTTTGTTTTAAAAAATTCATGAATGTAAAGTTTTACTCCCCAGGAAGGACAAAAATCATGGTAAATTGAACCAGACTGAGCATACCATTTCATTGCAGGGACTTGGTTTCAGAACTCCACAATTCAAACTAATGAATAAATTGCTAGGGAAGAAAACTGTCCTGTCAGCATTTTGACTATGACTATGCTCTACTTTGGGAAATGGAAATGAAAGATGCCCCTGCCTTAGAAATTAAGGGAAGATGGGAAGTGATGAAAGGAATGCACTTAAAAGAGAAAGAGCAGAGCGCCCTCAAGAATTACTTGGGTGGCAGCTCACATCATACACATGAATTAATTCTTGACGGATTATACTTTAATATAAAATCTAGAACTCAGAAACTTCTAGACGGAAGAGTATTTTTGCAATCTTGGTGTTGGCAAAGTTTCTTAGCAAGGACACACACAAAAAAAGAATTTAAAACATCTGCTGATCCACTAAGAAAATGAACAGACAAGCTACATACTGGAAGAAAATATCTACAGCACATGTATCTGTAGTGGATGCTGTGGTAACACTGCCCACATCCACCTCCTCCAGGTTGGAGACACCTGTTCCCCTAGCTGCTGGGGGTGTTGCCTATTGATGGCTCACAGCTGAGTCACTCTGAGGACCTGACCTTGGGCCAAAGGGTACTAACCTAAGGCTATATTCCCTCTCGCAGGGCAGTTCACATCCCATGACTATTCCCCTGGGTTGTATGGAAGGAGGTACAAAGCCACGTCCCCTTGCCTCAATTCCAGATATCTCTGAAGAGCCATCCAGCTTCAGAGCAAGGTGAGCTGAGGCCTCTATTATAACCGAGTTACAGTTCAACTTCTCCATCTGCTTAATCCTACTCATTCTTTCCCAGGTGTTCCCCAATAAACCTCCTTTCCCAAGAGCACTCCCCCATAAACTTCCTGCATGCAGCTCTCCTTCTCAGAGTCTGTTTTCTGGGGAACCCTATCTAAGATACTGATAAAGGGCTTGTGAAATATAAAGAACTTCTGCAATTTTCACAGCTCAGTAAGAGGCAAAAACAAAAAACCCACACAACAAAAAAGGGTAAAATATTGAATAGATACTTCACCAAAGATACAGGAATGTCCAACACGCCCATGAAAAGATGTTCAGCATCTTTACTCACAGGGAAAATGCAAATCTAAACTATAAGATACCTCCTTACACCCACCAGAATGGCTGAGATTAAAGGCTGACAACACCTGGGGCGCCTGGGTGGCACAGCGGTAAAGTGTCTGCCTTCGGCTCAGGGCGTGATCCCGGCGTTATGGGATCGCGCCCCACGTCAGGCTCCTCTGCTATGAGCCTGCTTCTTCCTCTCCCACTCCCCCTGCTTGTGTTCCCGCTCTCGCTGGCTGTCTCTATCTCTGTCAAATAAATAAATAAAATCTTTAAAAAAAATAAAAAATAAAAAATAAAGGCTGACAACACTAAATGATGGCAAAGATAGAGAGCAACTGGAACTCTCGTGCATTGCTGCTGGGACCATAAAATGATACAAACACTTTGGAAAACCATTAGTCTCTTATCAAGTTAAACCAGCAATTCCACTTTTGGTATTTTCCAAGAGAAATAAAAATGTATGTTCATAAAAACACTTGTACAAGTATGTTCATAGGAGCTTTATCAAAAATAGGCACAATTTGATCAGACATCCACCAACAGGAGAACGTACAAACAAACTACGGTATACTCATACAATGGAATACCACTCAGTAACAAAAAGGAATAAACTGCTGCTACAGACAGCAACCCGATGAAGTTCAAAAACCTTCTTCTGATGTTTGAATGAAAGAACCCTTACACAAAAGAGTTACTTACTGTCTGAGTCCATTTATATAAAGTTTAAAAGCAGGCCAAACTAACCCTTGGCAAAAGAAATCAGAACAGGGGCTGCCTCCAGCAGAAAGTGTTAGTGTGAGAACATAGTGGCCAGAGGTATTAACATTAACTAGAAAATGACACTGGGGGCGCCTGGGTGGCTCAGTTGTTAAGCGCCTGCTTTCAGCTCAGGTCATGGGGATTGAGCCCCGCATTGCATCGGGCTCCCTGCTCAGCGGGAAGCCTGCTTCTTCCTCTCCCACTCCCCCTGCTTGTGTTCCCTCTCTCGCTGCCTCTCTCTCTCATAAAGAAAAATCTTAAAAAAAAAAAAAAAAAGAGAAAATAAAAGAAAAGAAAATGGCACCGGGTTATTTTTTTTAGGATGATGGAAATATTCTAAATCTTGACTGGGACATGAGGTACATTTGTATACATTTGTCAAAATTCATCAAACTGCATTAAGATAGGTACCTTTTACTCTACAAAATTATGTATCTATAAAAAATTACCTAGGTACTAATTTACTCAGCCAGAACCCTTGAAAGGATTCATTTTAGAACTATTCAATTGTAACAAAGCTTCTTCATGGCAGCTCTTTGAAACCAAGCTTAGAGTCTATGTAGAATACTAAAAGGCACTTCCAAAATTTTTTCTTAAACAATTCATCTGTCATTCAGACATTCCTTTAAAATCATTCCTCACAATATTATGTCAAAGACTGCACAGAAAAACCAGTGGTATTCGCCATTCTGGACCAATCCACAAACTCACTAGGCACTTACCAAGTGCTTTAGAATACTCTACGTCGGTGTCATGTGAAGTACTATAGAGACAAGATTTAAAAAGCAGGAGCGGAGGTGAGTTCTTGAGGCTTGCATACTACAAAACTAAGTTGCAGGTGAAGTAGTACCATGTTAGATAACTGAGGGTCACATGCCGTCTAGAATAACTTAGACATCTGCAAGCATTAAGAAAAAAACTTTCAAATCCATAAAGAAAAAAAATAATTCTCCTAAACTGCTGCCTGATCCAAATTTTTAGAAAGACACAGTAAAAATTATTTTAAGGGACACCTGGGTGGCTCAGTTGGTTAAGCGGCTGCCTTCAGCTCAGGTCATGGTCTCGGGGTCCTGGGATCGAGTCCCACATCTGGCTCCTTGCTCAGCAGGGAACCCGCTTCTCCCTCTGCCTGCCACTCCCCGTGCTTGTGCATGTGCTCTCTCCTTCTCTGGCAAATAAATGAATAAAATCTTTTAAAAATTATTTAAAAAATTATTTTTGTTTTATTAATCTTTAGATGCATACTTTAAAAAGAGGGATACTAGCTACCAAAGTTATCAACACAGAATCCACGTTTAGGAACTGGAAGAAAATGTAAAAAATCATCCTCTTGGGGTGCCTGGCTGACTCAGTTGGTTCAGTGTCTGCCTTTGGCTCGGGTCATGATCCTGGGGTCCTGGGATTGAGCCCCGCATCGGGCTCCCTGCTCAGTGGGAAGCCTGCTTCTCCCTCTCCCTCCCTTTCTCTCTGTGAAAAAATGAGTAAGTCTTTTTTAAAAAATGATCTTCTTTTGATATAACAGATGATGAATCAAAGGCCAAAGGTGAAAAATAATTTGCTCAAAGATCCCATGGCTAGGCTACTTAGTGCTAAGGACATGATTAGATTTGACAATGCACTCTGTTGCCCTGTGCATTCCAAGACAATGTTCATCACATGGCACAATACATACAATTCATTATACAAAATTTTCTTGTACCTTTCTGAAGAAAGGTAACATTCAATCATACAACCTCTTTAAATAGTGTGAGCCAGCAGAATCCCTAAACAACATCAAGAGGAAAACCAAAATTATAATTAGTTATAATTGTTCTCTACTGACAGTTTCTAAAGCTCCATGGCAAAGCAGAAGGACAATGTACCAAGCTTTTCCTAAGGTTTTATTTCTTCAATGTAGAAGACTATTCTTCATTCTGAGATTATGTCCTACCTGCTTTTTCATCTTAAAATGTTCTCTCTTAAAAACTGATGGTGACAACAGCTTTTATTTTTAGTGTCCTTACTCTGCAAAATTAAAAGCAGGCAATCCTGTGTCAGTTTTCCCTATTATGAAAAATATTACTGGTCTGTGAAACCCAAAAGCCTGGAAAACCCTGACCTCCAGTGTAAACATGAGATCTGTATTATAATATCATAAACAAATGTAGAAACAAACAATTTGAGAAAATGTAAGAAGAGATCAAGGTAAACGTGAGTAAATCATCTGTAGTTTTATAAAACCTCTTTGGAGGAAAGACAGTGTGAGCTAAAATTACTACATTATGTTCTAGTTCCTGTTGAAATTGAGTAAAGCACATTTATTTACCAAATGAAGTTAAACATCCACTGAATACTATGTTTGTCCTTACCCCACAATTTTAGGTTCTGTGAGGGAAAAGATTTTTGTTTTTAATTTACTGTTCAATGCTCAGCAGTTAATAGGACAGAAACTGGTATATAACAAATTCTCCCTAAATATTTACTGAAAGAATGAATTAAATGCCCAGCGCCATGCAAGGCCCCAGGGACTTGGCATCCCCCATTTCACTGGCTCTAGTATCAACAGATACACAAATGTAGTGCAACTTCTCTAGGCCCGGGATATGGGCCTAACATATTCCTTACAAGTGTAACCATATCAAGAATCTTCAGTGGTTAGCTGCTTTGGAATTTATGCTTTAGCTCAAGGGGTATTCAAGTACATATAATAAAGAACCATAATGGGATTCCATTATCGTAGATGCGAAGCAATGCTGTCATTTGTCTCGTTAATCCAAATATCTTAAATGACATCTATTCTTTTTCCCAAGGAGCTCAGAACCTTGTTCAGTCACTACTTCGATCTTCAACAAAGCAATACAAGATTATTCATCCTCCATAACTTTTATGAGCTAGGTAAATGTCTACTAACCTTCTCAGGGTGACTAATACTACAGAGGTAACACTTGTAATGACAAAAAGAATCAGCAGTCAAAAGATAAGCATCAGTGTCACGGGTTGTGGCTTCCATTTTTATTTTCTAAAAACGTCTTAACTACCTAAATTATTTTAGATGCAATCTGATTTGTTTCAAGCACCAGAGATGTGGCTCCGTGTTACTTGCATAGCTGTATTTTTTCACACAGCTTCACAACTTGGGATTCAATCTCAAAACTGTGTATATGTCAAAGTTAAAATGCTGGCAGGTTCTCTCCTTTGCTTATGGTAAGTCACTATAAGGATGTATCTGAATGAAGAACTATAAATTCCAAGTGTGGTTAAAGACAAAAACAGAGTTCTCAGAGCAATAGCTTCTGTCAGAGAAGTGACACATTTGCTCAAGAGAGGCAAGAACGATGCAGTGCCATTGGTTCTATGTCATTTCATTCTATGGTCTCACAGCTGCAGCTTGATTGAGCCAAAGGACTGACCAGATGTATTAATTAAAACAGCTTGTATTCCATGCCATTCACCATCAGCGTCAAGCTTTGAAATCAGTTTAATTTTCTTGGCAAACACCAACATAAATGGTTTTTCTTTCCTTGCTCAGAGAAAAAGTCAATAAATTATTTCGTTTGATGAAATATAAGCCAATAATTGAAAAGCTTATAATATTTAAAAGTTTATTCAAGTCTCCCTTGTACCACGCTCATTTTGGTACTGACAGCATCAACTACAGTTTTCTAAAAAATTAAAGATGCCTCTCTTATTATAAGACTGCTCCCTTCAAAGCTCTAGGCACTGAAGAGACGAAAGATCCTAGGGTATACAGTAACTCATGTTCATGCAACAAAGGCCATCTCCATAATCTTACAAACCTACCTCAAGGAAATACTTCCTACTGTCAATTTAGCTGCTGTATTACCTGCTGTTAGTCGTCAGGAATAGGTAATGAAGAAAACTCAAATGTGAACTTTGTTCTTCAAGTTCTGACAACTGAGACAAGATGTCCAAAAGTTTCCTCCCTCTAAGTTGTAGCAGTGACCCTGAGTAAGTTCAGCATCCTCCTCTGGAAGAAGGGGATACGCCCGACACCATTACTATTATCATACAGGAGTGGGACATCAGCACCCTAAGCACAGAGCAACGGTCATTATTACTTATCTCTAACATCATTAGCAGCATGTAGAAAGGGCTTCTAAGCCCCCCCTTCGCAAGAATAACAACTCAAACCCCAGATACTTGGATAAAAATTCAACAAACAATGCTCTGATATTTGCCATTTTTCCAGTGGCATATAGGCTCCCCCTTTCCTAATTCATTTGACATAGAGATAAGAACAAGCAATACTTTATTACTGCCACTTCCTCCAATTTTGGAAAACAAGACTAATTTTTTTAAGAGTTTTTCCAAACATAAAAGAACAAAGGATAAATGGAAATCCCATAAAACTGTTCAGTGTGACTACAAAAACACAAACAAAAACCCCCTGGGAAAGAACCTGGGAAAACACTGGTGATACATATTATATTATTTACATGTAAGAAGTTTAATTGACCTGAGAAAATTAAAATAAGAAAAATACATTTTCCTTGGGACTCCTGGGTGGCTCACTCAGTTAAGGGTCCAACTTTTGATTTTGGTTCAAGTCGTGATCTCTGGGTCGTGAGACTGAGCCCCACGTAGGGCTCATGTGGTGCATGAAGCCTGCTTAAGATTCTCTCTCCCTCCACCCCACTCCCCCTAAAAATTATTCCTTCGTCAAATTAGCAAAGTTTAAAAACTTAACAATAATAGTATTCAATGTTTGTGCGAATACAATGTCATTTGCATTTATTGGAAAAAGATGCATTTTTTAAAAAAACCTCAAAATACAGACTGAGAACCTTCTTAAGAACATTGGTGCCCTTTGACCTTGTCATTCTACTCCTAAGGAAATAATCTGAAATATGTTCATAGCATTAGACACAAAAACATTCATTCAACACTTTATCATGGCAAAAATGTGAGAACAAATTAAATACACAGTAAGAATTTCTATGCATAAAATAACTGAGTGTAATTAAAACATTAAAAAATGCCTAGAACACATTTTTAGTAATAAAAGAAATGCTTATGTTATACTACCTGGTAAAAGAAGGGAGAATGTAAAATTATACATAAAACATAATTAATCATGTTAAAAATGCAAACAAATAGAAAAAAAAGAATGGAAAGAAATAAAAAATGTTACTAGCAATTCTCACTGGACAGTGGGATAACAGATGATTTTATTTTCCTTTTACAGATTATCATATTTTCTAAATTTTCACAAAAAGCCTCTACTATACAGCCAAGCTTTAAAAAAAATTTTTTTTTTTTGTTCAGGGATTCTTGGGTGGCTCAGTTGGTTAAGTATCTGCTTTCGGCTCAGGTCATGATCCCAGAGTCTTGGGATCGAGTCCCGCATCAGGCTCCTTGCTCAGTGGGGAGCCTGCTTCTCCCTCTGCCTGCTGCTCCCCGCTTGTGCTGACAAATAAAATCTTTAAAAAAAAATTGTTCATTTATTTAGAGGCTGTACAAATAGCGGCTGTGAACTTAGTAAACAGTATCCTCATCTATAAACAGGGTAAGAATTCTTCCTTCTCAAGGTTACTGTTAAAATCAATAGAGAACTTGACACATAAATTAACACTGTAGCTATTATTACTATTAATTATTGTAATGTGGTCAGATTAGAGAGCACAATGCCCTTAATATTGTACACTTGGAAATGTTTTCCCCTTTATTAAGTGGTTCTAAACAACCGCACTTTGACGTTCTGTTATAATTTGAAATGTTTTCTAGTCTCCCCCTCCTGTCATGTTGTGATGTATTTCCTCTACTTGTTCCCCCACCCCTTCTAAGTTTGCCGTTTCTAGTTTTCAAAGAGCTTAGAAATCAGTCCAGCCCAGAGGTTACAGACTGGCAACTCATAAATATGGGTTTTGGGGCCCACAGAGTGATGTAACAATATTTGACTTTGGAGCCAAAATGTAAAATTGAAACCATTTCATGTAAAAACCCTGGTTTCCAGCTTCTGAAAAGTAGGATGATTTGGCCACACCAAGACACACATTGTTCAGGTGACCACAGTTCTCGCCACTCCCTCATGACTCCCAGGCACTGACACTCAAGCTCAGCTACCAGGTATCGTGGCACTTCAACTGTTTTATCTTACTCCAGGCCTGATTCACTGTTCAGCCTTAGTGGTTATTAACTTTTAATACCCATTACCTAGTTGTATTAGTCAGGGTCCAATCAAGAAAGAGAAATCGTAATTTGAACAGAGAAAGTTTAAAACAGGGGACAGAATAATGAGAAATTAAGTAGTAGGACAGAACTCTAAAGAATATAAGAATAGCAGATAAAAGGAGTGCCTACTGTAGGACTGAGGTAAGAGTGGTCAAGTAGAGGTCCTATGTGGGCGGAGAGCCAAACCCTGCTGGAAAGGGCATGGCTGGGGCTCAATAAAGAGCAGTAAAAGGTTCTGGGACCAATTCTGATACCTGTGTGTGTGTTGGGGGGGTCCCCCCACCAAGCAATGCCAGGACACCAGTTGCGCGTACCACAATCCAACTTAATTCTAACACTATCTGCTTGGAGACATCAGATCCCACAGGTTAAGGGTTCAGTCGTGTAAGACTGCGCCCCACCTTCCTGAAAGAAAAATTCAACTGCCTCCATTTTGACCTCAACCTTTCTAACTGAGCAAGTTCTTCTTTTCAGCTTATTTATCTCTTAACTGTGGCAAAAGACCCTGTAGGCAAATCATTCCCTGGCAGGAACCAAAACTACACCCTCGAACAGTAAGGGCTTCCCTGAGCCAGCAACACCCTGTATAACTGACCCCAAAACAGAGATTGACCTGATGGTCTCCTGCTCACCCGCACGTACCCACTGAGCTTTATCCCACATTTTCCTCACATACACATGGACGTATTTTCAGCACTCTGGAGAGACCGTCTTTGAGCCGTTAGTCCGTGGTCTTCCTGGTGTTGGCCTCACTGACATAAACTCCTTTCTTGTTTCACCATCACTCGTCTCTCTGCCTTCGGGTTTTGTCAGCAGCAAGTGGCCGAACCTGCTGTGTCTGGGACCCCCTGGAGCCGGGTGTCTTGTGCCCCTGCGCCCTGACTACATTCAGACACTAGAGCAAGTCCAGGCTGTCACCTATGTTTCTGACTGACTGACCGCCTCTCCTTGGGTTTGATTCATCTGCTACAGTGGCTCACAGAACTCAAAGAAACATTTTACTATTAGATTAATTGGTTTATTATAAAAAGATATAATTCAGATACAGGCAGATGGAAGAGATGCACAGGGCCAGGTATGGAGAAAGGGCACAGAGCTTCCATGCCCTCTCCGGGCGTAAAAAACTCTCCCAGCATCTCCACGTGTTCATCAACCTAGAAGCTCTCTGATCTCTGTCTTTCTGGGTTTTTTATGAAGGCTTCATTACATAGCCAAGATTGATTAAATCACTGGCCATTGGCAATTGATTTAACCTCTGGCCCCTCTCCCTTCCTGGTTGGGAATAAAGGTTCCAACTTTCCCATCACATGGTTGGTTCTCCTGGCAACCAGCCTCCAACCTTAGGTTACCTAGGGGCATTCTAGAAATCATCTCATTCACATGGCAAAAGACACCTTTATGGCTCTCATCACTTTGGAAATTCCACCAGGTTTAGGACCCCTGTGCCAGAAATAGGAAGACCAAATCTATATTGATTATAAAGCACGATATTAGAGGCAAAGAAGTTTCTGTGGTGCCACACTAGCGGAACTTGCTGGAAATCTGCACTCTTGGCTGTTGGAGAAAGCTGTTCATGGGAATGTATCTTACTGGAGAGACTCTCCTATCCTATAAAACCACCCAAGGCAGGGTGGTGCTAGTGAGTACTGACTGCTGGGTGCGGAGAAGTATGTGTTCAGCAGGAGCCTACGGCTTGAAAACCTGCCTGCGGCGCGGGAGCTGGGCCCTGGAGAAGCCCGGCTGGAGGCCAGAGAAGCCAAACGTGTATGCTGCAGGAGCCTGCACTGGGGAAGCTGGGCACTGGGAAGGCTGGCTGCCTGTGCTGTAAGAACTGTTGCCAGAATAGTTGCCAAGGAGCAAGCATGGACCAAGAAGGAAAAACCCTTCCTCTTACAACTTCTCTCCGGTATCCTCTACTGTGCCAGCTGGCAAAGGAAAAATACTTGAAGGGCCCAGGTCCATTTCTGCAGAGAAATCAATGAAGAGTAAATTTGACGCTGAGAGGCAATAAATTGATAACTGGCATACTAACCTACCAGAATTACCAAAAAAAGATACAGAGAAGCCAAGTGACAGCCAAGAACAGAAGAGAGCAAGTAAAACGCTTGCTCTTCAGACTACATATTTAGCTACTCAGACTTTTCTGGTGGACAAGTTCTACACAAAAGAGGTGCTACCAATATTCTCCTTCATCTCTAGTATAATAATTGATATTTATTAAGTACTTACCATGCCAAGCATGTTCTATTATAATCACCTCACATGTATCAATTCATTTAATCCTCACAACAATCCTATGAGATTATTATGTTGACTTTACAAAAGTTCAAGTAATTTGCCCAGGCTCACAATAGGCAGCATACGGCAGAGCCACAATCTGAATCTACATAATTTAGCTCTAGAATCTATACTCTTCTTTTTTCTGTATTTCAATTCAACTTCGTTAACATATAGTGTAGTATTAGTTTCAGGGGTAGAATTTAGTGATTCATCAATTGCATATAACACCCAGTGCTAATTACATCTAGTGCCCTTCTTAATGCCCATCAACCAATTACCCCTTCCCCCACCTACCTCCCCTCCAGCAACCCTCAGTTTGTTTCCTAGAGTTCAGTGCCTCTTATGGTTTGCCTCCCTATTTTCATCTTATTTTTCCTTCTCTTTCTCTATAATCATGTTTTGTTTCTTAAATTCCACATGAGTGAAATCATATGGTATTTATCTTTCTCTGACCAACTTACTTCGCTTAGCATAATACCCTCTAGGTTCATCCCAGAATCTATACTCTTAAACACAATGCTAAACTGCTTCACTACAAAACCCATTTCATTGTTTCATTTTTTGCTTTTAGCACCCATCCTGTTTCCCCAATTTGCCTTTGTCAAATGCATGAAGAATTAATGAAAGAAACATACAAGGTGCAGAAGCCAGGGTATAATTTTTTGGTTACTAGAAAACTGACCCCCAGAGAAATATAGGGCTTGCAAAAGATAGTATGATGTACTTACCTAGTAGTTAACCCCTGAGACCTCATCACTTAAAAATCCATATAACTGGGCCAGAAGAATTTCCAGAGCAACTGATAGCTATTTCTATTTTATTTTATTCTATTTTATTTCAGTAAAATTAGGCATTCAGTATTAGTATTTGAGGAGGATTGAGACTTCTAGAATTCTGTCATAGGTTTTAAGAAATACTTGTACTTATACTTAGCATTACTGCTTGTTACCTGGAATTCCAAACTGGGCTATAGAGGATCTTAAACCTAGTTATCATTCAACAAAGTTGTACTTCTACAATTAAAGGAAAGGTTGAGACTGTCACATACAGAAGCATTCCAGAATCCATTTCAGGTCTTCTTCCCTCAAAAAGGATGTGAATTTTTGAACATCACAATTTAGAACTGACTTGACTATGAAGACATCAAGTATGAAATTAATTTTGGATAGTTCAAAATGGGAACTGCTTCAGATTCTAACTTGGCAGGTGTCATTTTAAAGGACATCTAAGACATATTCCACTCTTTCTTAAAGGTTTCAATGCTATTTGAAGACGGTTTACCTCTGTAGTTTCAATTCTGTTACACTGACAAAACACAAAGTAGGAGATATGCTGGGGAAGGTAGAACGTCAGTGATGTTAAAGATATTTTTAATTGGGGAGCTAATGGAGACAATGTTAGTGGTGTTAAGACATTCCTCATTTGGGGAGCTAAGGTGCCAATTTAGATCCATGGTATTTTCATTCCTTCTTTACAGTGTTCATCAGAAAAAGAAATATCATCTAACAGTCAAGTGCTTTGGATTGGTAATCAAACTGACTTAGTTTCAAATCCCATCTCTACCAGTGTCTACCATATTCTCCGAGCCAGAGCACGCACATTTGTAAAGTGAGGTTTAACAGTCTCTACCTCACAGTCTCCACCTGAAGATTAAATAAGACAATGCCTAGCACTACACAGAAGGGGCTCAATAAGCATTAACTATTATTAATATTATTAAGCAGGTAAGTTTCAATAACACTTATCCATAGAATATCCTAGGGAAAAGACAGTTTCTCAGGAAAATATTCAATATTCAATATTCAATATTCTAGGTTTTATCTAGATTTTATTTGATCCAAATACTTTTATCAAGCAAAGATATTTATGAAACAATAACCTTATAAGACAATAATCTGAGGAGAGGCAAAATTACCGACTGCTTTCCAGACATGGGTAAATTAGAATGCAAAGTGTAAAATGTTTGAATTTAGAAATGAAATCCCAAACAGGCCTAACATTAACATCTACTGCATAACTGGAAGAGAATAAAATGTTAATATACCAGACAATGCAAAAGCCCTGAAAAATGCAACTTTGTCACATCTACTTCAAAAAGTACCAATTGTCGGAGAAGAGCATACTGACTGAACAACTTTGTTCTTCAGACGCAAATGTTTGATTTGTTAGTAACTCAAAGATATCTATTATTGATATCTATTGATATCTATTATTGAATGAGTCAGTTATTATAGTTAGACACAAAACAAAACTTTTTAACACATGAAAAACAAAACAAGGCTTAAAATGAAAATAAATGAAGAAAAGAAAGATAAATATTAAGAAAAATACTATAAAGCAGGGAGAACTAGAGGAGAAGGCTTGGTCTCTCCAAATGGAACATTCATTGTGAATAGGAACGCCAACCACCAAACAAGACCTTTCAGATCCCAAATTGTTGAGAAGTTTCCAGTAACTGGAGAGGGAGATGGAGGACTGTACCCATTATTAGAAGTCTGTTCCAAAATAAAGGCTTAAAAATTATAATTTTGAACAAAGTTCTAAAAATGAAAACCTTAAAGAAGTTTTCATAATCAGTAAGGAGAACAATCCTCAACATTTTCTAAAGTTCTTATTATGTTCCAGAATACAGTCTTGCGCTCATATTAATTCATTACATCCTCACAAAAATCCTATAAGGTCATTTAAAAGAAGAGATTTTGATGTTAAATAGCTTGCTCAAATAGTGACACTGATTTTGAACTACACTACCTGTCCCAGACTGTTCCTGGGAAATTAGTGCATTACTAATACCTTGAATTCTTTATTGAAGTAAGAGCAGCACTACTTTTCATCTGCACACTTACGGGTCCGTACTATTTTGACACATGAAGAATGTGGCATTATAATCCAAACTGGTCTGCAACGAGGAAAGTATGAAATTGAGACAAAGCCTTCAAAAAATTTTATAGAATATGAATACTACAATTATAGGACTAACAGACATGTTACTGGGGAGTATGTCTATTAAATATAATAACACTACATTTGGGCTTATATCTTGTATGTCTTTTTTTCCATTTCATTTTCTTAGTATTTAATTTTTATAAATATACTGGTCGGCAATGCAATGGAAATTAAACAAAAACTAGTCATTTACCAGATAGTTGGAGGAGCACTGCCCTAGAGCTCTGGCGCAAACAGCCTGCTCTCTGTTACCAGCTCTGTGACAAAGAGGAGACATGCTCAGGTAAGTTACAATCCTCAGATAATCAATCTATAACCACGTTGGTCATGGTTTACATTGTAACTTCATTCACCAATCATCTGCTAAGCGGGGTTAATTTTAGGTAACGTTAAATTGTAGATTCTCAATCTACTTACATAGCTTTATCCTTTAGAGTCAAAGACACTGCTCATTACCAACTGAATCTAACATCCTAAGATAGTGCTAAACTAATGGTTCCAACTCCTTTACCACACGGGACTTCCTTTGTGTAAGTATGCTTTGGCCTCCTTTACAAGTTTAGTTTTCCTCCTTCCCATATGCTGAAGAAGAGAGTATCTTGATTATCAGTTACTCATAAGTGCTTTCAAGAATCAGAGATTTCTCTTCCTTTGTTTTAGAAATCATTTAGGCATAAAGGCAAAGTCACCAGGTCAAAAAGCAAGGAAGAAGTTACAAAAGCATCAAGAAAGTTGGTTTGGGGGCAAGGAATGTTGAAGAAAGTGACAGATCAATGTCACATAAACCTCTTGATTGGTCAGATATAGCAGGTAGGCACCATTGCTACCGCAATTTTCAGGTTATTTAATTTTAACTCATTTCTAAATACTAATCCTGCCATAATTAATGTTTTTTTTTTAACTTTTATTCCTGCTCTGAGAAATTCTGAGGAAAAAAAATATTGAGTGGCAAAACAGCAGCTAGATTAAGAACGTGAAAAAAGAGTGTATCTTTTCATATACACGAAAGTGAACTGCAAAATAAATTAGTTTTATTAGTCTCTTTATTTATAATAACACCAGTCCTTAAGAAAAGCCAGATTTCCTTAAAAAGTAAAGTTGTTTAGCCAATGTAGGAGCTTGGGGAGCTATTTTCTAAGAGTAGAAACTGTGAATAAACTTTATTTTTTACAAATTTATTATCTCACTAGTTTCACGATACATCAATCTATAATAATATAATCTGTCTAGAAAAAATGTTTAATTTCTAAAAGACAGAAAACATCGATTGAATTCTAAAATGTCTAAGTTATATATAACTTCCATTTTTATTCTAACAGCTCAAAATGCACTGTTGCTGCTGTAGTAATAAACAGATATCTTGAATGTGATTTACAGAATTTGAAGGCCTACAGCTGGAAAAGACCACTTGACCATCAATTCAAAGAGCCATAAATGACATGTCATACTGATTATCTTTATTAATGCCTTGGTTAATTACACCACACACGAACACATTCACTTTCAGTGAAAAAGAATATAGCAGATCCCTGCATATTGCAAAAATCACTCAAGATAGTTCAAGAAAATACTGAAATTGGAAAAGTTCTAAGCACTTTACAGAAATACAGTTTTGTTGATTTCTTATTTAATTATAATTTCTGATAAATGTCACCTCAATCAGTATACTTATATAAACCAACTTAAATCTCATAAATGTCACCCCTAATAAGGTCAATTAAAATCTAATACAGTTCTAAGAAAATATGGTTCACGTCAGAATAAAGCAGGCTCAGAAGAACTGGACAGGTGGCCCAAGTAAGTGAAGGAGGCTTCACAGCCAAAGAGGACTGTGACAATCTACTGCTACTCAGCTCTAGCCAACTGTTGCCTTGAGGAAATACAGACAAAAATCAATAACAATAATAAAAATAAATACTCTGCTATCTAACAAAGTAAGTCTGTGGGGCTAGTTTTGGTATGACTACCAGTCTGCTCTTTCATGAAGTTCTTTCAGGACTGGCGGTGAAACTGGGCCTATTTTACTGCTGAACCCCAAGATACTCATGAAAACCTGTTCCTTTCAAATGTAGTATTCTCCCTAAATCTTTTGAGCACTGTGCATGCTGTGAACTCTTTATGAAGAACTTATCTGCATTTTCATTGAACAATGCTTTCATCTTCCTTCCCCACTGGTTAATGTTTGTTCAAGTAATGACAAATGAACAAATTAACCCAAATGTCAAAATATATTAACAAAAATTCATTTCTAAGCAAAGATCTGAAACAACTTCAAATATCCATTCCAATGCCCTCTTTCTTTAAAAGGAAATGTGAGTTAATTAACAATCTAATTTAATTTAGTTTTTTTCCTTATCTTCATTCTAATACAAAAAATTCAAATCACCAGATAACTTTTTTGGATTCTAATCCAAAAAAACTACTTTCCACCAAAAAACTATGCTTCATTTTCTCAAAAAGAGGAGTTATACTGATTTCTATGCATATGGACAAATGATATTCTCCATTTATGTTTCTTGATAGCAATCTGGAACCTCAATTCCTTGGAAGCTCTGGGAATCAAAATAATGTTATGATGCCTCTTTCCAGGAAAACGCACAGAGCCCAAAATTTTTGTATGCAATTTCACAAGATCAGAGTACCCCAAGATCTCCAGTGGATCCACCCACCCCAAGTTAAGGACTCTAGTGCTTAAAACGAGGTTTGTTTGTATTATGAAATGCTATGTATCTTTTTAAGATAGCCTTCCTTAGGAAGACCTTTAGCTCCGAGATAAATTGGGGAAGCAACTTCCCTTTACAACTGTCTCTATTTCCTAGCAGCCATCCTGACAGCTGACAGAAAATTGAGAATTTCTTACCTCAGAGAAATTAACAGCCAAGGGAACGATTCCAGCCACGTAACATCCCACCAACATAGCCAGAGACAGCAGACTAATGGAAATGAAATCATCCATTCTGTCCTTCTTTATTTACCCACCGCCACCAGACTACAAATTTTCAGTGACTTCAAAGGGTCCTTAGGTTCTTAAACGCGTGTGGTGATTCCAAGAGAACAAGTGGACTTTCCAGTTCTTTCGTTCTCCCCACCAGATGTGTTCAGGAAACCCCTTTCTCTGGAGCGCACCTGGAAATAGCCCCCTTTTGCTGATATTAGCACCAGAGAGAACTTTTAGCAATCTGAGGTCCCAGCCCCTGCGTTTTCAGATGCCAGTCACTGGATTCCCTACGGTTAACAGTTAAAAGGTATGCGAAAGAGCGATTTCTTCAATCTTCGCAACTGTGGCACAATGCGCCCACTCCCTCTACAATGTCCCAGGTGGCAGGAGGAAAAGGAGGAAAACACAAGCAAACTTGTTCGTTCTCCCGGCGCCCCTACGTCCCTGGGGCAGTACCCCCCAGGCTGGGATCAGCCCACCAGTCTCGGCAAACTCTCCTCCGAGTCTAGAATGGGGAAAGAGTCCTGCAGGTCTCTAACGATGGGCTCAGGGGTTCAGCAGCGAAGCTGATACAAAGCTGTCTCTGCTCTATACCCGATGCTGCCCATATTACTCCACTCCGCTGGGCCTTGACCCGGAGCCACCGATACTACAGCTGCCATGGCCGCCAAGTGGCACCTCTTCATTACATCCACTTCCGGATTGCTTCACCGCCCCCTCCTTTGAAGAGTACTTCCGGGTTACAACCGACCTATGGCCCGGGATTCTTATGTTACCGCCATTTTTTAGTAGGGCTAATGAAAGATGTCTGGTGTCAGAGTCTATCTTTGTGTTCACTGTAGCCATATGCCTGATAACGAGAGTATGGAAGATAATGTCTTGAGAAGAAATGATATTTTTCAAGTTCCGCAGCAATTCCCTGTGTATCGCATCGCCCTTATCCAAGATGGCTGAGACAGAGTCAGTATCCGCTCTAGCTGCCGGAAATGTGTGCGACTCCATGGTCCAAAAGGCTCTTTCGCGGTGCGTTTCTGACGACTTCCGGCGGCTCCTCTCGCGGGGATTGGCTGTTGGCTGCGTTGCGGCTGAGCTCGTGTGCGGCGGCGGTGTCTGCAGCGGCGGCAGCGAGAGGGTTTGGCGCGATGGTGAGAAAGGCCTCAGCGGCTCCCCGATCCCTCGGCCTCCGGGGCGATCCTAGCCCTGTACATCTTTTCCCCAGCCCATCCAGCGCGAGCTTGCAGCTCCCCGGCCCACCAGCTTGTTACTGGACCCTTCCCCTTCCCGCCGCGGAGACGCTTGGCCTGGCACTAGGCCCCAGCGCCCGGGTCCGCCCTGCGTTTGCGCGCCCGCTTGCTGGCTCCGGCGAGGCGTGCGGTGTGGAGGATGCGCTTTCTCCCAGTTGCTGCTTGGGAGAGGCCGGCGTGGGGATGCTGCTCTTTCCCTCCAGACTCTCTGGCCCAGTGTAGGAACAATGGCCGAGGGATGTCTGACAAACCTGTTTCCAAAGCTGACAGATTCAGTGTGCTGCACCCAGCGTGTGGGCCGGGAGGGGTCGTCTTTGCTTTGTAGTGTGCTTTCTCAACTATTCTCTTTTGTTTTGCTGTGCTCTGTCTTTAAATATACGTATAACATCTTTTCTCTTTCCCAAGACCCCAGATGCCTCATCTGGCGTTTCTCCCAGCCCTCAATCCTGTTCGTACTCATTCTCTTGGGACCGAAAGCTGAAAAGATAGGCTCAGTTGAGGGTCCAGCTTCCTTCGAATCTGATCGGGGTGGTAGTGGAGTGAGTGGGTATTTTGTATTTCTTATTTTATTCCACGAAAAAGGAGATGCTCCACAGGGATTACGAGGAATCATGGTTACTTCCACACTTCAGCTTTCGTTTTCTGATTGCTGCAGTTACTGTTAACAAGTTACGCAGCTGTTGTTTGCAAGGAACTTTTTGAGGTTGTACTTTTCTGAATTGAGATGTTTCAGTGTTTGACCCAACAGGGTTTCCCAGAAGGGACTAGGAATTGGAAGAGTAGGTTTCCAGTTCTTGTTTTGTCATAACTAGCAACGTGACCATGGACAAGTCTTTTTACCTCTTGAGTTTCCTTCTTTCTCTGCCTTTTATGTCACTATTTGGTATTGTGTTACAATCCTTACATTAAAATGTGAGGAAGTGACAGCAATTAATAACCCATTCTCGTTAGGCAAATACCAGTGATAATTCCTTCTGTGTCCAAGTAGCATTAAAAATTAGATTTTGTATATAAAACAGTTATTGGTTCAGTAGTCTTAAATACTTTTGCCTTATTAAAGATAAAAGCTTTAGGTGTGGGTTTTTGTGGGGTTTTTGGTAGTTTGGGAGAAGCATTTGAAGCTAATGGGCAAATCGTATGTATTCTGTAGCAGTAGAATGATTCTTAGAATTCATGTGTGTGAGACTTAAAAAGTTAGTAAGGCAAGATTAACTATTCATTAAAGTGATTCACTTGTGCTTGGTAATCAGAAAGAATAAGATTTTATTAAGGTAATTCTGCATACCTTTTCCTGATTTAGGTCTTGCAATTTTATTTTTCTGTTGTGAGGAATTTAAGTATATATGTATTCACCTATATGTACTTATATTTTGCATATATATTTGTTTTTTAATAAAACCAAACGGCTTTGAAAATAGCTCCAGTAAGAAGAAAGTGATCAAAACTGATTTGCAAAGTTTTATGATCTTAAAATGTTAATAGGAAAACACTGCCACTTAAAAATAATACTCGTTTCGATTACAGATTTGTAAATTTAGTCACTTTTTGTTCTTAGTTTTTAATTCTCACCTTTGGGTAGTAAGTATTGAAAATAGCTTTGTCAGAGGTTCATTTTAAGACTAGATGTAAAAAGTAGCGTACTGAATAGCCATTTCCATATCTTTATTCTCTCAAGTAAATTAGTCCCTTAATTTGCATTGGAATGAGAACAAAATTAATATAGTAGCAACTGGTGTGGGTAATGTAGAGTGAGCCCTACTGCAGGAATGCTAGTGTGGTTTCTTTAAAATTATTTTCTTGTCAACATATGACCCGTCAAAACTGCTGTTTTTTGAGTAGGAGACTTAGAAAAAATTCTGTATAACAAATAATCTAATAAAATGCTTTCTCTGGTTTATAATGCCTATTTAACAAAGGCCTTGACTGTTCAGGTCGTTATAGGTAAGAATTACCATTCATCTCTTTTTTTTTTTTTTAAGATTTTATTTATTTATGTGACAGAGAGACAGCCAGCGAGACAGGGAACACAGCAGGGGAGTGGGAGAGGAAGAAGCAGGCTCCCAGCGGAGGAGCCTGATGTGGGATGTAGGAGTCGATCCTGGAACGGCGGGTTCATGCCCTGAGCCGAAGGCAGACGCTTAACGACTGCACTACCCAGGCGCCCCTACCCTTCATCTCTTGTCACCAACATCTATTTTTATCTCAGATCCTCTCAAACTTTTTATCAGAATGGATTAGTTCTTGATGGGGAGGGAGGAATGTGAGCAATTTCTTTGCTTTTTATATAGTGTTCAGAGTATTGGAGTTTTTTGGTACTTATTCAGAAACTCTAGGCCTCAACTATTCAGTTCCAATATCTTGATGGTTGAAAATTCTAATGATTTCAAAACAGTTTGGGAGACCTGTCATAAAGGATCTTTTTGGACAGTAGCACAATAAAAGAGAAGAATGTGAATAGTTTGAGGGTTGAGTTTACAGTGAGGTTGCATCATACTTATATTTAATTAATCGACCTTACACATTTGGCAAAAGATTGGAAAGGGCCATAATTTCAATAGACCAATAGTCTGGACACATTTTTGATTGTCACAGTTTTGCCCAGGAGGGGGCAGGGGTTCAAGTGCTACTCGTATTTAGTGGGAATAGGCCAGGGATGCTTCTAAACTTCCTACAGTGCACAGGACTACCTCTATAAGGAGGACCCTTCAAGCCCAAATTGTAAAAGTGCAGAGAGTGAAAAACTGTGACATAGACCCACTAACAAAAACATGCCCCCCACTGAGCATGGTGAAGTGGAAGATGTTAAGTCTATTTGCTGTTCTTCAGGCATATTCACAGTTGTCACGGTGTGATCATCTCACTGTTCCGTGTGATTCTAGTGTTTAAAAATATGTGATTTTGAGACAGTGTAGCCTCTGAAGGTGAGTCATCTGGGTGAATAGTTAATGGTTTTTCTAGGGTAATGTTAACTATATATATTAATTTTATACTGCTCATTTATCTTCTGCCTTCATGTTGGAGTCTAAGCCCTGGATAAGTTGTGACTCCACTGTTACGCTAAGGTTGGAAAAAAACATAAATCAGATCCAGTGCTTATAGTCATTAATAGTGTTTCCCTTTTTCTCCTTTTTATCAGCCTACATAGGAGTTTTTTTATTAAGGGACTTAATAGGGCAAGAGATAGAAAGTGACCAGTGGAGATAGAAAACCAAAGTGGGTTTAAGATCTAGTTGGGGAGGAAGATGGGAAAGAAAAAAACAGTGCGAGGTAGCTTATGCTAGAATGCTTACAGGCAGTAAATACAATAGTTGGAGAAAGCAGCCCTTAAGGACTGGAAGACCTTACAGAGACTTTACAGAGAAGCTGTCTGCCCACGTTCTGACACCATGCTTGGACAAAGACATAAATGTAGGACGAGCACCCTAATTAATAGTGTTTTAATAACCAGTGATCATTGTGTCATGACTGGGGATTTTCTCTCACTATCAATTTCTCAAATATGCGTTAGAAACTTATGTTGAAATCACTTTTCCCCCTACAGTCTCACACCATTTTGCTGGTACAGCCTACCAAGAGGCCAGAAGGCAGAACTTATGCTGACTATGAATCTGTGAATGAATGCATGGAAGGTGAGTTTAAACACTAATCAAGAGTTTCTATTTTTGTTTTCCTGACCTTCACTATTAGAACATGTCTCTTTTAGGAACTGGGCTTGTTTTTCCTCCACATTTCTTGAATTATTAATTTGAGCAGGGAAGGAAGACATATTTATTGAATATTGAAACATTGATTATATATATTATCATTCTGCAAGTATTTTTTTTATCCAGCTCATGGTTACAATGAATGACTCCCTGAAGCCTCCCTTTGTTATGTTGATAGTCCATTATTTGTTATGTAAATATCTTACTGTTATTCCTTGTGTATTCTGGTTAAACTCAAGCACTATAGAGGTGTTAAGACAGGCTCTAGGGAGGGGCACCTGGGTAGCGCAGTCCGCTCAGGGCGTGAGCTCAGGGCGTGATCCCGGTATTCCGGGATCGAGTCCCACATCGGGCTCCTCTGCTGGGAGCCTGCTTCTTCCTCTCCCACTCCCCTGCTGTGTTCCCTCTCTCGCTGGCTGTCTCTCTGTCACATAAATAAATAAAATCTTAAAAAAAAAAAAAAAGACAGGCTCTAGGGATACCTTCAGAACCTATTAGTCTGCTCATTGAACAAATAAACATTAAAAGCTGTTGAGGTTTGGTTACACTCCATCAGAGTGTTAGGAAATAAAAATTAGCTCAGAGAATAAAGGCAAATGGAACAAATAAGTATAATTTATTGTGCATTTGATAAGCTGACACCACCCTGAAGGGAACTGTTAGCCCTTAATGTTTCTTTCCTCAGTAAACCATTAGATGAGAGCATGTAGATTGGATCATCACAAATTGGATTCATCCTTACATTTAATCATTAATCATTATATCAAGTAAACCAGTTGTGCACATCTTTTTAGCAATTATCGATTCTTCACTTCTTCCTACAAAGATTTTATATTCACTGTTTTTGCTGCTGGGCATGTCTCTGAATTTGTTGATCATCCAAAGCTAACTGGGTTAGCCTTAGAGTCTGTCCTTGTAAAGCCAACAATGGGTAGATCTGTGGGGAAAAACTACTGGTAATAATTAGAGACATCTTCTAGGTGGTTGGCACCATGCCTTTCTGATTGCAGGTTCTCTTTAAAAGAAGAGCAGCTCTTCTTCCTCCTCATTTCAGGACCCTTCCTCTGCTGACTGTTAGGGTAAACTGTGCACGTGCTGCGTTGGCACGTTAGTGCCTTACCTGTGTTATCATGTTTGGTCTTTGATTCTGCAGTACTCTGCCAACCTCTGCTGATTTTAGTAAAGCCTAACTTTTTCTTTTTAATTAATACACTTTATTTTCAGAGCAGTTTAAGGTTTACAGAAAAACTGAACAGAAAATACACGAGTTCCCATGTACTCCCTTTCCTCACCTCCAAGGTTTCCCCATTAATAACACCTTACATTGGTGTGGTATGTTTGTTACAGTTGATGAACCCAGTTTTTTTGTTTTGTTTTTTAAGGATTATTTATTTGAGAGAGAAAGAGCACGTGAGCGCACACAGGCACAAGTGGAGGGTGGTGTAGAGGGAGAAGCAGACTCCCTGCTGAGGAGGGAGCCGGATGCAGAGCTTGATCCCAGGACCCTGAGATCATGACCTAAGCGGAAGGCACATGCTTAACCAACTGAGCCACTCAGGTGCCACAATGAACCCAGTATTGATATGTTGATACATTATTATTACTAACTAAAGTCTACTATTAACTAAAATCTATTATTATTAATTAAAGCTTATATTGGCCTCATTCTTTGTGTTGTACAGTTCTGTGGGTTTTACCAAATATATAACATCATATATCCATTGGTATAGTATCATACAGAACAGTTTTCACTTACCTAAAAATCCCTGTGCTTCACCTGTTCATTCCTCCTCCCCACTTCACCCTTTGCCCCTGACAACTGTTGGTCTTATTGTCACCTCCATAATTTTGCCTTTTCCAGAATGTCATAGAGTTGGAATCATTACCATATATAGCCCTTTCAGACTGGCTTGTTTCACTCAGTAATATGCATTTGAGGTTCTTCCATGTCTTTTTAATTAATAGATTTAGTGTTTTTAGAGTAGTTGTAGGTTTACAGGAAAATTGCTTCAAAAGTACAGAGAATTCCAGCACGCCCCTTCTTCCCTACCCTGTCTTTCCAGTTTCCCCTGCTACTTACATCCTGTATCAGTGTGATACGTTAGTTACGATTGTAGAACCAATACTGATACATTATTATTGACTAAAGCCCATAGTTTACATTAGAGTTCAGTCTTTGCTTTGGACATTTTAGGGGTTTGGCTTATATAATGACACATATCTACCATTTACTGCCCTAAGAATCTCTAGTGCTTCACCTGTTCTCCCCCCAAGCTGCACTGATCTTTTTAATGTCTCCATAGCATCACCTTTTCAAAAATCTCATGTAGCTGAAATTATACAGTATATGGCTTTTTCAGGTTGGCACTTTCACAAAACGGTGTTTTTTTGTTTGTTTTTTTAAAGATTTTATTTATTTGAGAGAGCACAAGGAGTGGGAGGGGCAGAGGGAGAGAGACAGGCAGACTCCCTGCTGAGCAGAGATCTCCCAGGACCCTCAGATCATGATGTGAGCCGAAGTCAGAAATTTAACTGATTGAGCCACCCAGGCGCCCCCAAAAGAGTGTGCTTTTAAGATTCTTCAATATCTTTTCATGGCCTGATACCTCATTTCTTTTTATTGCTGAGTAATCCATCATTTGGATATACTGCAGTCTGGTTATCCATTTACCTACTGAAGAATTGCTTCCGGGTATAGGCAATTACGATAAAGCTGCTATAAACATTTGAGTGCACGTTTCTGTGTGGACCTGTTTTCAGCCCCTTTGGGTAAATACTAAGGACTGTGATTGTCGCATCATATGTAAGATCGTGTTTAGCTTTGTAAAAAGCTGACAAACTGTCTTCAGATGTGGCTGTACCGTTTTGCATTCTCACCAGCAATGAATGGGAATTCCTGTTGCTCCACATCCTTCGCAGCATTTGGTGCTGTCAGTGTTTTGGATTTCTGTCATTCTAATAGGTACATAGCGATATCTCGTTTTAGTTTGTAGTTTTCCAACGACATGATGTCAAGTATCTTTTCATCATGCTTATTTGTCATCTGTAATCTTCCTTGGTGAGGTATCTGTTCAGATCCCTTGCCCACTTTTTAATTGAGGTGGTTTTTTTTTTTTTAGTTGCTGAGTTTTAGGAGTTCTTTGTATATTTTGGATGCTAGTCTTTTATCAGATACATGTTTTGCAGAGATTTTCTCCCAGTCTGTGGCTTGTCTTTTCACTTTCTTGATGGTGCCCTTTGAAGCACAAAAGGTTTAAGTTTTTTTGTTTTTTTTTTTTTAACGATTTTATTTATTTATTTGACAGAGATAGAGACAGCCAGCGAGAGAGGGAACACAAGCAGGGGGAGTGGGAGAGGAAGAAGCAGGCTCATAGCGGAGGAGCCTGATGTGGGGCGATCCCATAACGCCGGGATCACGCCCTGAGCCGAAGGCAGACGCTTAACCGCTGTGCCACCCAGGCGCCCCAAGGTTTAAGTTTTGATGAACTCCAGTTTATTTTTTTCTTCTCATGGTTTTGGTGCCATATCTGAGAATTCATTGCCTTGTTCAAAGTCATGAAAATTTGTGCCTGTATTTTCTTCCAAGTGTGTTATAGTTTGGGCACTTACATTTAGGTCTCTGGACATTTATGATGTGAAGTGTGGGCCCAACTTTATTCTTTCGTTTGTGACTCTCCAGTTGTCCTAGCACCATTTGTTGGAAAGACTGTTCTTTCTTCATCAAGTTTTGTCTTTGTATCCTGGTCAAAAAGCAATTGACCATAAATGAGAGGGTTTATTTGTGGATCTTCTTTTCTATTCCGTTGATCTGTATAGCCATACTTATGTAGAAGCAGTACCACGCTGTCTTTGTTGGTGTAGTTTCGTAGTGAGTTTTGGAATTGGTAAGTGTGAGTCTTCCAGCTTTGTTCTCTTTCAAGATCTTTTGGGTTATCGTGGGCCTCTTGTATTTCCGTATCAAATTTAAGATCAGCTTGTCAATTTCTGCAAAACTAGGTTGGATTTTTGGTAGGGATTTCATTGAATTTACAGATCATTTTGGGGGTCATTACCATCTTTTTTTTTTTAAAGATGTATTTATTTGCAAGAGAGAGAGCATGAGCAGGAGGGGGGGAGCAGACTCCCCGCTGAGCTGGGAGCCTAATGAAGGGCTCAGATCTCAGGACCCTGAGATCATGACCTGAGCCAAAATCAGGAGTTGGTTGCTTAACTGACTGAGCCACCCAGGTGCCCCTGGGGAGCATTACCATTTTAATATTAAGTCTCCTGATCATGAACATGAGATCTTCTGTTTATTTAAATCTTTACTTTCAGTGACATTTTGTAGTTTTCAGTGTATGTTCTATGCTTTTTTTTTAATTAAATTAATTCCTAAGAATTTTATTATTTTTTTTTTGAAGATTTTTATTTATTTATTTGAGAGAGAGACAGCCAGCGAGAGAGGGAAGAACACAAGCAGGGGGAGTGCGAGAGGAAGAAGCAGGCTCATAGCGGAAGAGCCTGATGTGGGGCTCGATCCCATAACGCCGGGATCACGCCCTGAGCCGAAGGCAGACGCTTTAACCACTGTGCCACCCAGGCGCCCCTAGAATTTTATTTTTTGATGCTGTAGTACATGGAGCTGTTAATTTCAGATTGTTTATTGTTGGGGTATAGAAATACAGTTGAATTTTGTGTATTAACTCATATCCTGCAATTCTGCTGCAGTCATTTATTAGTTCTAATGGTTTTGTGCATGTGTGTGTGCATGTGTGTGTGTGTGTGGTTTCCTTAGAATGTTCTGTATACAAGATGGTGTCCTCTGTGCAGAGAGATAGTTGCACTTCTTTTTTTCCAATCCGAATGCCTGTTGTTTCTTTGTCATGTCAAATCACCCTGGCCAGAACCTCCAGTACAATGTTGACTACAAATGACAAGAGTAGATATTCTAGTGTTCTACAAGAATCCTCTGAGTGGGAAAGTATCCAGTCTTTCACCTTTAAGTATGATGGTAGCAGTGGGTCAGTGCCTTTTTAAGATACATGGTGAATACATTTTCCTGATTTTTGTTTCCTTTCTACTTTGACCTTTCTGTTCAATAACTCATGAGTGATGCTCTCTGATCACATTGTGATGTATCAGTACCAGTCAAAAACCCTAACTCAGCTTTTCATAGATCTGTAGTTGAATATTACTTACTTCTTTTTTCTTTTTTGAATATTACTTTCTATTGGGAAATTAATGAATTTAGAGTTACAAGAAGGACCTGAGTGTAGAGGATAGGACTTGCTTTCCCAGATGATGTTTATTCACTTGTTCATTCATCATAGCGGTATTAAAAGCATTTGACAGTGGGAGTGGACGGAAAAGGTTATGTTTCCATTGTGTGGGAAAAGAGGAGTAGGTCAGTGAATAAAAAATAATGTGCTCTTTAGATAGCTATGTTAATGTGTGCTTGCTCTCAGTGATTTTGTTTGTTTTATTGTCTTTTTATGACTTATATTTGAGTACTTACATGCTCTTACAGGTGCTAATGCTTTTATATGCATCATTTCACATAACCTTCACCATAGCTCCATCAAGAATATTGTTGTCCTTACCATTTGACAAGTAGGGTTCTGGGGATGGAGTCATTAGTAAAGGACAGAACTAGAATTCAAGCCTGTGAATCCAGAGTCCAGCCTTTTAAGATATTTTATGATAATCTCTTTCTCTGTGCCAGTTTTGTTTTTGTTTTTGCATTGTATCAAAATTTGAAAGCAGGATAGAAGAAGCCTCTATTTGTCATCCATTATTCCCAAATGTGGTGTTTTTCTGAGGCTTTAGGAATATTTGTTTACTGAAAAACCTGGTAAGACCCACACTGTCATCACTTGTTTGAACTCTCATATGACAAGTCTTTAAAGTTCTTTTTGACCTACCTAGTGACTTGAAGTAATCATTTTATTTTATTTTTAAGGCATAAAATACTTAACATTCTGGCGAATATATAAAATTAAAAGAAATTTGCTAGTGACAAACGTTAAAACAAAAAGTGACCAACTTAACTGTTTTTTTCCCAGACCAACTTTATAAAAATAAAATACTGTGGGGCTGCCTGACTGGCTTAGTCAGTGGAACATGTGACTCTCGATCTCAGGGTTCTAGGCTCAAGCCTCACATTGGATGTAGAGATTAGTTTTAAAAATTAAATCCTTAAAAAAATTAAAACATTATGGCATTGCTATATATATGTTATATATATGCTATTCATATCTAAAGTTTATACAATTGTAAGATCTTGGTTTTTCTCCTCTCTTAGGCGTTTGTAAAATGTATGAAGAACATCTGAAGAGAATGAATCCCAACAGCCCCTCTATCACATACGACATCAGTCAGTTGTTTGATTTTATTGACGATCTGGCAGACCTCAGCTGCCTTGTGTAAGTATGAGCCACCACGTCTCCTAAGGTGTATTTTTCTGTTGTTTATCCAGGTGTTTGAGGTGATTTATGGTATTGTGAGCTCGCTCTATGCCTGACACTGATCTTTGCATTTTGACTACTATGTAGTAATATTTCATCTACATATGGCTCATAAGTTAATTTGGCAACATAATGCTAAAGGCACAGGAAAAGCTTGAGAATTTTGCTAATTGATGGCAGAGAGTATGCATAATTAGTATGCAGAGAGAATGCTGAGAAGTTCGGAGTGTTGATCTGGGTTTCTTAAACCAGAGTTGTTTGTTTTTTGCTTTTGTGTGTGTGTGTTTTCCCTCAAAGTCTTTGTCCTAAAGCAATTGGCTTTGGGTTAAAACTAGGATGATTCTGTTTTCATGAGAAAGGAAAATGAGAGTACCTTGTGATCTTCAGTCATCAGGTGCTTGAATATTACCTGCCAGATACTGTCCTAGAAGTAAATATGTTTTTGAAAAATCTATATGTCCTACTCACAGGCACTTTCTGTGACTCCTGGATTATGACCGGGGCCAGGCCCGGACTTGCTGTTTCACCAAAGATTCCTGTTGAACACTTGTATTTTCTCATAATATTTGAGTTTTACTTTGCTAACTCAAAACATTCCAGTGATTCAGGTCTGGTCTTTAATGAAATATGTTAATAAGAAAGTTTTGTGTGTTTTTTTTTTAATGGTTTTTTTGTTTTGTTTGTTTTTAAAGATTTTATTTGAGAGAGAGCATGTGTGAGAGCACGAAAGTTTTGTTGGGGTGCCTGGGTGGCTTAGTTGGTTAAGCGTCCGACTCTTGATTTTGTCTCAGGTCATGATCTCAGGGTCTTGGGATTGAGCCCTGCGTTGGGGTCCGTGCTTAGTGTGGACTCTGTTTGTCCCTCTCCCTCTGCCTGCCGCTCACCCTGCTTGTGCGCTCTTTCTGTGAAATAAATAAAATCTTTAAAAAAAGTAGTATCTACTCGCAGGGTTGTAATAAGGATTAAGTGAGTTGATTCAGGTAAGTACTCAATTGATAAATTAGATATTTTATCTTTCTAAAGTATCCCTAAGGTTTTTATTTATTTATTTATTTTTTAGGCGAAGTGCATCTTTCTCTCTCTTGGATGCCATGTAGTGTTTCTACCACGTGTTGCACATGGCTTTAAAACACTGAAGTGATTTGTATTTGTGCAATCTCTGGTTACTTACTGTCTGCTTTTTTTATACTCTAACCTTAGTATTTTACCCCAAAAATGATTTTATTGCTTAACCAATGAGATTTCAGTGGTAGGTCGCCTGGAATGTTTGTACTATTGAGTCTTCTAAAGATATGTTGAGTGGTTGGCTATTCAGTGATACCTTGGTCTCAGACGCCTGGAGTCCCATTGCTAATGCTGCCAGTCCTTGCTGTGCTGACCCTCCTCTTCTGATTGGAGCCATTTTGAAGCTTGTTACGTCTTCCAGTAATTCTCTACCAGCCTCTAACATGATTGATTTTAAAAAGCAAATCCTAGGGCACTGGGTGCTTCAGTCAGTTAAGTGTCTGCCCTCGGCTTAGGTCGTGATCCCAGGGCCTTGGCATCAAGCCCCGTGTTGGGCTCCGTGCTCACCGGGGAGTCTGTTCTCCTCCCTCTGCCCCACCCCTCGAGCACTTGCTCTCTCTCAAATAAATAAATAAATCTTAAAAAAAAAAAGCAAATCCTGAAATATAGGCTAGAAGATTTCTTTAACACTTTACGGGGCAGAAATCTTTGTGGTAGTAACATGGTTTTTTTTTTTTTTAAGATTTTTTAGTTAATTCTAAATAAATTTAGCAAATCTCAAGTTTGTACCAGTGTTTGGTTTTTATATTTTAATTACTAAAGAAACCATAAAAGTTATCACTAGGGGAAAGAACACATGGTCTCTGGTCATACTTTGTCAAGAAGTAGGTGTGTAACACATTGAGGATTTAACTTGAGATTTCTAGACGTTGGTTTCTTTTTCTGCTATAAGATTGTACTTGGTCTAAAGTTCCTATCGCTTAAAATCCAACAGTAATGTAAGCAGCTCTTTTATGTTTTCATTAAGGTCATGTATAAACATGCACACCAGTGCCATCATTGGGCTGTTATAATTCAGGGTTTGAAAAACACGACAGTGATTGACCATTATAACCTTGCTTCTACCTTTCTGTTCCTCAGTTACCGAGCTGATACCCAGACATACCAGCCCTATAACAAAGACTGGATTAAAGAGAAGATCTACGTGCTCCTCCGTCGGCAGGCCCAACAGGCCGGGAAATAGTTGAGTTGGAAGCAGTAGGGGGATGGGGGTGGGCTTGGAACACAGGTGTGTACAGCGTGCTGTAGTAGGAGTTTTGTATTATAGTAATCCTGTTTCCATTGTGGTATACTCTAGCCAGGATTGAATGTATTAGATGAAATGTGAGGATCTTGTTCAATCTGAAACCCCCATTGCTTCCTTTCCCCCCCTTTTTTTTTTACTTAAACATTTTTATGGTAATTTAGATGGAAGTTGTCGGTTGATGTTGGTTCCAGTCCTTCAAACTGTTCATACCTGCTTTATAACATTCACTGTACTAACCTTTCTTCAGGTTGGGGTGGGGGGGGTGGTGACAGTTTAGTTATGTCCTCAAGATAAAGTCTTAGTGAAAAAGGAATAAATGTTCTTTAGTTATATTTTCCCCTCGAGTGATTTTTTTTTCCTGGTCTCCGAACATTGAATTTTCTTACAAAGCATTATCAGTTTCAAAACCAGTAGGCTACCACACAAAGGATTTGAAGAAAGCTTATGTATGTGTTGAATATATTTCACTGTGGTTTATGTGAGGCTAACAAGCTTTTACCTCATTTTCCCAGCCTTGTAAATAAATCTTGATTGTAGCTCTAAGGTTTGTACTTGCTATTGACGCAAACGTTATGGAAGATTCTTCTGGTGACATTTTCTGCAGCAGCAGCCAGCTTAGTTCCTTAGTTTTGGTCCTGTACTCTTTCTGGGAGTGCCCTTCTCATAGCCTTCAGCAGTTGAACACTGTTTACTACTCCTGTATGAAAGCTCTAAGGGTGACGGAAAGACCACAGAAAAGGACAAGATAATCTTGCTTTTAATGGAAAGAGTGTTGATCACATTGTGACTCGAACATACACTGTACTGTACCTCCAGTCATCCCAGGTGTGCACACTTTCCCTGATTCTGCTGTTCGCACACTTCACCAACAGCCAGTATCTTTATATACTCTAAGATGGGCAGGTGTTTTTGGAGGCTTTGTGACCAGCTTTCCCCATGTCCCTGACCCTACTTCCACATTAGAGCCTTAACTATTTTTCCTATTTTTATGCAGAATGAAATTCTGAGTTAGTAGTTACATTTGCTCACTTTGTCTGTGGAATAGTTATTCTATTAATGAACTGTCATCACTGTCTCAAAGGATCATTAAAATTAGGGTGCCTTGGGGTGCCTGGGTGGCTCAGTCGGTTAAGTGTCTGCCTTTGCCTCAGGTCATGATCCCGGGGTCCTGGGATCAAGCCCCGCATCGGGCTACCTGTTCAGCAAGGAGTCTGCTTCTCCCTCTCCCTGTGCTCCTCCGCCTTGCTTGTGTTCTCTCTCTCTCAAATAAATAAAATCTTTTAAAAAATAAAATTAGGGTGCCTTATTAAGTTATGTATAGCTGTGGTTAATATTTCACTGAATCAGCTAGATTTTAAAGCTAAAATGTTCTCAGTGAAAGAGGAATAGATCCAAAAGTAAGTCTGATTGTGTTGCTTTTTATTTGGTCTGTCCTGCTAGTATTGTTTTATTTCTATAACAGATGTGATCTTGTCTTCATTTTTTGAAAAATATTCTAGAGCACATCTGGGGGGAATGGGACCCCTTGATACTCAGATACAATACAGTTTCTAATATTGGGCTTAGAAAGGAAAATACGATTTTCTAAGGAAAGTGGAAAACATCTGGGTCCTAGATGTTGGGTGGTGAGAGCAAAGGGGAAGAGAGCAGTGTTTCAGATCATATTTTATAAGGCTTAAGGAAGAATAAATGTGGCTTCTAATAATATATATATATATAAGGCTTAAGATATAAATGTCCAGCATCATGCAGAAAAGGAGCAGAAGTACCTTTTGTTGTGGAGGTGAAGTCTGTGGTAAAACCTTCAGTGGTTTGGCCATGCTATAGCCACCATTCCCCTGTTGTTAAAGAGTTGGTGTATTGATTGTGTGGCCTTTCCCCAACCACAAATAAAACAGGACTGATTTCTGTTCATACAATGATATTTTACACTGCTACCTGCAAGTGAAACCTACAGACAAATTACAAAATTCCTGATTCTCTTATCCATCTTATGTTATATCCTGAGCATTTCTAAGATATTTCTTGACAATGTTTCTTCTCTCTCAGTATTTGATCTAAGAGGTTACAGGAGTGTAAAAGGGGGATTTTAACTGTCTCACTTCACTAGCGGTTTTTGGGCTTAAAATATTTGCAGCACATTACTAAACGCCTTGGGCGTTGTTTGGACAAGTTATGTATCTTCTATCGTTTGCATTGGGAATGCTGGAAGCCTGTTTTCCTTCCAGCAGCAGACTAGACAGGGTTAGAAAGAGGACAGGGCAGTTCTTAGTATGACATCATACTCGTATCAGTTTGGCCCTTCCTTAATCATACTTGTTTTTACTAATTTTTCAAAGATCAAGAATGAAAATTGGCAAAAATAAATGAACTGTTAAATAAATTTCATTAACATTTGTACAGATACATTTAGAAGAAAGACTATTAATCTGTGTGTTGGTGTAAAGCTCCTAACATTACCACTTAGGCATATCGTTTATTTCCTGCTTAGGAAACATTTACATACATCTTACTTAATCCGCACAGCAGCCCTTTGAGATCGGAAATAATTGTTCCTCTATTAATGGTGAAAAAATAGGTTCAGACTGTTCAAGTCCCTCACCCAGATAACACAGCATAACCACATAGCCGAAAAAGACATGGTCTTAACCTCAGATCTTGAGGAGAGTAGGGAGCCCCCACAAAATAAATAGCTGTGAGCCAAATAAAGGCTTTCCAGTGCCTATCAAAGGAAGCTTTTTAGATTCATAAGACCTGAATAGGTCTCCTTTGTCACCAGTTTAATCAAAAGCATACAGGACACAAAACAGCTTGTCAGCCCAGCATTATGGAGTGTTTCTCTTCCATTGGATTCGTCCTCATGGCAGTTCACACAGTAATCCAAAAATCGTTCTCTGCACACAAGCAATAGCTCAGGTGCAAGAGCTGCACTGGCCTAGAAGACTTGTGTACCAACAGGAGCCACCATCTCTTGTCAGAACTCCATAGACTTAGCTTCTAGGTCACCAAGAGACCTGCCCCAGTTATAAGTCACTGTATTCAGAGAAGCACAGAGTTCCACCTACCCACCAGGAATTTGTAGTTTTCACCCACTTTTAGTATAAATGATCAGAGGACATTTTACCATCAACAATCTTGTCTAGTAGTATATTCCACCATATTTTTTTCTTAAGAACAGAGCTAGAAAGTCAACCCAAGGTCAAATTTGGCCATAGAGCAGAAGTTTTGCTAATCCTTCATCCACAGATATTTAAGAAGTGCAAGATGGCACATTTAGTTTACTTTCATGCAGGAGGTAACATTTGAGCTGGGCCTTGAAAAGTGGCTCAACTTAGAAAATAGGAAACTAGAACAGGAGAAGTAACAAGGTAGCAAACACTGTAATGTTTGAGGAACAGCAAGGAAGCCACTGTGGCTGGAGTAAAGTGAGTGTTTAGGAGAGCAGTGGTGTAAAGGCCAGGAAAGCTTAGTAGCGGGACGCCTGGAACGTGAAACTGCAGTGTTTAACTTCGTAGGCTGTGAAGAATCTTTCAAGATTTTTAAGGCAAACCTGTCAGATCTGCATTAGGAGGATGAAATTCACTGCTCTGTGTAGACTAGATTGGAAAACTGGAGAATTTCATGTCCCAGAAACCAAGACGAGAATTTTTCAGTGAGACAGGTAAGATGAGGAACTGTAGAAAGGCTTTGGATTTGGAATTAGGCGGTTTTTTTCAGGAGTGTAACATGAACAAAAACCAATTTGCAGGTGAAGAGTCCAGGAAATAGCGAAGACTAGTCAGGGAAGGCAAAGTGCACGAGAACTTGAAAGAAGGAAGGAGTAATATAGAATGATGAGTTGGAAGGACAGGTTGGGTTTTGTTTTTTTTTATAAAGACAATTTGTCCATGTATATAAGTAATGTAAGTAAGGCATGGATCTAAGATTTTAAAAACTTATATACATAATCATACATAATAAGCATGATATGGAAAGGTTAACCGTGAAGCTAATGTACCATTGTATGGCCATTATACTTCAAAAAAAAAAAAAAAAACCAACCCAGCGAAGCTCCAGGCTGCACACAAAGGCAAGTGAGTGATGGGCTAAGACATAAGAAGGGGCTGAGAGACTGAAATCATGAAGAAAATCGGGAGAGAATCTAGAAGAGGCTAGATGATGGTCTGAGGGGAATTTCAGCGATAGAAACCTGAGGGGATAATTTCTTAGTGATTCACTTTCCTGTCTCCGGCACTATCTCGTTCTCTCCTTGGAAGGCTGATCTAAGAAAGACGTCTTACCTTTGAAGACAGTAGTAGTCCTTTCAGCTACATTTAGAGATCCTGTGTCACTTATCTAGCATACTTCTTTCTTTTTTACAATTATATGCTTTAACTAGATACTCAATTTGAGGTATGCTGTGAAGAGCTTGGCTTAAAAGCCTCCTTGTGCCAAAGGTAATTTTCTTTATGCTTTTCAAGAGAGTGGGGAGAAGGCTAATGAGGACTGATTATATCACTTAACTGAGGCCCTATGTCTTTGTCAACAGATGTTTGAATTTAAGGTCTTTGGACTGTAAGAAAAATGGGATAGATCATGGTTTTTTCCTTGGAAGCCTGAGGTTGGGTGGGTTGCCATGGTAATGCTAACTCTAACTCACTTACTGGCATTTGTTGTGGATTACCTACTCTGTTCCAGGACCCCCCAGGCTTGGCCAATTATATTGCCCCTCTAGTCTGAGGAAAAAAGAGTATGTTTGAGTCTTTTAGTTCCTGAGTGAACAATTTGAGGTACATTTAACAATTGTTCCAGAGTGAACAATTTGAGGAGCATTTAACAATGCTGGGCCACCTCTTCCCAATGGCCCTGGACATTCTGGAGATTGCTTTGTCCTTGACGCTGACATTGGGCCCAGATGCGTGTTGGAAGCATGGTTACCCACTTCCTTTCACCTATAATGCAATTCCAAGAGGGATTACCATAAGGCCCTTCCAGTTTTTAAGCAAGTCCCAATAGGAGGCTGAGGTTGGTGGGCGGAGGTGGGGAGGGGGGAGTTAACCTTATACTCCCCCTTCGGCTCCCCCTTCAGAGGAGTATTATGAAAGGATCTGAAGGTACAGGTACTGAAAGGCCACTGAGGGCAAAGGCTCATTAGTATGAAGTCCTGATGCAGCTCTTTGGGATCTCTTGCGGTAGGAAGTCTTGATTCCCCAGCATTTGGTGTCATCTCTGAGCCAGGTCCTCTCTGGATCTGTTCAAGTACGTTGGATTGAGAAATTATACCTTTCCTTCATGTAAAAGGCTAATGATCTCTACTAATAGAGTATTGGAGGCCGGCGTGCCCATATGTGAACAGATGGTCACTGTAATATTGCCCGGTAATCCCTGCAATTGACCAACCGAGATATTGAGACTGGGCAGTTTGTATAAAGGATTCTATCGCTCTTTGAATGGACCACCCAGCAGTGAGTTGGTGTTGGCGCTCAACATAGAACAGGCTGTCATGAGAGGCCATGGATAGGGAAGGATCCCTCAGGCTCCCCTCCCCACACCGTGGACAGCCCGCCTGGGCTTAGACAGCCCCCACCTGGCCACCTTCTGCGTGGGCACCTCCCCCCACTTAGCCTCTGACTCCCCATTCTGTGCCGTGCCACTCCCTCATGGGCCTTTCTCAACTTGCTCACCCATAAAGATGATTTCACACGGTAAACATTTATATGACTGGCGGCTCTAACAGCAGTTGTGCTGTTTACATCTCATTTTCAGTGTTTATCTTAATCCTCAGGACAAATGTAAAGCTTTATGGTTATTATTACAAAACGAACTCTTAAGAATTTTGAGAGTATTTACATATATATGTGTGTCTATATATAATATACATAAAACATATATATGTTATACTTTAAGTTGTTCTTCAGAAATATTTAAAACAATACTACCAGAAAGAAGTCGAGAAAAGTTCATATATAAAGTCATCCCTGTACCTTTCTAGAGGCCTAGGACCCTCTGGCAGTCCAGCCGCCAGCTGGTCAAAGAATCTTACCTTCCAACACCTGGCTCTCTAAGGGGCTGTCCTGTAGCCCTGGGAAACATCAGAAGGCCTGATAAAAATGCAAGGGTTGCTGTCTTCTTTACCTTCTCTATTAAGCAATTTCAAGAAATGTTTTAATATTACCGAAGTTGCAGGTAGAGTCGGTAGAGTGTGCGACTCTTGGTCTTGGGGTTGTGAGTTCAAGCCCCACGTTGGGTATAGAGATTACTTAAAAAAAATTTTTTTTAAATAAAAAAATAAAATAAGATAAAAATAGGGAGACAAACCATAAGAGATGTAACTATAGAAAAGAAACTGAGGGTTGCTGGAGGGGAAGTAGTTGGAGGGATGGGGTAACTGGGCGATGGGCATTAAGGAGGGCGCTTGAATCATTGAATTCTACCTCTGAAACTAGTAATACACTATATGTTAATTAAATCAAGTTTGAACAAAAAAAATTTACTAAAGTAAAATTACTAAAGTTGTGAAGCACATGGGTGATGGTCCTGGTGTGGCCATAATCTTGTTCTGCCTTGATCCTTCAACATCGCCTTTGTTTTTCTTCATTATTTTGCATTTGATCCACTGTTCCTGTTAGAAATCAAGGGTGAAAAAGAAGGGAGTGCAGGAGCCTGCCTCCTCCTCTCACCGGTATGGATTCCGTCAGCATTGTGAAAGAATTATTGTGACTTTTTTTAGGTTTGGTAATGGTATTGTTATTTTTTTTAAGGTACCTTTTAGAATATGTACTGAAATGTTTTCAGATAAAATGACACAGTATCTGTAATTTGTTTCAGAATAATCCAGGAGAAGTATAGAGATGCAACAAGATTAGTCATAAATTGATCATTCTTGAATCTGGGCGGTGTTATTAATGCCTTCGCTTTTTTACGTGCTTGAAAAAGTTAACAAAAACCAGTTGAGAATGTGGTGACAATCCTGTCCTGACTCCTGCGTGGCTCTCATGCCGAGGCCGGTTCTGAGGCTGGCGTGGAGCCTGTCCCTCAGTCCTCTGCCTCCCGCCTCGTGTTCACCACTCTCCAGCCTGGAACTCTGCCCAGCTCCCTCCCCAGCACCTGAGCCCGGCCAGAGCAAATGCCGCCTTCTCCCAGCGGGACAGATTTGGGTCACAAATGAAGCCTTTGCTCTACAATTGGGCCACTCAGGGAGCTGGCTGTGCTGTGTGTGGCTGGGTCGGCAAGCCTGAGCAGCAGACCGTGTACGGAAGCTGCATTTCTGACACACGCTAATGAGCTTCCTTCAGGCTTGTAAACAGAGTCAGCGCTTCACACTAAATTCTGGGGGAATTTAGCCACCATCGCTTAGCCATCTCCCTAGTCTGCTTCTGACTGGACACGAGCGCCAATGTGAAAGGGGGCATGCCCACCTCTGACAGCTGCACACAGCCCGTTTTCCCAAAGTGACCAGCTCTGCCCAGCCTCAGGCTGGCCAACTGCATGTGACATGTCGCTCCCGTTAGAGAAGAGCACATGTGTTTCCTGCACACCCAATTTCAAGCCGCTCCACCCATCTCCATGACGGTCCTCAGTCTGGTTGGGACGTGAGCCATCCTACAGGGGGCTAAGGGAACTGTGCCTGGAGTCAGAAGGACTCATTAGGCTGCCACTTGACAGCTGATTTTGTCATGCTACCTTCAGTCCCTTCCTCATCAAGGACCAACCAGTCCCCAAGGGGATGGTGATCATTGCCTATTTGCAAAATTAGGTCTTTCCCTACTGAGTCCATATGCTTTGAGTGCAGGTGGTTATAGTGTTCAGCTGGTCACGCGGTCAGAGTTAAGGAGGCCAACAACACAAATGTTCCTCGTGTAGGTAGGTTAACATTTCTGTTCCCTAAGAGCAGGCACGCATCTTGAAGACACGTGCCAGCACCAGACGGAGCTCCTCAGCCCTCCTCGAGGACCCCATCCAGAACAGCTCTGTCTTGCATTGGGCAGCCGGCCGACCATGGCTTAGGCAACAATAGAGGGGCTGTAGTCGATTGGGTCATAGTCCAAACTACCGGAACGGCCAGAACACAGATGAATCTCAGGGTCAAATCAAACCAGAAGCATGGGCAGTCGGGAATGCTTACCATTTCTGATCTCTGTCCCTCCCCCTTTAGGTGTCAGCTCCATTTGTCCCAAAGACCAGCTTTGTCCACTTAGTCGGCGACACGGCTGTCCACAGTCTCCGAGCTTCCTTCAGATTTCATCTTTCTGGTCGAGTTCACAAATCCCAGGGAAATGTTCTGGTTGGCCCACCTGGGTCACCTGACTGAAGGAAGAGGGGGGATCCGTGTGGCAGGCAGCCTCCAAATGACCCCCAGGGATCTGCATGCCTGGAAGCTGTGCCCTAGTGGAAACCCCTACTCTTCAGGGAGGGCTGCACTTAGGAATGACTCTCTTCTAAAAAACAGAACACCGCTGCACTGATGGCATCTCACTTCCAGTGTTCAGTTATAAAGGGACTGTGATGTCCATCTTTGTGTTCTCTCACTCTTGTGGAACATTCACTCTGGGGCAG
Organism: Ailuropoda melanoleuca; assembly: GCF_002007445.2. NCBI lineage: Eukaryota > Metazoa > Chordata > Mammalia > Carnivora > Ursidae > Ailuropoda > Ailuropoda melanoleuca. Next base: position 10,936,552 of record NC_048231.1, on the reverse strand, counting down.
CCAGCTTGCCATGTTGTGCAGAGAGGCCCTTGTGAGCAGGCTTGGAAGCAGACTGTCTAGCCCCGGTTGAGTCTGGAGATGACCGCAGCCCTGGCTGACCCCCTCACTGCAACCTCATGGCCTCCCTGAGCCAGAACCATCCAGCTAAGTCATCTCTGGATCCCTGCCCCACAGAACCTCTGAGAAAATAAATGTCAGTTGTTGTCAGTCGCTAAATGGGGAGATCATTTGTTACAAAGCAATAGATAACTAATACAGTCTGTAACCAAATGGAAGCTTCTGGTTCACAGCATGAGGGAAGGCACGCGTTCGAGGAAAGGAAGGGTGGGCCTGTGACAAGTGTCCCCCACTACTCTCTCCCAGTCTGTCCTCTATCCTGCTATGGAAGAGAGGTTTTTCTTTAATGAAAAATCTGATTGTCACTTTCCTGCTTGAAATTCTTAAAGCTCTCTGTCACTCTTAAAATAAAATCCAAATCTATAGCTTGATACCCAAGGCCCCTCATGATTAGCACCTGCCCACCCCTCAAACTTGGCTCCAACCAGTCCCCATCCCTCCTGCTCCGGCCACACTTTGTACAGCTCCATGAGTATGACACAAGATCTCTTGCATGCCTTTGCACACTCCCTTCCTTCAATGGGCATGTCTGCTTCCTCAAGGCCCACACACTCTAACAACTAATGCTAGGTTAAGGCTCAACTCAAGCATCGCCACCTCCAGGAAGCCTTCCCTGATCACCAAATCCTCCACTTATCCAGCTTCTGAGCTCTGGTAGTGCCCTCCGTCATGGCTGTTATCACACTGTGTGGAATTATCCACCTCCCTCAGTAATCTCTGCTCTTTGAAGGAGGAATTATATCTCTCATATTGTAATCCTTAGCACCTTCCAAATAATTGGTTCTCCTTATGTGTTTGTTGACTAACTGGTACATCGTTTAGCCAATCAACTGAGCTATGGCATCAAGGAGCTACTCTCACCCGCACTTGCCTGTCAACACTGGTTCCAGTGTAAGTGGGGGGTGGGGTTGGGGATCAACTTGTCTTTACTACCTCGGTTGCGGTTCATAGTGAATGAGATCGGCATGACCCTTGTCCGTGATGCCCTGGTGGTGTTTACAGGCCAGACGAGACGCTAACGTGGCTACCGCTGTGAAGGATGTCGTCAGGGTTTCTCAGGAGGGAACCATAGTTTGAGTTACTGGAGCTTGGATGGGCAAAGGCCCCTCTGAGGCTCGGCATCTGAGATCTGAAAGACGAGCGAGAGCCAGACAGAGTGGGGGACACGTGTCGTAGAGAGGGGATCCGCGATGCAAAGCCTCTAGGCGGGACAGGCGTTGGTGCTTCTGTGGAATTCCAAGGAGATTGCCACAGACACTGAGAGGGTGAGGAGGAGAGATGGGAGGGACAGGTAGGTAGGGGACTGTCCCAGGTGGAGGGGCACAGCTCGGAACCCTAGCTTACCATGCAGGGACTCCGATGCGGATGTAGCCACTCCACCCACTCATCTGTTCATTCATGCCAACCCCCCCCCCCAAAGCCTGGTGCTCCCCGTCCCTCTGCCTGAACGCTCTTCCCCAGAGAATCCTCGCCCCGGCTCCCATCACTCAGGTCTTGCATCAAACACCAACTCTTACCGCATCTAAAGTTAGCCTTTACCTTCCTAGCAACACAATCGCATTGGCCCCGCTTATTTTCTACATTACACCGATTAGTATCTTGGAATGACCTGGTACGTCTTTTGGTTCACTTGTTTTTCTGTCTCTAGAATATACACTCCATGGGATGAGGGAACGTACATGTATTGCTTACCGCTGTATCTGCTGTGCCTAGAACACGGCATGGTATGTAACAGTAGGTGAATAGTTATTGAATGGGTTCATTCAGTTAGCCAACATGTTTCATGTTTATCATGTGCCAGACCTAATGCCAGGTTCTACCCAGAACCCTGACTCAGGGCCGGCTTCACAGGCATACAACCTATGCTCTTAAAAGTTGTACGGGGCCCGGGTCTTCGAGGGACCCACACTGCTGTTGTCATTTTTGAAACTTTTAATAGTTTGTGGATGAGGTGACCCATATTTTCATTTTACACTGAATCCCGCAAATTATGAAGCCAGCCATAACCCAGTGATAACTCCAGAAAGTTCCCCAGCACACTCAGAGTTGAAAACAGTTCAGGGACAAGCCAATAGCCCCTGTCCCCACTATCAAAAAATTGTAACAGGACTGTCTTCTATGTTTAAAGAGATGTAAAGGGTAAGTGATTTACAGAGATCGTTAGTTTAAGAATGTAACTCCAGGAGCCAGACATCCTCAGAGTCCAGGCACTGCCATTTCCTGGCTGTGCGACCTTGAGCAACTCATAGAACATTTCCTGACCTTGGTTTCCTTGTTACACATGGAGATGGTAATAGTTGGCTTGAGAATTAAACAAAATACTACTTAACACCCTTACGCCAAGTTGTGGGGGTCCCGAAAAGTGAGTTCGATTTTTCAGCCACCTGTTCCCTTCTTTGTTCTCCCTTCCTTTGGCTCCTTCCACTCTCCCCGACACTCCTGGGCCGGAAAATCTCGGTCAATGTGAGTGGCTACTAAGTGAGAAGAATGTTGAAGAGAAAAACCAAGGAATTACAGCCTTCAGGGAAGCAATAACATTGTACTTAAAAATTGCTTGAGCAAAGACTTTATTGATGTTAGCAATTTGTATGCAAATAAACTAAAGACTCCCGCATCCTAAGCGGAGCCCTGGCCCTGGACCAAATCTTCAGGAAGACCACAACTTCGTACGCAGAGAAGCCTTCGTCCTTTCTCTCTGCTGCCAGTTTAAACTAAAACCTTAGATAATCCCAAAGCTGCAGTTTTCACTGCCTTAGCCTTTGACATGTTCATTAGTATGTAAGGCATTTTTCTCTCCAGGTCGGAGCATCCCCATCTGAATTTGCCCCATCATCTCCACTGTTTCCCCTTGTCCTCACATGCATTGTTTAATCAGGCAGTGATTTGCCATTAACTTGCAAATGCTGGGTCTCCTGTGCCTGATGAAAAGGAATTTTCACTAGTCAGACCTCATCTGATTCCTTTAAAACCCAAATCAACAGCGATTAGTAGAGAAAGCTGAGAACAAACTGATAAGCGTCCCAGACCTTGTGTTCCAAGACCAGAGCTTCTCGGCATTCAGGGAGAAGAGCAGTTTTGTTAGACTCCTTTATTCATTCACCACACGGTTATGGAGCTCCTGGCACGTGCTAGGCACTGTGGACACGTCTTTTTCTGTATGCAGTTTGCAGGCTGGTGGAAGTATGGAAAACACAAGCACCTCCGACACAGCCCTGATTCACAAAGGCGGAAGCGCGGACACTCAGGGAACCTCTAGCAGGGCCCCTGGCCCAGGGGCTCAGGATGGGGGTGGAGAATCTCGGGGGGAGCTCTCCAGCGTGTTTACCCATAAAGGACATCCAACTGTCCGTCTCTCAGTTCCACGCCTGTCAGGACTCTTCAGTGCACAAAGTTAACCAGCCTCACATGTATCTATCTCGAATACATGTCCCCTTTGGAGTCCTGGGGACCCTGGGTGAAGGCGGGGGCTAAACTTGGAGTCAAGGCCTTCCCAGGGAGACACAATTGCCTCACACAGAGCTTCATTCATTCATTCATTCATTGACTCATTCACAAACACTTAGTGACCGAATTCTCTGTGTGAGGGTCTGGTGGTCCAGCTGTGAAAAGACAAATAGCCCCTCAAAGAGGGTGGGCATTCCACTGGCCAGTGGGCTCCCTTTTCTTTCTTTATTCCAACCCCTCCACAACTGTCAGCTCATTCAAATTGCACAACCCCCCTGAGAAGTGGTGGTGTTATCTCTGTTTTCCCAGTGAGAGGACTGAGGTTTAGAAAGGGAAAGTAACTTGCCACGTGTGGCCCAGCTACTAGGAGAAACAGCTAGGCTTCAGCTCTAGGTTTGGCTCCACAGCCCCTGCTCTTTTTTCCTGCCAGGCAGGGGGAACCCTGGGCAGGGAAGTGGGCTCCCAACCATGGTCTTCTCTGTGTCCTTGATAAGTATCTGTGGGGCCTTCTCAACAGTGTGGCCTGGTCATCCTCCCCGAGGCCTTCTGAGAGTGGCCGGGCCGCAAGCTCCCAGACCCCAGCTCCTCTTCTCCGTGGGGCAGGCCCAGGGAGCCCTACTCCATGTCGGGTGGGGGATGCGGGTGAGAGAGGGGGCAGCTCTGCTCTGGAGACCCCAGACAGAGCCAATCTTCCTGCCTCAACCTCCTTCCTGGCTCCCATCCCAGCTTACCCCACTAGTCTGAAGGTTTTCAAAGCCTTCTTGCAACATCAAGTCCCCCGCGGAATCTATTTTTCTTCACTTCTCAGAGGTAAAAGCAAGAGCCACCAAAAGAGTTTTCGTAGGCAGATCAGCAGCCTCAGGAACAAGGTGGACCCTGGACTCCTCACCTCTTCTTTGCTAGTCAGCTTCCCACCCTTCAGTCCCCCATGACTGAGCTCTGATGGCTGGCACAGGCCTTAGCATCTGGAAAATCCACAGCCTGCCCCGGGTCCGAGAAACACTCGCTCGCTTTCCCAGACTGCTGCACACACTTTCCAGTTTACGAGGCCTGAGCACATTTTCTCATCTGATCTCCTCCCACGTCAGCCCCGTTTTCCAGCTGAAGACACGGAGGCTTGGGAAGTCTAAGTGGCTCGCCGGAGGTCACCCAGCTCAGGGATGGTCGGGCCAGAGCTGGAGTGACTGTTCTCCTACCGCAAGGCAGGAACTCTCCTCTCCACCCCTGCCGGCCCACAGTCAAGCTGCCAAAAATAACTGCGAGGGACGCATTGGCTTATAGGAACTTTCAGGTCAGCCCCGCTGCTTGAGGACTTCTACGAATCAGCTGCGAGAGGATCCGGGGGTGGGGGGGGGCACGTCTTGGGCTCTGCACTGAGACGGAGAGCTTTGCGTGGGGCCTCAGTCTCCTGAGGTGCAAGACGGGACAGCAAAGTACAGAAGTGTCGGGGTGGGTCTGAGGCTGCGGGCTGGCACCGTGAAAGGCGCTAAAGTGCGGTGCGGGGCGAGGAGCCTGGGCCAGACTTCAGCATCTCATACGCTGCCGCTACCCCCACCGGCTCGGGTAATCGCGGCCAGGTGTGTGAGCCTGCCAGGCTTCAGTTCCTAGCTCGGAAACGGGGTGCTAATGAGATACTCACCTGGCAGAGCTGCTGGGAGGATTAAAGGAGTGAAAATGTGGGAGGCCCAGCGACTGGCGAGTATGTGATAGGAGTGGCCATGAACGTCATCCGTCAGATGGTCCATAGGAAGGACTGAGCCACAGAACTCACGGTAAAGCGTCTGCCCATCCTGCAGGCTGAGGGCGTGGCACTGATGCCTTCGTTAACGGATCTTCTTGGGTGGGAGCTCTTCATTACCGTGTCAGCCGTCTGGGGCTGCTGTTGGGGCAGAAACTCATAAATCACACAAAGCAAGGTTGGCATGTAGCATGTGACTCAGCAGCTAAGCCTTGGCCCCGTCTCACACCCACCCGCAGCCCCGGAAAGATCCATCACAGCCCAGGGCTCTGGGGGAGGCAGGCTGCTCAGCGGAGCAAGGCCCGCTGTGCCAGGTGGTGACCTGTGCCCTCCAGTTAGGGGACCAGGACCCATCCTAGTCACCAAACCAGTGACTCTTAAGCTCGAGTGAGCACCAGAAGCCTCCGCGGGCTGGGTGAACTCAGGTGGCTGGGCCCCACCGCCTGAGTTTCTGATTCAGTAGGTCTGAGTGCGGCCCAAGGTTTGCATTGCTAGTACGTTCCCAGATGCTGCTGCTGGTCTGTGGGACCACACAACGCACGTTTCTCTGGGACCTAGTTTAAACCTCGCTATTGGTCCTTGGGCAAGTTTCTTCTCCTGACTGAGCCCCTGCTTCCTCATCCGGGATGTGGGCACACCAAAGCCTACCTCGCAGGGGGTGCTGGGAACCAGCACCTGTAGCAGTATCAAGTTCTGGGCACCAGGAAATGCTCAATCTGTGCCAGCCCTCAGCACCACCAGTGCCTCACTGATGAGGGCTTGGAGACAGCTAATAAGTAGGAAGGGTAGAGTTGTGAAGGTATCAAGCTTATAGGGAGAAGCAAAAGGAGAAATGAACAAATATGGATTGAGTGCTTTCTGTATACATTGTCCTAATTCCTAAATGTAAAAATGCCTTGTCACTAAAACAAAACGGCAAAACAAAACAAAACAAAACACAGCCCAGTGAGAATCTGCGAGTTCATTCATATGGCAAGCCAGCGTTTACTGTGATTCTGAGAGCCAGGCCCGGAGCTGCCGCTGCAGGGACAGACATGGGTCCTGTGATCCAAGAGCTACAGCCTGACTGCAAAGAGAGGGCAAATAAGGACTAGAGAAGACGAGTCCTCAGCACAGCATATGGAAGAAGGTGACCACTGTGGCTGGAGAGGAACATTCAAGACCCCGAAGAAACAAGTTGGAGGGATGCCCTCAGACACGTGGGAGACTGGGAATGTTTCCTGTGGAAGTAGCCGTTTGTCTGGAAAAGTGGGTGGCATCGACCCATGGAGACACAAGGTAGAGAGAAGAAGGAACAGAAAGCGAAGGCAAGAGAAGGCAGGAAGTAACTTCCAGAAATGCCGCAGGTGAGTGTGGCTGGATCACAGGGTGAAGGACACAGGGTGGGAGCTGAGGCTGGCCTGGCTGTCTGGTGTCTGACCGTGGACAGCCTCGACCATTGGGGGTTTACAGGACTCTTTGGGCCCATTGTATATCCTCTGGGGTGGGCGCTCAGCACCTCATCGCGGGCTGATGTTCGTGAAGATGCCACAGGTGTAAGAGAACGCGTGATCCACGCACGAGCAGCATCCCGAGGAACTTAGACCGCTGTCCGTGCCTGCTCACCCGCCTGGCATCCATTGGAAGGCAAGGGGCGATCCGTCTCCCCCTGACGGCCACAGGATGTGAGCGGGGCTGAGGTCTCACTGTGTACCCCGGAGAAAGCCCCTGGCCCACTCTGCTGCTCCACCTGCTGCCCCCACTTCTCCCCCCTTAACAAGCCCCTGCTCTCCTGCTCCCACTGGAGAGCAGTCAGCCCGGGGCCAGGCCACCCTTGCCAACGTGAGTGGCTGTGTCTGCGGGTGCCACAGGGCCTCTGGGCCACGCACACGTCAGCAAGCTGCCTCCAGCTCAGCTGGGGGCTTCAGCAGGGGGGGAGCTCTGACTCAGCTGGTGGGGAGAGGCCCCAGGGGAGGCCTAGGCAACCACCTCTGGAGACGCTTCCACCCTGGTCCCAGACCCAGAAACCCAGACTCCCCTGCCAGCCCTGGGTTCTTGTTCAAATGAGGGTTTCCTCTCTGGGGGTGTCTCTCCGTCACTGCGCTCCTCGGGAGGCGGTTGTGGCTCACACAGCCGCTCCTACATGCGTCTGCTGGTAAGGAGTGCGGGGGCGGCCTTCTTTCCCCTTGGCTTCTCCTACTCGCAGGGAGGTCAGTACTGGGGTACTCAGTGCAGAGCTGGGGCTCATCCCAAGCATCCCCCGCGTGGCTCCTCCTCCCTGGGCCTCCAGGTCTGCCTCCTGCTTCAGAGGGTCGCAGACGCCAGGTGCAGCTGTATCAGCTAGGCCACGGGGCACACATGGAAATTTGGAGTCAGCAGGTCTGGGTGGGAGCCTGGGGCCAAACATGCTTACAAGCACCTCGCCTGATCACTGCAGCTTCTCTGGGCCAAACCATGAGGACACTCATTTGAAAAACAAATTGTTGAAAGGCAGGCTTGGTTTTCAGATGGCTTGAGTGGATCAGAGATAACCTGAACCAAGGAGGATGGAGAAAACAAGTCTTTCTGGAATACCACCTGGTCACGTGTATCCATTCTCTCCAGGTAAGAATCATCAAATTCTCCAGGCCACCTATTTCCCCATCCTTTCGTCTGCCCTCACCAAGGAAGACTGAGCCCTGGAGGAATGGTCGTTAGCTCAAGAAGTGAAGGGTTTATCTGTTTGGGTTTAAATGGCTGCCATAGCCTCATTCTGGAATCCTTCTATGACTACAGGCGGGTCTACGTCCCCATGATGCTGTGTGCACTGAGGTGACAAGCCCAGGCCACTCATTGTACCTGCTGAGCCAGCAGCCCGGCTAGCATGGCCAGCTCCCACCAGACCTCATCCAGCCCCCCTTCGCCCGGCCCAGAGGGTATGTCCCGCTGTCCTGGAAGCATCAGGCTCCTGGCCCCCAGCCCACAGCAAGAGGCCCCTCCTTGCTGCTCCCATCGTTCCTGCCTTCCCTGTGGCTTTTATCATGTGGTATCACAGGGGCCTGTTTCTTTGTCCATGTCCCCTGCTAGAATGTTCTTCAGGGCAGAGACAGTTTCTGTTTTGTTTATGTGTGTGTCACCCCTCCTGGTAAAGTGCCTAGTGCATAGCAGGCACTCCAAAAGTGTTTATTAATAGTGGCACGAATGCCTGTTTACTAGGCTTTTAGAGCGATGCTCTGCACTCGTGAATTAATCATTCCTCACACAACCACTCCAGGGCGAGGAGTGACCCCCTTCCTCCACGTGAGGAACCCAAGGCTGAGAGATGATGTAAGGGACTGAAGACCACATGGCCAGTAAGTGGCAGAGTAGGGATGGAGCAGCTGACGAGGGCCCTGGGGTCCACACTCCATCTACACACTTCCTCACACTTCGTGGGGTCGAGTCCCATGGCAGAGGGCTGTCATTAGATGGTTCTGGGGCCTTCACCCTCCTGGTGACCCACACAGCCCAGCTGTGGGCGGCCCCACCTTCCTCACCTGAGCTCTTTGCTGAGTGCCCAGCAGTGAAGACCTTTTAAGGTGAGAAACTTCCAGGACCCCTCCCTTGTCCCGGAGGAAACAGACTCAACCACGCAGGGACACACGGCAACACCAGGGACAGTGGGAGCACTGTCAGGAGTGAGGCCGTGGGCGTCACGAACTGCAGGTTCTCCTCTCCCGGTCTCCTTTCCTGCTCCCTTGCTGGGAGAGGATCACACCCACTTAACGATGGAAGATTCTCCGCCGGCCTGGGGTTGCTGGACCCCTTGGAAGACAGGTGTTGCCCATGTCATTTCTCCCAACTGCACATGGAGAGCCCTCCCCTGCAGGGTGTGGGGCCGAGCCTCTGGAAAACCGAAGGCAAGTCACGGAGGCCCAGGGATGGAGGCACCCCTCCCTGCTGGATAAACGGGATGCTGGCCTCATGCCCATATCCCTCTTGCCCTCCCCACCTGTGTGCTCTTCGAGACTCTTCTGCTGTGTTCTGTAAGTTCCTTGTTCCTAAGGGCCAGCCTGAGAGTTTTTGCTGACCCCTCCAGGAACTGGCTAAAGGCTCCGAGTATTACTTTCCAGAAAAAAAGGGGGTGGAAGAGAAAATGGACCTCCAGAGAGGTAGGTTTGGAGGAGGGCAAGACAAAACGACCCAGGAGAAGCAGCACCAGAGCCCTGGGAGGCTGGGAAGGAAAACAGACGGAATGTGGCGAGCTGGCCCAGCTTGGCCAGGACAGAAGCCTGAGGAGGAGGTGGGCCATGGGATGTGCTCCTTGAGAGGATGGGCAGATAGACAGACTACAGCCAGAGTCTTCTGCAGTAAATTGTTACCTGTGCCCGGTTAGCCCAAGCTGGGCTCTGCCACCACACTGTGTGCTTGGAACTGTCACCAGCCAGGGGCATGGTGGCCAGGAGTTCTGGGAACCCCGGATGAGCAGCCCTGAGATGGAGTGGGGGCGGGGCAGAAACGGCCGCGTGCAGGAAAGGCACGCTCTGGCCCGCCATCACGGTTCATATGTGCACAGAAGCAGTGTTTGTTTTTACCTGGGTGGGTTCAGCTTCTGATCACAGGAGTGGTGGGGACTTCCATTGGTTTCCATGGAAACATGAGGCAGAGCATCTGGGACCCAATCAACAAGGCTAGGCTGATAGGACTCTTCTGGAATTATTTTGCTGTTTCTACCCAGGAAGATGTCCCACCTGCATTTTCCCACTGCCTTCTTGTGTGGTCAAGGCAGAGAAGGGCAGTCCTGTGGGGTCAGGGCTGCCAGGGAAGGAGAGAGGGCTGGCAAAGGCAAGCATTCGGAAAAGCCCCGTGCTTTCCACTTCAAAGCCCCAAGTAGGGTCCTGCCGTGAGGCCACGGAGCTGGGCTCTGGTGCCAGCCTGCCCAGCACCAGGGACACCTGCTTGTCTCCCCCCACCCCCAGCTGCCAGCCTGTCATCCGGCACGCCCTGGGTTACCGTGGGGCATGTAGGAACAAGCTGTCAGGTACAGGAGGGGGTGAGACCCGAGCGCGTTCAGTTTCGGGTTTACAGAATCGAGGCCCCAACTTGCCCATGAGGCAGGGGAGGGTGGCTTCGGGGTGAGAAAGGCGCTGGTGCACATGTACATGTGAGAAGTGGTTTTATTCCAGGTGTGTGTTTCATAAAGAAGAGGCCCTCAGGGACAGCGAGTGGCACATGCTTTGGTCAAGAAGGAACAGCAGGAACAGAACTGAGTCCCACAGAGGACGGCTGACAGGTGCAGTCTGACCTCAGGGAGGGAAGGGGCTCTCAGAGGCTTCTCTGAGCAGCACCCCCCTTTACAGTCAGTGAGGGAAGCTGTGCCCCCTGTCCCCATCCCCAAGGGTTCACGCTGACTGTGGGGGGGACACGCACAACAGAGATGGGGGTGGAGGAAACACAGGGACAGAGGACGGGAGATGGTGGCCTGTGCTGGGGCCCAGAAGCACTGCTGGAGAGGGCCTGCTGAGAGCCAGGGGGGAGAGGAAGCCACTGAGGTCCCCCCCCCCCCGTGGGACTGCTGGCCTGAGGGCCACATGGCAGGAACAAGCAGTCTAGGCATGCCAGGGAGGGAGAAGGGGCACGGCAGCTCAGCTGGATGGTCGCTGCAGTCCAGAGCAGAGCTCAGACCCTTTGGGGGTCAGGGAGTTCTGCAAGCCGGGGCGAGCCGGGGGCCCTCTCCCCAGGAAAATGCACATACACACGTGCACAATTTGGGGGACAATTTCTGGAGATTCCCAGGCCCTCTGGAATCCATGAACTCCCTAGAGGTCCCAGGCTGATTTGCTTTGGGAGGGGGATGCCCAGGGGTCCTCATACCCCTGGTCTTTTGCCAAAGACCACACTGCCTGAGCCGGTAGGGTTGGGGAAGAGGAAATGGAGAATAGCAGAAGCACTTCCAAGACCAGGCGGCGGGCCCAGTGGCCGTGAGAAGGAAGGGAACTGGGGGCTCTGGCACACACAGGCGCCGCCAGCCCGCCTCCCTGCTCACTGTGGGAACTGACCGTCAGGCCTCCCTCCTGCAGTGGGGAGGGGTGAGGAGGATGCTTAGCCTCCAGCACTCCCTAATGTCTTAGGGAATGTTCAGCTCCAGAAGGGAGGTCCTGTTCAACCCCGTAACGCTGTATTTACAGAGGCAAAGGCTTTTGAGAAGGCGGGAGTCACAAAGTCTGAACGAGGATGGGGCTGCTCCTGGGGCTGCTCCATGGTGCACGGTGGTAGCCTGCCCACACAGGGTCATCACCATGGGCCCAGGCAGAGGGGACAGGGCACCAGCTGGTCTTAAGGCCCAAGAAAGAGGTCTTGGCCTGACACATGGCCAAACGGAAGCGGGATCTGTTTAATAAACTGGGTCCCAAGGCTGCCCATGGAGACCCCCTTGCAGCCTCTTGCTAGGAACGTGGAACCGGAGCGCAGGGTGCGATGCCCGCGGACGCACGTAGCAGGGGAAGAACTACGGGTTGTCGGGAAGAGACTAACTCTTTCGGTGCTTGGCTGCTTTTCCATCCATGTCCTTCTGCAAATTATCCATCCTTTGCTCCAGATCCCACCCCTCCCACACTCAACCCAGCCCCTGCCTGGGACAGGCCACAGAGCTTCTTACCTCCTTCCTGTTCTCCACCTGCCTTCAGGCTGCCCCCCTTGTCCGGCCCTCAGCCTCCCCATCCATGCTGCCCACATTCTCCTCTCATGTCAGTCCCACAGGTAGGCCCTGTGACCCAGCAGAGGCCCTGTGTGGGCTTCTGTCCTTCTCTGACCAGCCAACGGGGGACAGCCCCCCAAACACTGTCCAGGAGCCCAAGAGGGTGAAAGGAGGGGACAAAGGGCCAGGGGGTCTGCCCAGTCTCTGCCTAGCAGCAGTCCAGCATCCTGACCTTCTCCTCTTCTGGGGCAAGGCCGGGACGGCGGCCGGGGCATCAGGGCCCGCTCCCCTGTGCCCGCCCCGAACAAGCTTTGGAGAAACGTGTGTCATGGCAGGGGTGTTTGCTGATGATTCCGGCAGAAATGTGAGGAGATGGGAATGGCCTGCTTTACACTCCCCCACCCTAACCCGCTTCCAGTCCCAAAGTCTCATGCAAAAGGTACAGGAGGCCCCGGGCTACCGTCATGTGTGAGGCAACAGCTGCCACTGCTGGGCCGGGACGTCGGCCTGGCACTTGCTGGTCGCCAGCTGGGCGGGCCCAGCCTCCAGGCAGAGGCCGCTGACTGAGTGCTGGATGAAAGAGGCTTTTCTCCTCCATCTCTGGGGGAAAGGACGGGAAGAAAACAGCGATGAACAATATTAATAATGTCCAGAACTTCACTTCGCATATATGTAAGTGGCTTGAATATCCCTAGGACACCTCTCCCCGTTTAAAGTAGATTGTGTCCCTTACACAGGAGCTCGCCGACCCCACAGGCAGCCTTAAACCCCTTCCCTCCTGATGAGCTCTTGCTTCCGCAGTCCCACCGAAGTCTAGAAGTCAGAGGTCCATGGGCTGGATGAATCTGACCTGGGCTGTATTTTGTTTGGCCTGCACAGTGTTTAAAATTTGGCCTAGCTGTCACAGCTTCCCTTAGACACGGGCCCAGTTTCCTCTGCGGCACAGGGCAGCTGGGGCTGAGGTGCTGCTCCTTGCTGGAGGTGGGGCTCTCGCTCTCCATTTACCAAGGTCCTGCTGGGGGGACAGCACACCCCGCCCCTGCAGCACACCCCACCCCTCCCTGCTGGCACTTGAGTCTGCAGGTCCTGGCTTAGAGTGTCTTTTGCTTCTTCAAACAAGATTTCCTCTCCCCGCAGCTCTGTACTCATGCAGCAGGTGACCGGCCACCATGCCTGCAGTGGTGAGGAGTAAGGCCGGCGAGATGGTGGGAGGCCTGGAGTCCCCGTCACAGTCCCCTCCTGGGCCTCCCCTGCCCCAGGCTTGACAAAGGGGAAAAGCGGTGTTCCTGTGGAACATCTGGGGGTGCCTGGGGGGAAGACAGGGTGCCCTTCGGAACACTCAGGAGAAGGGGCGAGAGGCTGGCCCAGGCGTCAAGGCTCCGAGAAGAATAAATAGTAAGAGAGGTCTGTCTGTCCGTCTCTGTCTCTCCTCTCCCTGTCTCCCCCTCCTCCACAGGAAGTGGCAAGTGCTCAGCTCTGAGGGGGTGGGGCCGTGGGCTTGCTGAATCACCCACAGAAGGGCTGAGCCGCACTGCTGCAGGGCCAGGCCTAGGGCTGCAGGGGTTGGGGTGGGCAGAGACGCGAACTGACTTAGGAGGAAGGTGGGGGCTGCGGACTCCCCTTGGGAATGTGGGCCTGGGGGGTGCCCATGTGGCCGCAGCAGAGAGGGGTCCCTGGCCTAAAAGCAGGGCAGTGGGTACAGCAGGGCCTTGGTCCCTCTGGAACTCACAGCATCCTGTTGCTTTGTGCTCTTCTAGTCCCTGACCTCCCGGGAGGGGCTGGCCACACTCCACCCACTGGGCATCGCTGGACCACGTCCTCCCTTCCGCCTGTGGCCAGCAGGAGCCGTACATTCCCGAGCACAGGCAGGGGCCCAGCGCAGTGTTACGTATGAAGGGTGAATGCGCGGATGAGTGAGTGGATCACCCGATCCCTGGAGGGGCTCCCCAAACCGCAGGATTCTCACTTCCTACTCATGCCATCGGGCACTCTCCTGGCCACTCAGGCCTGCGCCCGGCCAGAGAAACAGTGCCCCTCACGGCACTCTCCTATCCCCTCAGCCTCCATTCCTGCAGGCGCCTTGCAAGGCAGGCAGGGGGGAGACTGAGGCTCGGAAGGTGAGTGGTGGCGGGGCTTGGGGTCTGCCGACTCCATCCCACTGGCTCCAGTGGCCATGGAAGCCAAAGGGGACCAAGGAGGGAGGCCTAGCTTTGAGAAGGCACGAGCCGTGGGAGGTCTGTCCATCCTGGTGCCTGGGAGGAGAGGCCCGGGGGCCCAGGGGGCGGCTGGGGGCCTGGCAGGACTTGCACAGTGGCTAGAGCTCCAGAGAGTTATTTGAGTGGCGGCCGCCCCAGGAGCTACTTCCTAGCTTGGCCTTGGCCAGGAGGAGTGGGAGTGCGCTTAAAGCCTGACCCTCAGAGTGGTCAGAAATGTCGGAAATGTCGGCTGCCCCCTGTGAAGAAGAGTCTGAGGGTGTCCCTCGCTGCCCTCGAGGGGCAGGGGCGGAGGACGGGTCGCCGAGGGTGCAGGACAAACTTCACCTGCCATCAGAAACCCCTCAAGTGTCCAGCAGGCCCAGCAAGCTGATCATGGCACACAATTCACACACACAGACACAGAGACACACACACACGCACAGACAGACATACACACACACACACAGACACACACACACACACAGACATACACAGACATACACACACACACTCAGAGGCTAGAGGGAGGGGATCTGGCTGTTTTTCCAGAATGGCATAGCAAATTGCCAGTCATCCCTAAAGAGGGAGCTGACCCAGGCAGCCAGGAAAGGGGTGGAAGGAAACCCTGCAGGCCAAGTCAGACAGCCAGGCCTCTCCTCGGCGCTGCACTGTCCCGCCGGCTGGCTAGGGCCAGGCACAGGAAGGGCTGCCGGGGTGTGGGCAGAGGACAGGCTGGAGCAGACCTGTAGCCTTTGTGTCCCATCCCTCTTGCAGAGGGGCTCCCTCCCAGCCAGGAAGGGAGCTGGGCTGCCTGCCACCAGCTGCAGCGTATCACGAGCAAGTGATGTCCTCTTGGAACGTCAGCTTCTCCCCTGACTGGTGGGCCTGGCCTGTCTCCCAGGATTCGTGGAGACAGGGTGGCTGAGTGCTTGACACATGGAAAAGGCAGTGCTCGTGTGAGGCGGCTGCGCCAGCTGGAAATCGGTGTCCCTGGGACTCACTTTCCCGGCAGCCACAATCGAGAAATACTTACCAAGCATCCACTGTGTTCTGGGTTAAGACCGTGGGCTTAGGGGTCACACTGACCTGGGTCTGAATCTCAGCTTCACCCTTTCCCAGCTGTGTCATCTGACACCTGTTTCTTAAATCCAGCAAGCCTCAGTTTACCCACCTGTTAAGATGGGGATGGTACAAGGGCCCAAATCCCTGGGTTGCACGAGAACAAGATGGGATCATCTATGTAAAACTCCTATCAGCGGCTCTTGGTAAAAGCCAGCTTTTGGCTGCAGTGGTTGTCAGGGGCTAGGGACACAAGACAGATGGTCCCTGCCCTGGCGGAGCTCACAGGCTGGCAGGACGGACATTTAACAATATTTACTCAAAGAAGTACAACAGACTTGACCTAGCTGCTGACTTGGAGTGACCCTCACTCTGGAGGGCTTGTTTGAGTCCATCTGTTACAACCCAGGGCTCCCCTGCCAGGAGCTCACATCCCGCCTGCGCACCCCCGGGGGTGAGGAGACTCACCTGCCTGCCTTCTCTTGGGTTGCACCCCTGCAGCAGGACCAGGGAGCCTGGGGTGACTGAGGTGGAGCTGACGGTCAGGCACTTCCCCTGCTGCTGGATGAGATGGTCGCTGAAGAGCCACGCCTGGAAGACAGAGACATGAGCGGCCGAGTCCCAGTGTACGGTGATGGAGAGGGAGGTAGGTAGACAGGTGACAAAAGAAATACTGTGTATGTTGGTAGAATTTTCTACAAATAATAAGAGTGAGTATATGGGTATTCACTGTACCATTCTTTCAACTTTTCTGTATGTTTGGAAGTTTTCATAATAAAAGCATTGAGGGGAAGCTTGGCTGGAGCTGGCCAGAGGACAATCCAGGCTGTACTAAGGGATGGTCTATGTCGGGGACAGGGAGAGACAGGACGTGGGACCAGGGCGGCCAGGGGATCTCCACGCCCGGCTCTTGTTTTCACATGGGTGCAGCGACCTTCGTTGCGGCACGCGCACGTACACACAGGAGTGTTGGGTGCCCTGCTGCCGTGATACACGTCGACCACAGTGGCATCCCACGAGAGAAGCGGTGCCGTCTGTGTAGCATTTCTCCCCAAAGGAGAAAGTGGGTGGTGCCCAGGGGGCAACTGTGTGACAGGCCGGAATAGGGCTGGGAATGTGGCAGAAGCAGACCCAAGAGCAGTGTGAGGAGTCAGCATGTTCCCCAGGGAAGTGGCTTTGTGGAGGGTATAAGCAGAGAGAAAATGGAATGAGCTGAGGGAAGCCCTCCTCCCCCGCAACTCCTGGACAAAGACCCTGGATCCCTTCCCCCTCCTGGTTCTGATCTCAAGTCCCTAAGCTGCTTACCTGGGGTGCTGGGGGGTTCTTCGCAGATCCCCTGCAGATCCCCATTCCAAGCAGGAAGTTCCCAGCTGAATCCTGGCCCTGGGATTCTAGGCAATTAACCCCTTGCTTAATGATGCCAGGGAGCACTTCCTTCACGGGGACTCTGAGGGAAAAGGGAGCGGTCAGGCTCGTCCTTTGCCCTCTCCAGGCTTACTCACCCTCAGCCAGAGGGCAGTGCTCAGGCAGCTTCCCGGGCATCATGCGCTTGGTCTCAGCCTCACGGGAAGGGGCCCGGGGAACAGCCCTAGCCGGCAGGGGCAGGAGGGCAAGGGACCAGGGAAGGAGCGGGGATGCCTGTGGGAAGACTGAGCCTCGCCCCACTGGGTCTGAGCAGCTGTGGGAGCCCCAGGGGCCAACCAGGCCACCCCCCACCATAAACCCAGGGCTCCCCAGTCCAGAAAGAAGAAAACCTGGGGAGAGACTGGGGCCTAAATATGGACTCGATATGACATCTCAAAATGACAGGGAAGAGGTCACTTCGGAGAGGCAAATTTCAGACCCACAAATAGGAAAATGTTCAATCTCACTAATGATTAAAGAAATACATATCAAAGAGTTACCACTGGTTACCATATATATGTGCATAAGATACAATATGTAATAAATATGTATTATTTCTATATGTTTATTTATATAAAATATATCATAGGAATTATATCAACACCAATCAATATCAATTCCCAGTGTTGGCAATAGCTATGAGATCAGGTCTTCTCGTACCCTACAGGTGAGAGCATAAATTGGCCCAATGGTTCTGGAGGGTAATGTGGCATGATGTATCCAAAGTCTTAAAAATGTGTACACATAGATAAACGGGGTTAAGAGCTACAAACTTTCAGTTATAAAATAAGTCACAGAGATGAAGTCCAGCATAGGGAATATAGTCAACAATTCTGTAATAACATCGTATGGTGACAGGTGGTGTCTAACCACACTTATCATAGGGATCATTGCATAATGTAGAGAATTGTTCAATTACTGTGTTGAACACCTGAAATGAATATAACACTGTATGTCAGCTGTATTTCAATAATAAAAAACACACAAAAAATAATGCACATACCGTTGACCTCACAATGCCAATGCTACTTCTGGAAATTTGTTATCCTGCAGCAATAATTTTGGATGTTTGCAGAGTCATTGGTTATACTGAAAACATAGATATCCAACAATAGGGGATGGGCTAAATAAATACTGATTCATCTGTAGGATGGAAAACCCCATAGCCATTAAAAATGACTCTAGGGGCGCCTGGGTGGCTCAGTCATTAAGTGTCTGCCTTCGGCTCAGGGCGTGATCCCAGAGTCCTGGGATCGAGCCCCACATCAGGCTCCTCCGCTGGAAGCCTGCTTCTTCCTCTCCCACTCCCCCTGCTTGTGTTCCCTCTCTCGCTGGCTGTCTCTCTCTGTCAAGTAAATAAATAAAATCTTAAAAAAAAAATGACTCCAAACGAGTATCTGATCACATGGAAAAATGTTTATAACATACTGTTAAATAAAACAGGCGTGTTTCAAAATATTACTTAAAAATTTATATGCACAGGAAGATATGCTTAAATACACATCTCACACACACACACACACACACACACACACACACACACACACACACGATACAGTTGTCTTACTCCGTGGATAATAAAACTAAAGAGGCTGCTGGTCCCAGCTGATGCGGGCTTGCTGTATTCCTGGGTTTAGAAGGTCAGACACACTCTTGGGTTATGGCCCCAGGGGGTGATGGGCTTAGAGTCAGGCCATGTACCTAATCTTAACCACCACTTGTTACCTCCGTCCAAAGAGTACCCAGGTGGGCTGGGGAGGGCAGCATCATAACACTTATGGCATTCTTTGATCTCAACCAAACCAGGTCTTCCTTCCTCAGTGCCGGGTGGAAGCCCCCAGAACCCCCAAACCATGAGCCACTCTCACAGAGCCTCAGGAAGACACCTTCACTTTCCCTCGCACGCTCCTGGCAGGAGTGTGCATGCCTCCAGGCCCCACTTGAGAGTTTGCAATAATTCTAGACCACAGGTTGAAAACTGCTGGCCCCCAAGCTGAATATGGCCCCAAACATATTTTTTTAGCTTAGAAAGTCATCTTTATTAGTTTCTTACTGCCTCACAGAGCATCAGGGTCAGTCCCTCCCGGGAATATGGCGTTTGAAGAGATAAATATTTTGCCCCCAACTTGTCAGTAGAAGGAAGTTTAATAAAAATAGTAATACAATAATAATGACTATAATCAATAATAAAATGCTCCCTATGATCCTCTAATACACAGGTGGTCGAAGCTTTGAGAAAAAGGGCCTTTCTGGGAAGGGGCAGAGCGTGCCTGGAGACCCTCCAGCAGCCCCCATCAGGCGCCATCTCCCACCAAGTAGCCTTTGTGTCTGGGGCGGATTAGATGCCATGTCAGTGGGTTCAAAGGCCCCTCTCAGTTCCCAACCCTGCCAAGCTCCTCCGCAGACAGAAAGGCCCCTATCAGTAGAGTTCTCCTCCCGGCCCCCCTGGGCTCTCTGCTCCTCCTCACTGCTCTTCCTTTATCCCTCCCCTTTCCTCTGGATGCCTCTCCCCTCCTGCCAATCACTAACACTGCCTCTTCTCCTTCCTTTCCTTCCCCTTCCCTCCCCCACTTCCTTCACCTACATCCTCCCTGTTCCTTGTCAATCCTCCTTTCCTTTGAAAAATTTTTTTTTATTTTTTAAGTAATCTCTCCACCCAAAGTGGGCTTGAACTCTCAACCCTGAGATCAAGAGTCGCCTGCTTTATTGACTGAGCCAGCCAGGCACCCCCTCTTCCTTTCCTTTGGATCAGACTGTCTTTCCTACCTTGACCCTGAGCAGAGACCATGCTATGCCCCAAGTTGGCCTCACCTAGAGGCTGGACAGTCCACACCCAAGACCCCAGATTGCTCCAGGGACCTAGTCCTTCTCCATCCTTCATCCCACCTCTTGCTTGCAGGCTTTCTGAGGCTTGGCCCAGGGAAGGAGAACTTGGGCACAATCGTAGCTGGACTCCAGGTAGTTATTCTATTCCCAGTAGCTAGCACAGATCGGCGTTGGGAGCAGAGGGGAAAGGCAGGATAAGGGCTGGGAGTCAGGGCCCCCAGGTCCTGGGTACCCAGACCAGCCTCCGAATCACTCTCCAACCCAGGCCCTCCCTGAGTCTGAGTTTCCACACAACCCCGGGCCAGCAGGAGCAGGAAATGCCTCAAGCTCTTTGCTCATTCCTGTCTCTGGGTCCTGGGATAGGGGGTGAGCCCTGTCAGGGCGTGTCAAGGGGAGCCCTCTGATTCAGGGGTTAGGGGGAGGCTCCGGCCTCAAACACATTTTGTCTGACCTGCATGTCGTGGTTGTTGTTGCTTTAATTAACTGGCAATATTAAAAAGCTGGTGGTTACACAAAGAAATCTGAATCCAGCTTAAGAACATAGGAACACCAGGCCACACAGCTTGCACCCCCGCGAGGCGCTCGAGGCACTAACACAGGGTTGTGCTGCCCCCTGGGGGACAGGCTTTTGCATCCCAGCGCGGCCTTGGTCCCCACAACTCCCTCGCGTCTCATTGCTGCCCACCTGATTGGTTTGCATCACCCAACTGAGCGTTGTAGGACTTGAATCCATAACTTCCACCAGGGGCGAGGGGGTTGGGATGCAAGGACTCCACCCCCTCTGTTCCGTCCAGGGGCAACCTGTTCTCTTGCCCTGCTCTGTGGAGACGAGATGCCTGCTGAGGTCCCTCGGACCTGCTCAAGAATGCGGCCCAAGTTGTTCCAGATCCTTCTACACGCCTCCTCTCCCTGCCCCCGGTCTTCAGGGAGATGTGCAGGGTGTTCAGCTTTCAGAGCTGAGGGGGGCACGGTCCATGTGTGGCAAGAGCCACTGGCATGAAGGCCTGCTCACTGATGCTTATGGGGGAAACACGGGGCTTGGGCAACAATCTCCAAACCCAATGTGGCTTGTGAGGGGTCTGTGTGGCCGCAGCCCTGGAGACGCTGGCACGGTCGTCTCCACCTCTCCCTCGGCTTCCCGCTGAGCCCAGCTCCATGACACCTGCGCCTGCCTCCCTCTCTGTGGGCCTCCTCCCAGCTGGGCTGCCATTAGCCCTTATGAGGCCTTTGTAGAGACAGCAAAAGCATCCCTTCCTCGAGACAGTTACTTCCAGCTGTTAGAAGACTGTCATCATATACCGGGGTTTTGTTAGAAGACTTTTACTGCCATCTGCCAGGAAGTGTTGTAATCAATGTACGCTCTCCACTGTGTGGTTAGCACTCCGGCAGATGTGGTGTGCACAGCCTGCACTACTGTTCCTGACCATCCTAATGAAAGTACTACGTTTGCAGTGCTCGAGGCCAACTGCAGAACTCTGATTTCCAGGGATGGGGATGGGGAGGGGGGCAGCTGTGCTGGGATTGGAGGCAGGCCTCCCTTCACCTCCTCAGTCTCCCCATTGACCGTCTGCAAGTGGGGCCCAACCGTTAGGATCCCCTGTGGGAGGAAAGCTGGTCTCATTGGGCATACAGAGGTCCTTCCCAACCGACGACCTGAGCCGATGCTGGCCCCTCACCCCGAGCACTGAGGCAGAACCGGAAGAGCGGACCGGGGATGAGTAACCTGGACAGGAAGGAGGTGCCAGCTTCCGTCTTACGACACAAGATCATTCTGTAAAAGCTCCCCACTGTGTCAGAACAGACAGAAGATGACTCATGCTCCTCATTTCACACAGCTGGTTTCATCCACTCTCCTGCCTTGTGACGGGTCCAGGTTTCTGATAGCTATAAAATACTCTTTCCTCTCCATCCTCCGGGGATGACATGGGACCCCTGTGCGTGGGGATGGGGTGTGGCGAGGAAAGGCACGTTCCCGGTCCGCCCTGATGCCTCCCACAGGCTTCCCTGCTCCTGCCCGAGGCCTAGGGCCTGTGGATCCGTCCCAGTGTTGTCTGAACTCTCACAGGATGTAAAGAAACAACTGTTTTTTCCCTCAGAAATGACACGTCTGAATGCAACTATCCCCTTAAAAGTGGCCACTGGGGAAAGTGGTTCATTTACTGCACTTTCATAAATTAACGCGCTTTCCCTTCACGGCCGTCCCCCAGGGCACTGGCTCATCCAGCCCACCAGCTCTTTGCCAGGGTCCCGCTGCTGCTCAGATTGAAATTCCTTGAACCGTGCTCCCAGAATCCGCTTACTCTTGATACTTCTTTTAGCCCTTGTCATGCTCTATCAGGGGCCCAGGGCCACCTTATCTGGGGGTGATCGCCTTATTCACTGGACTTGGTGACAACCTAACTATGGCTCTTTTCCAAAAATCAAATCTGCCTGCAGAGAACCAAGATTTGCCTTTTTTGAGGACACTCAGGCTCTGAGGGGTGGAGTGTTCTGGAAAGCCGCAGCAGCATCCTTGGGAGAGAGCTGACAGTGATGGAATAACCCGTTCCCTAAGGTGACAGCTATAGAAAGGAGAAGGCTGATTTCCAAGTTATTACTATTGAGGCTTATTGACTATGCAATTTATTCAGTTAAAGATATTTATCGAGTGTGAGTGCCCGTTTTGTGACAGGCACTGTCCTAGGGCTGGAGATCAAGCAGCGAACAAAGCAGATCCACACCTCTACCCTCACAGAGCTTTCTGTCCCGTGGTAGTTGGGGGACAATAACGAAATGAACTGGCCACATAGGCGCTGGACGGTGGAGAGCATGGAACAGACAGGACGCTTGGGGAAGGGGGCGCTCTGCAAACAGAGACTGTTCCAGGAGGGCCCCCCCCCCCAGAAGGGGACATTTGAGTCAAGACCTGAAGGAGGTGAGGCCCTGAGCCGTGTGGATGAAAAGGATTTTGGAATGAGAAAAAAGGCAGCCTCCCTGGCCCGCGCCAGCCTCACACTTCACCCCCAGCCTGGGGGCTCCCGCGCACACCGCCCGCCTCCCGCTTCCAGTCCGCCAGAGCAAACGCTTCCCCACGGCTTTTCGGTCTTCAGGATTGCAATCTTACTGGACGCGTAATATCTGTTTGGACCCACGTGTTGGGATTCACCAAAGCCACCCCATATTATTAGTTATCTCTGGATTCTTCACAGCGGCAGAGAAGCCTACACTGAACGAACATCTCTTGTCAACAGTTTTTTGCTTTGCTTGCTTTATTTCTGGAGGATAAACTCCCAGAAGGGAGAGAAGAGAGTCAAAAGGGATGAATCGTTATTTCCGCGGCTTTTGCTACACAATGCAGCGCTGTTTCCCTGTGGGGACAACACCCGTTTCTGGCTCTATAACCCGGTCTGTTAAAAGTTTGGTTCCTAACACATCTCACTTGTAACTCCTTCCCATTTCCCTCCAGAGCCTTCACTTGAAGATTAAACACTGACAGCTAGAAAGAGCTGGACTGCCCGAGCTGGGGAGATCTCAGGGTGGGGGTCCCCCAAGCGGCTGGCCCCCCACCAGGCCAGACGCACGAGCTAAGGGCTGCACTCACGTGAGCTCCGGGTAGACGTTATCCAGGTACCAGCGGAAGGACCTGCAGTTCATCTTCTTCCTCTGCTCGATCCGTGTGGCTACGCTGAAACGGAAGGGAAGGCTCAGGCTCTGGCAGGCGGGCGCAGGGAGGAAGCCCCAGGAGGCTAGCCCCCCTTGCCGCCTACTGCCGGCGGGGCAGGACCAGGAGCTGTCCCAGGACGCCCTCCAGCCGTGGCCACCTGCCGCAAATCCTTCTCTGACCTGCAAGGTCATGCCAGGTCTCCTGGCCATTCGTCATTTCTTTCTTCAAATTCCAGCTCACTTTGCAGGATCAGAGTCGCCCACCGGGGCCCTGCTGGGCCACTGGCTTCACCTTGAGACCTCAGCACACCCCTAGCTGGTCCTTAAGCAGAGCCTTAATGATCTCCAAGTTTTCCTTTCCTGCACTCCAATTTTAGCAGAAAGGGTCCAACAAGGAAGGCACGCTTTCACTGTCTTTCAGCAGTTGTGGCAAATGAGGACCCTCTGATGTGTCCTGGACGCCACAGATCATCTCCCCAGTGTCCTCAGCTACCCTGACGGGAATGGCCACTGACAGATGACCCTCACCGACTCTCTGAGCCTCAGTTTCTCTACCGGTAAACATGGCCACCTATCTCAGAAGGTTTTCAGAGAATTAAATGAATTAAGAGGGCATAAGAGCCTAGCACAGGGTAGATCTTCAGTAAAGGTTAGTTCACCACGAAAAGAAATAGTCTGTGATGTAGTTTTTTTTTAAAGGGATACAGATATGAATAAACAGAGGGAAGAAGATTCAGAGATGATCACTGATGTTTTTAGTCTTCTGACCACAACCTTAAGAAATAAATATATCTTGTGATATTGTGGTCGAGTATTCCCATGTGTACACATAGCTACATACACACACAGGTAACTGAAGGGAATTCCACCAAACAATACTTAGCCTTAACTGTGATCAACTGTTCTTTTCCATTCTGCTCTGTACCAATCTATCGTGTTCTCTATCATTTTTGTTTAATGCCGGTCACGACCCACGAAATTGATTTCATAACCAATCTACATTTTGAAAATGCTTAACTAGGCTGTCGTCCTATCAGTCCAGGACAGGAAAACAGGCTAACAGATCACAGGCATATTTTGAACAGTAGGGGGTGGCAGCCAAACCCCAAGTGTTTTCTGCAGACAGCCCGGCCCTGACTACTCCCCCAGATGTCCTTTTTCCTGCAGGCAGCTGGTGAACGGGCAGCTCTTCTCCAGAAGCGAGCCTTCTCTGGTTGTTTCTCTCCATGAGACTGAGTGCTCCTCAAGGACCCAGTCCTGTCTCACATTGCATATCCTACCAGAACCCCCACTCCCAAGAGACCGGTGGGGAGGGGCTCAGTTACCAAGGAGACTGTGAGTGCCTCCCTGGCGTCCACACCATTTTGTGTTTTGTTCTGGTTGTGCTAACGTGGGTGGAGGGAGGCAAACAGGGCTGGCGGAGGGGCCCACCTGCCAAAGGCCTTCCCGATGGCCGAGGGCCGGGCCTCGTAGTAATACTGCTTGTATTCATCCATCCACACCTCTGCAGTGCGCTTGGTGTTCCTGAAAGGGGATGAAGGAACAAGATAAAGTCACCGGGGAGGTGACAGAGTTAGGATCAAGATCAGCTCTGTGCAGGACAGGGTGATGAGAATCTCGGGAATGTGGGGCGCCTGGGTGGCTCAGTCGTTAAGCGTCTGCCTTTGGCTCAGGGTGTGATCCTGGCGTTCTGGGATCGAGCCCCACATCGGGCTCCTCCGCTGGGAGCCTGCTTCTTCCTCTCCCACTCCCCCTGCTTTGTGTTCCCTCTCTTGCTGGCTGTCTCTCTGTCAAATAAATAAATAAAATCTTAAAAAAAAAAAAAAGAAATCTCAGGAATGTATGCAAAGTAACACTGACTGGGGTGGTACAAATAGGTACGATCTGTTAACGTCCGTCCACTCATGTCCGTATACTCTTCACACGCCACTGGAGGACTCTATTCTGCCAAAATGCCTGCGCGTGGGCAAAAGGGACATGTGGCAAATATGTGTTTAATAAAACATGGGTGAAGACCTGAATGCCCTTCAATGGGAGAATAATGGCCCCTACTTGTATATGATGGAGGACACGCCATGGTCAGTACGTACTGACACAGAAGGATGGCTGTCATGTAGGGGGGAGTGGCAGAAAAGCAAGCTGCAGATGGAACACACAGTGTGACCCCATTTATAGAAAAACACAAAGTTATGGTGTGTGTGTTTCTCTCTACATGAACTATATGTATGAAAAGGAGTCAAAAGGCCTGATAGACCAGAAATCTAGTCACAGTCGTTACTTTTGGAGAGACAAGTGGGATAGCAGTCGGATTGGGTAAAGGGGCTCTTGCTTTTTCCTCTGTGTACGCTATACAGTGTAAAAACACATCATATGTACAGATACACGTATGTAACATACATGGGGCAGCTTGCATTTTACAGGGAACGTGTACTGCTTTTACAATTATAAAAACAAAAAATGGAGTGGGGGAAGCAAACCAAAGTAATAAGCCATTCCACTAGCTGGGGAGCCACTGTGGCAAACAAGGAAGCGTGGGCCTGACAAGAAAAGAACTGTCCTCAAAGGGGGTGCTTGGGACCCTCTTCCCCTTCCGCCCCCACCAGGAGCGCGGGTGATGGCTGGTCCTCTAGGGCCAAGCACACCCTGTGGCTGGGGACATGGACGGGCAGATGCTGACCAAGTCAGGCTCAGGACATGGCCTCCGTGACCAGAACCTGGGGCCCGGTGAGTGGAGGGCGGCCCCCAGTTAGTGATTGGGCCAGTTTTCCAAGACGCTCATGGACTAAAAGGGTCAAGAGAAGGGAGGCCTGGAGGCAACACTCTCAATTTCATCCTTCCACCCCTCAAAGTACCTGGAATCCCAGAATTGGAAGGAACAAATGGGGAAACTGAGGCCCAGAAAGGGGGAGGGGCAGTTGTCCAAAGCAGGAGTAACAAACAGGGCTGGTGGGGTCTAGAACCTAGGTGTCCCGGCTCCTAGCCTGGTGCTCTTTGCACTGCGACCTACCTGATGTAGGTGAGAGCATTGCCCTCAGGGAAGTTGTAGGGGTGCCGTTTCCTGAAGACGTGGCCCACCCGGCTGCAGGGCACGATCTCCAAGCTCCCACCGCACATCCACACCCTGAAGGAGAGCTCTGCAGGAGATGGCAGCCGTCAGGAGGGAAGAGCCCCTGGCAAGTCCTCAAGGAGTGGGGGTGGGAAGGAGCCAGCCTCCCTTGCCCCCCCGTGTCTCCTTGGAGGCACAGCGGGGCTCAGGGTTCCTGGACCCATTTACACGGGATGTGCCCATCCTTGAACTGTTCCTGACTGCTCACTCCATGCATGTGCACACCCCCTCCCCCCACCACACACACACCACACACACACACACCACGTACACACGCACACACCACACACACCCCACCTCCACACCCCCCACACACATCCCGCTCCCTCCACATCCCACCCCCCACACACCCCTTCCATACACATGACACACACACACCCTTCATATATACCCCACCTCCCCACACCACAACCCCCTCCACACACATCTCCTCCACACACCCCACCCCACACACACGACACACACACCACCGCCATCTGCACACATCCTCCACCACCAACCGCATGCGCACTGCTCGCAGCTGAGCCCTGGAAGAGCAGTGAGGAAAGCGCTGAAGCAACACCAAGGCCATGAGGAGAGGGAAAACTGAATCAAAGGCAGCATCATTTCCAGCCTCTGACTAGAAAGCCCCAACCGGACATTGCTAAGAAGAATGCATTTGCTCATCAGTCAGCCCTGGGCATCCACGAGGCTGGAACACCAGCCACCAACCAGGCCACAGGCCACTCCAGCTTGTGTCTTTCTGGCTCCAGACCTCCCTCTTGGCGCAGGGGGTCTCCATTTACAGGCTACCACTGGCCCTCTCGAGACTCACTTCCTTTTGATAGTGGTGGGAATGCTGAATGAGCTTCTGCAGGACTGCGAGGGACTGTGGTCCCTCTTAGGGCTGGGAGATGCAAGTGGCCATTCTGCTTCCTGAAAGGGGACATCACGAACTGCCTGCTCTGTTCTCTACTCAACAATTGTCACTTCTGGGAAGGACCCGCCTTGGTGGCTGTCAGAACCTCACATAATCTCTTCTGATTACCCTTTCGTATGAACCCTGCAGTTGGACAGACACCCTGTGACATTAAAACACCTCCTTCCTGTCCCAGAAAATACACAACCCTTGTTTTTTGTTTGTTGGTTCTGTTTTTAATTGAAAAAAAAAGACTATTTTTCTCATGAGTGCCAGCCTTGGTCCCTCTTCCCACTCCCCAGCTGGCTGTGTGGACACTCCGGTCTCTGGCCAGGCCTGGGGGTTCTCACCTGGTGCAGCTCATCAGGGCCCACCCCTGCCCCCCACCCCCAGGGACTAATGCCTGCCTCTGGCCAGCTTGTGTGCAGCAGACAGCTTCCAGACATGGGCCAGGGGCCAGGGCTGGACACGTGGCAGAGCAGGGGTGGCCACGTTGATGGGCTTCCCTAGGGCAGCCTGCAGACTGCCAGGCTCGTGTCCCTTCTCCTGGGAAGAGCTCTGCAGCCAGGTCAGTGAGATTTAGGACTAGGGGCAGATCTGGGGGACAGGAGAGCTGCATTCTGGTTCCATGTCTGCCAGACTAACTTGGTTATGCTAGTAAGCCACTTCATCCCACCAGTCCACACTGTCCAAACTGTTCTTGGCATTACCCACAGCACGGTCACGAGCAGTAACCATCACCCATGTACTGAGCCCTTACTGTGTGCCATGCTCTATAACCCAGGTCTAATTCTCACAGCAAGCATGTGAAGCTGCTATTATCACCCTCCTGTTTGGGTTGTTTTAATTTTTTTTAATTTATTTATTCTTTTTAAGTAGGCTCCATGCCTAACATGGGGCTCGAACTCCTGACCCTGAGATCAAGAGTCGCATGCTCTACCAACTCAGCCAGCCAGGCACCCCTGTCCCCATGTTTTTAATCAGGACTGGGAAGCTCAAACATGTTAACCTCTCCAAGATTACCCCAATACTGTGCTGCAGAATTACAATATCGAGTTCACATTTTGTCCAGCAAGCGGCACTGTTTAAATCAGACTCCTTAGTTCATTCAGCACAATTTTACTGGGCACCTGCTAATTATGTGTCATACACTGTTCTCAAATCTTTACACACTCATAGGTAGGTGATGGGAACTCACTAAAATAGGGGAAAAAAATGCAAGTAGACAAGAAGGTGAGTGAAACGTGTAGTCTATCCGATGGTACTAAGTACAATGGAGACAGATGAAGCAAGAGGGGCTGAAGAGCCACCAGGGAGCTGGGGTGGGCTGCAGTTTTAATTGGATTGGGAAATTCTCCATCAAAATGGGACATTTGAGCTAAGACCTGAAGGCGGTCAGGAAGCAAGTCCTGTGGCTTTTAGGGCGGAAGCATTTCAGGCAGAATGCTCAGCAAGGGCAAAGATGTAGGGCTGGAGGGGGTGGCAAGTTCTGGGGCCGCAGGGAGGCCTGGTGGAGGGGACTTCAGGGTGGAGTGAGGCCTGATGGGAGAGGCAGGGGATGTGGGCAGAGCTGGGGCTATGCTGTGGGGGAAGGGTAGATGGCGTGAAGACTGTGGGCTTTGCTCTCAGTGATGGGACAGAGTCCCTGTGGGGTTGTAAGCAGAGGACCCATATGATCTGACTACCTTTTAAAAGGACCTCTAATGGGAATCCCAAGGTTTTCACATTTGCCACCTCCACTTACGGTGGCCTCCAGGGCTCTCTGAGGGGACACAGGAATGAGTCTCAGTTTGGGCATCTCCCTTCCTTCAACAAAAGAATGAAATGAAAGGCCCAAACTACCAGCAGCAGAGCTCTCCTGGCTCAAAACTGCTCCCAGCAGCTGAACGCCTGAGCACTATAGCTAGCCTAGAAATTTCTTTGAATTTCTTCTAAGAAACAAAACCCTTCCCAGAACCACTCTGTGGTTCACCTTTCAAGTTTCCCAACCACTGAGCCCTCGCCTCAGGCAGAATTTGAAGTTAGCCATTTGATCATTTACTTGTTTCTCTGTCAATAACCAGCTGTAAAAAAAAAAAAAAAAAAAAAAAAAAAAAAAAAAAAAAAAAAAAGACAAAAGAATAAAGCTCCTGGATGCGGGAGAGACTGTGAGTTTCTGTCCTCTGAGTCTGTACAGGAAACCCACTCTGCCAAAGCTCCCTTCAGGCTGAGATGGAGGACACACAGGAGGTCACTTGGGCCCAGAGCATGCAAAAGGAGGTCAGAGGGAAGGGTCAGTGCACCCCGGTTCCCAGAATTTACTCCTCCAAATGGCTGTGTGCAAATGGTTTCCAAGAGAAAGTTGCAAAGGGGAGAACATTCCGCGCCTGTTTCCACTCCAGTTGGTTTTGAGTTAGAATTAGACCTATTATAAGCCCCACTGCTGAGGCGCCTGGGTGGCTTAGTTTGTTAAGCGGTTAAGCTTCTGCGTTTGCCTCGGGTCATGATCCCAGGGTCCTGGGATCGAGCCCCGCATCGGGCTCCCTGGTCAGTGGGGAGCCTGCTTCTCCCTCAGCTCCCTGCTCATACTCTCTCTCACTATCTGTCTCTCTCAAATAAGTAAATAAAATTAAAAAAAAAAAAAAAAAGGCCCCATTGCTCCTCCATCTCCATCAGAGAGAGAGTAGAAAGGCCTGCTCCTCACCTCTCGGGAACACAGAATTTGCTCTGATCACACCTCACAACACTTAAGTGGCTCTGGTGGGGGCACTACGCACACGTGTCAGAGGTGGAGCTTCCTGATTGAACTCTGGAAGGCAGCGTCCACCTCAGTTTTCCCACCTGTCAAATGGGTGAGATACCACCAGCCATATTTACTTCACAAAAAGCCTGGTGAGGATGAAGAAGGAAACAAAGGGCTCTGCAAAGAACAGGAGACCCTGGATCACTCCCCATCCTTCACCCCGCTCCTCGCCATGTGGGCTGCACCACCAGCTGCCTTCCTGCGGGCTGGCAGGGTCAGTCAGAGCAAGGAGAGGGGCAGCGTGGGTGGGCATTTAGCCCCCCACCCCCTCTGCCTGGGTGCTGTGGGCTGGCTGCAGGTGACCCAAGACCACAGCTGCTGTCAGGGGCACTCCCTCCCCACGTTTCAGACCTGGGGGTGGCCACACCTCACAGCAGTCACCAGCCCAGCCCAGCACTGCACTGCCCCTGCAGCTCCCTGAATCTCGCCCACACTGTGTGGACAGTCTCATTATAAACCCGCTTATATTACCGTGTCAGCCGATCCATCTGTATCCGCCTTGATCTAACCAAACCTCGCCGGTGACCCTGGGAGCTCGCTGGGCTCTTCCCTTTCCTGCTGGAGCTAGAGGGCTCCCCCAGCCCCACCAGCGATGACAATGGCTGCCAGCAGCATGCCACGTGTTTTAACTTGTCTCTTATTTGGTACTCACACCAGCCCCTTGAGGACACGGGGGCTTCGGGAGGCTTTAACTTGCTCAGGGCCAAACAGCTTGCAGGTGGCAGGGGCAGGATTTGCACCCAGGCCATCTTCTTGCATTCTTACATTTAACCACCAAACTCCACTGCACCCCTCCACCCCTGGCTCTTCTGGAAGAGAATCAGCTGCAGGTTTAAGCTGCAGCCCTGGTTACAGTCTGTTCGTGCGTCCACACACATGTCTAGCCATGTGACCACAGGCTCCCCCGACTATCTAAATCTTTGTTTACTAGCTGTGTGGCTCTGGACTAATTACTTAACCTCTTGTGCCTCAGTTTCTTTATCTGTAAAATGGAGATATAATAGTACTTACCTCAGAGAGCTGTGAGGATTAAACAGACGAATACATGTGTAGAACAGGCCTTATGCATAGAGTGCGCTCGAGCAAGGTTATCTATTATTGTTGTTACTGCTATTGTTATTTCCAACTTACCAAAATTCTCTCCCCCCCAGATGTCCATCTGGGCATCATACTTTCCTAAGTGGTTAAACCAGGACTTGTCGATCACAAAGATTCCTCCAGCTATGACAGGAGTCCTGGGAGCAAGGAGAGGAAAGAGGCAACGCATGAGCTGGAGAAGCTGGGAGCCCTTCTAGATGGCCCCAGAACCCCAGGTCATTTGCCCCAGAATCCCCCGCTTGCAGAGTTATAGGGGCAGGATATCTAGCAGCTTCCTGGCCTCTGTCCTCTCTGTCCCCGGGGCCCAGAACCGAGTCAGCACTTAGATAGTGCACCCTGAGGTGCACCAGCAACTGAAACGGCCCCCCAGCAGCCTCCCAGGCCCCCTGACCCAGGCTCTGCAGAGCCCACAGCAGCACTGACCTTATGGGCTTGGTGGGGTCGGTCCGGGCGATCTTCTGCTCAAGAGGGATCTGCTCCCACTTGAAATGTAGGCTCCAGTCAAATCCTACGGGACAGAGTGGGGTGAGGACGGAGCTAAGGGCAGAGCTACCGCCCCCTCGCTCCACCAGCCCTCGGTCTCCCTGGATCAGGGCCCAGCTCACAGAGGGCCCTGGGCAATTCATGCAGTCATTCCTTCACTCAGAATGAGACAGATCCCTGCCCTCATTGAGTTTCAATCTACTAGGTAGGACAGAAACTACAAAAATAAATCAATATAATGATAATCTGCCAGTCAAAGGTGAAAAGTGCTAAAAAGAAAAGTAAAGAAAAGAGAGGTGTCCATGCTATCCTAGTAAGGGCAGTCAGGACAGGCTCTCTAATGAGGTCACACTGGACCTGAATGAAGGACTGATCCATGCAGACATCTGGGGAAGGAGAATTCCAGGCAGGGGCAACAGCAAATGCAAAGGCCCTGAGGTGATTTCCTAAAGGAGAAATGCCTGGCTCCCTTCAGAACTCCATTCAACTCCAAGATCTAAGTAATAGCTGTTTCCATTTTTTGGAAGTCTGGGCCCCAAATAGGAAAGCCACTCTTCCCACAAGTTCCTAGCAACAGATTCTCTAGTGTAGCCTGTCCAATAGAACTTTCTGCAATGATGGAAAAAGTTCTATATCTGCACTGACGGTCCAATATGGTAGGCGCTAGCCGCATGGGGTTACTGAGCACTTGAAACGTGGCGAGTGCAACTTAGGAAGTGAATTTGAATTTTATTTAGTTGTAATTCATTTAAATTTAAATAGCCAAATATGGCTATTGTATCAGACAGCAAGGCTATAAAATCTAGACCAGAGCTGTCTGAAAGAATGCAAATGATGCAAGCCAGAAATGCAAGCTACATATGTAATTGAAATTTTTCTAGGACGCCTGGGTAGCTCAGTTGGTTAAGCATCCACCTTAGATTTAGGTCATAATCCTGGGGTCATGGGATCAAGTCCTGCATTGGGCTCCTTGCTCAGTGGGAAGCCCGCTTCTCCCTGATTCTGCCTGCTACTCCCCCCTGCTTCTGCCTGCCACTCCCCCTGCTTGTGCTTTCTTTCTCTCTCTCTGACAAATAAATAAATAAAATCTTAAAATTTTTTTTGGTGTCCGTATCAAAAAGAACATATGAAATTAATTTGAATAATATATTTCAATGCAATATATCCAAAAATATTATCATTTCAATATGTAATCAATATAAAAAACTACTGATGAGATATTTTACATTCTTTCATAATACGACTTTGAAACTGGGGTGCCTGGGTGGCTCAGTCGGTTAAGCATCTGCCTTCAGCTCAGGTCATGATCCCAGAGTCCCAGGATGGAGCCCTGCATCGGGCTCCCTGCTCAGGGGGGAGTCTGCTCTTCCCTCTGCCCCTCCCACCTCTTGTGCACACACACACACTCTCTCTCTCTCTCTCTCAAATAAATAAATAAAATCTTTAAAAAAAAATTAGACTTTGAAACCTGGTATGTATTTTATACTTACAGTACATCTCAATGCAGACTGGTCACATTTAAGAGCTCAATAGCCATAGCGGCTCATAGCTACTGTATTAGACAGTCTGGGTCCAGACCACCTCCAGGTGTACATATTAGGAATTCATGCAAGACACTGTCCTATCATGTCCTTCTCCCAGGACTGCAGGCATGGTCCCTGGGTGGGCAGCATTCGGGAAGGATGTGTCCATGTTTGTGCAGAGGGGAAGACACAAGACTAGCTTGGCTCTGTCACTGATTGTGTCAGAGGGCTTTGTCCCCAACCCCAGAGCTTTCCATTTTCTGGAGGTTAGGGGGTGGTGTGAGTCGCTCTGGCACAGCTAGGCAGAAGAGCACCAGACCAAGTCTTCAGACTGCCCTCACCTGCCCCTTTCAAGTCTACAGCCCCTCCTCTGGGGATTGACCCACCTCCACGAAGATCAGCAGATGCGGCCAGGTAGGCAAAGTTATCCAGACTGATGACATCGATGATGGGGCTCACCACACGGGTGTGGTCCTAGGGGAGGAACGGAGAGATGGTGTGAGGCCAGGGACTCTGGGAAGAAAGGCCCAGCTGCCTGCTCTAGGAAGAAGTTCTCTCTGAGCCACGGGGCAAGCAGCCCTTCCTGCAGGACATGGCAAGTTCTTGGAAGCTATCCTGCATCCCCACAGCCAGGCTCCTGGAAGGTCCCACCTGGATCCCATGGGCAGAGTGCTCTCCCAGCCTCTTCCTCTCACATCACGCTGAGTCCTGCTGGGATCTCACCTCCTCAGTGAAGCCCTCCCAGATTGCTGCAGGCTGAGGATTTCTTCCTCTTTTAAGCTGCTCTCACAATTACAGTCCACCTGCCTGAGGTGGCTCTTCTGCTGCTGGCTTGAACTGTTGTTTTATTAATCGTCATCCACCTTTGTACATGTTCGGGTTGAGTTTTCCCAATTGGACCACCAGTAGCTTGAGGACAGGGACTCCGTGGTCCCTGTGCAACGTGGCTGTCACTCTCTCATGCCACATCAGTTTCAAGGTCAGATTCACTACTCCCTTCATCCTCCTAGACACAAATCCACCTCCAAAACATTGGAGGGGTAATGTCAATTTTCCTAAAGATTTGGGGGGTGGGGTAGTGGTGCTGGTGGCTTATGTCATACACCCTATGCGAAACTATCAACCGCCATCAGCCCTCTCTTCTCTGTCCCTTCACAGAAGGACCCAGACCAGAGCCTCTTCTCTCCCCACACTCTGTCCTGACCCTCAAACAAAATCCCTTTGTCTGCGACTTGGAGCCCAGCTCTGCCCAGTTCACAGCCCGTCTCAGGACCATGAAAGCCTGGGAGGAGGCGGAGCGGGGCGAGACCACCCATGGTTTCTCACAGAGCTCTGTGGGGGCCTCGCCTTTGCCTTTTTATAGACTTTTTTGTTCGGAGATCTAATTCACATTTTTATAGCAATTTCATTAGCTGTAACTGACATATGATAAAATTCACTGTTTTAAAATGTTCAAATGTGGTAGCTTACGGTATAGTCACAAGACTGTGCACCCATCAGCCCTATCTAATTCCAGAATATTTTCATCCCCCCAACACGAAACCCTGTACCTGTTAGCGGTCACTACGCATCCTCTCTCCCTCGGCCCCTGACAACCCCTCATCTCCTTTCTATTTCTGTGGCTTTGCTTTATTCTGGACACATCTCGTGTCAGTGGAATCATAGAGCACGTGGCCTTTTGTGACCGGCTTCTTTCACTTAGGGACACGTTTTCATCCACATCGTAGCGTGTGCCAGTACTTCGTTCCTTTTCACGGCTGAACAGTACCTTGTGGTATGGCTGTGCCGGCAGACACTGGGCTCTTTCCACATTTCGGCTATTCTGAATGCTATTGTCCAGAACGCTCTGCTGCAAGTTTTGGTGTGGAGTACGTTTCCATTTCTCTGAGGTGTGTGGAAGGGTCACGTGGTCATATGGTAACTCCGTGTTTAAACTTCTGAGGAACTGCCAGACTGTTGTCCAAAGCGGCTGCCCCATGTTACATTCTCAACAGCAACAAGCGAGAAGCCTCCTCCTTCTTTCTCCACACCCTCGCCAGCCCTTGTTACTGCCCGTCCTTTGGTCACCGCCATCCCGTATGTATCAAGTGGTATCTGATTGTGGTTTTGACGTGCATTTCCCTCAAGGCTTAAGAATATTGAGCTTCTTGTCCTGTGCTTGTTGGCCATTTGTGTATTTGCCCTGAAGAAATGTCCATTCAAATCCTTTGCCCATTTTTAAGTTGATCCATGATCACCTCATCCTTCCCTCCACCCTCCACCCTCCCCCTACTAGTGAACAGCTGGCACATGCTAGGGGCCCCCGTCCTCATCTCTCCTTGAGAACACCATCCCCCCCTTCCTCCTTCTCAGGCTTCCCAGCCTTGACCCCAAGCTGCCCCCTGCCCCAGCATGGGACCTGCCTCCCCCGGGGAGGAAAACAACCCCACTGCCCCAAGCACATGGTGGGCATGTCCCAAGGGACAGAGCTCCCTCCCCCAGGGACAGAGGGACTCACCTCCTTGACCCGCTGCAGCATGGGCTGCAGCCACTCGGTGTTCACTTCGCAGTGGCTGTCCAGAAAAGTGAGCACGGCAGCTGTGGCCATATCTGCCCCACGAACGCGGGACCGGATCAGCCCTGCCATGGGAGTGCACAGGGGTTGGTACTGGGACAGGGCCAATTTGCCTCCATGCCATCCCTCAAAAGTCTCAGGGCTCTGCACCCATCAGGGGCCAAGGCTTCCTGTGAGTTACTGTGATTGTATTTGATTATTTCCTCCGTCCCTCTCTTTTCTCTCATCCACTCGTCAACCATCATTACTCCGAGCTCATTCTCCGCGTGCTCTCCACGTGCCAGACACTGTTCTGGGCTCTGGGGACACACTGATCAACAGTCAGGTGTCAGTGAATGGAAAGCGCAATCCAGTGTGTTTTGGTACCAAAAGGAAACCAGAAACCAAAACCCCTTCCCGGGGATCTACAGGCCGTTCCCTTCAGCTGCATCATCATGTGGGGCCTGGTGAGAATCTGCTAGACTAAGACAGGCTGGTGTTAGTGTGCCAGTCCCTTCATGTAGCGTCAGCATGTTATATAACCTCTCTGAGCCTGGGTTTTCTTACCTGAAAGACTCAGAGAGCAAATAACCCCCGCCTGCCAGGGAGAGTGCCCGGTGTCTAGGAGGCCTGCATGTGTTAGATTCTGCTCTGCTCCGACCCCCACCCCAAACAGTCCGGCCGATGGCTCACCAACTATCAAAGAATGGCCTCACTTTTGACAGCTCCCTGGTCAGGCCTGAGGACTTGCCTGCTGGGGAGAGAGGAGGCCCGGCTGGTGCTGCTGTGAAAGCAGCCACTGGTGCCCTGTGAGCTGTGGGGATGGAAAGGCCTGGTTGTAAGAGTTCAGAATACAGCTGCCGCCTGCAGAGAGCTCCCTGGCCATACCTCTGCCCTGTCCTTGCCGCCATCCATCTGACTATCCATCCACCTGTGCAAAAATCCATCTGTCCCATCCTGGCACTCCACCGGTAGCTAGCAAGCACTTCAAGTTGGCACCTGTGTTGGGCAAACCCCAGGAAACACTATATTCCTGGACCTTAAAGTACCTATAACCCAGTGCTTGGGAGAAATTTCTCTCTGGCCTCTTCCACGCTAGTGAGAAGGTCTCCTTAGTCTGACTGGTCTTTCTTAATTATGCCCCTCACCTCTCTCTCAAAACTTCAGTGGCTCCCTACTACCTGCCTTATCAAGTCTAAATGCCTTTCTCTGGCTTCCAAGGTCTTCTGCCATCTACCCTCTCTACCGTCACTCCACCGTTTCCCCTGCTGACCAGACCCAGATTCTCCCAGGCAAGAAGGAAGAGAGGGAGGTTAAAGGTGGCCTCCTTCCTCCAGGTTGGAATTCTGGCTCCTCTACTCATCACCCTGGGCAAATTACTGAACTCCTCAGGCCTCACTTTCCTTATGTGCAAACGGGGACAACGGGCTGTTAGGAGGAGGGAATGTGAGAACACAGGCAGAGTGGATGCTGGCTATAGGTGGGCACTCAGGAAGAGGCTGTTAGCATTACAGGTGCACCTGTGCCTGCCCAGCGCTCGTGGCTGCAGAGCCCTCAGGCCTGGCCTGCCCTGCCTTGCTCGCTTCACCTGTGAAACAGCGTCCTCACCCAGGCAAGGCCTAGTCCCCCGTCACGTCCCTCTCCTGGGGTCTCCGTTCTACCCCCACATAATTAAGCTATTTCCACATAGCTTACCTTATTTAATCCCTACAACAGCCAAGCAAGGCAGAAAGGGTAATATTACTAGCTCCACTTTTCAGAAGGGACAACCCAGGCAGCCAGAAGTGAAGCGTCTTGCCTACACTCGTGGCAGGGGCTGGCCCGGGATAGCAGAGGGGCCTTTCCACAGGCCTTGGTCCTGCAGCAGGAGCATGCTGGCTTAGTGGGACATGGTGCCAAAAGGGAATGGGGAGGTGCAGAGGTCTAGACCAAAAGGGCTCTGTGGTGGCACCCACCTTCCCGCCGATCATTGCGCAGGCACTTGACCTTGGGGATCCTGGTCAGGAGCAGACAGTCTTCCGCTGAAGGTGAAGAGAAGGAAGCAAGCTCATTCAGATATGGGCATCAGACCACAAGGGGTTTGGTCGCCCCCTGGAACTGCCCAGAAGGTGCCTCGCAGTAGGTGCAGGGAAAGGGCTGGGGATGGGGAGGTCCACAGGAGCATGGTCATGTCTAATGGCCAAAGGATTGCCCTGGGCCCCACTCCCAGGCCAGACTGAGGAATACTTAGGGCATTGCCCCCAGGGGGCGCCAGAGAGCACCAGCGGGTCAGCAGGCAGCCAGGTCAACACCAGCGCAGCCACGCTGAAGGGACAATCCTCAGCATAGGGCAGTTGTAATAACAGAGGGTCTGCTGACGTTGCTTCTGTTTTTAAAAAATGTCATCTCACTGGTGTCCCATCAAAACAATACCACTCTTTCCCCTTCCCTGGCACCTGGGAACAGAGTCAGGGAGGGCACCTAGAAAAGACTAAAGGTCCCGGCTGAGGAACAGGGGTCAGCCCGTGATATCCAGGACCGCCCTGGGAGCACTTGCCTCCACATCCTGGGGAAATGAGAGTTTGGAAGGGTGAGGATAACTGGAGGTAGAAACTTACGATCTGAACTGAAGTCATCCACTAAGATGATCTCCTGGATCAGGCTGGCTGGAGTTCGGTTCAGGACACTGGAGTGATGGGGACAGAGTGATGGGGACAGAGGAGCCTGGATTTAGGGGTCACCTTCCATTTACCTCTCCCTGCCCCAGGGCTCCCCCATCCCCCAGCTCAGGGGCCGGCCCACTAGCCACGAGCAGCTGCTTGGAAAACTCCCGGGCCCTGAGCAGTGGCTGAGGAACGGTGTGTTCCTCAGGCTCGTCCGAGGGCCTGGCTGACCCTGCTGCCTGGACCTGCGGGCACTCGGGACCTGGGCCAGATGGGTTGTGGGAACTGCCCCCGTTTAGTTGTCAAGACAGGACCTGTAGCTGTTCTGACTGCTTAGGATTAACAAACCCTGCCACGGCCAAGGAGGGTGAAGGAAAGGGGTCGGGGGGCTTGGNTAGGGGAGGGTGGGCAGCCCAGCTGGGCCCGGAACTGCCTGTCTGCTTTCCTTCCCACCATCTTTCCTCTTCCTCTATTCCCTGGGAAAGGAAACCCAAGCTTCTTTAATCCCTAGAATAATCCAAATCCTATTCTCATTAAAGAAAGGCGGTGAGTAGGAATTAAACTTGACCAGAGGGCCAAGTTTTGGAGGACAGAGGGGCACTTCCCTCTGAATCACTGACTGGTACCTACTGGGCTGACATCCATCCACCTGAAGCTCCCTGTCCATCCCTGACTCCCTTGGCTCCTTGTCCCTTGTCCTGGGGACCTGACCTGTGTCTTTGTGCTTCCCAATAAACCCAACTGGATTTCTGGGGTCTCCCTGACCCTGATTCACCAGCTTCAGCTTCTCGGAAAGACAGGACTCCCCCTCCCAGTGGCTGAGTTCTTCACACCATCTGGCCCAGCACCCTGTCTCCATGTGCCCCCCTGCCAGGGTCTCGGCAAATCTTCCTGAGGCTTCGGGGAGCAGCACCATTGAGATGAGGGTCCTGAGATGGGGCTTACCTCTTCACAGTGCGCAGGAGGGTGGAGCGGGCCTCATTGTGGAACGTGATGATGACACTGGTGGCTGGCAGGTCCGAAGAGTAGGATACAGACGGGCAACTGAGAATGGAGCACAGGGGTCAGAGGGCACCGTGAGAGCATCCTCAGGACAGGCTTGAGGCTTCTCTCTGTCCAGCCCGCTGCCCCCAGGAATACCTCTGTGGGACAGGGAAGCAAGCCTGAAGCTAGGGTGCGGGCCTGCCCTTCCACACCTGCATTCCGCCCCACTCAGCCTATCCAGCCTGGAGTCCTCGGAGGGAAGCCACTGGTTGGGGCACCTTCCCAGGCCTGGTCATCTTTACGGAAGCTTTTCGAAGGGCTCTGACCATCGTGTCTGTGTGGGCACCGCTCCAGGCCCGGAGACCCCGAGCTGGGCCAGCAGACAGAACTCCCTGCCTGCCAGGGAGAGACAAAATGGGGGGGAGGGGGAACAGCCTCTGTTTCCTGTCTGGCACTCTGTAGCTTCTTTCTCTTCTCCTGGCTCACGACATTTGGAGGATCTGGAAAGGAATCACCCTCTCCTATCCTCCTGTGACTCCCTCCCTCTCACTGCCCAGCCCGGACAGCAGGCTGGTGACCAGGGGCAGGGGAGCAGCCTTACTCCTCCCGGGCCCTGGACTCCTGGAGCACACACAAGCCTTGAGAAGACCGAAAGCAGTGCCTGCCCACCAGCTCCCTCCCCCAGCAGCTCTGTGCTCCTCTTCTCTGTCTCACACCACAGTGTTAGCCATTGACTTCCCCCTCCTCAGGAAAGGGAATTACAACAATCCATTCCCACCAGCCTTCCTCCCTGTCGCTCCTGCGAATGCTTTTACTCGTGCTCCTGGGGCCGGTGGGAAGGCAGCTGCTGTTCGTGGCAATCTCCTTTATTACAGTTGCTCTCTGACTATTCCAGAATTGACTGCTTTTTCATTCCAGCTTTCACGCCCCTGACAACAGCTTACAGCTGAATTCCCAGGCCCATTCCCTGCCCTGCAGAGCAGACCGGGTCAGAAAAGCAGGAGTCCCCCCAGCCTGCAACCCCCATGGGAGGAATCCTGAGAGGCTTTAAAATCATTCTCCATGAGAGAGGATGTAGGAAACAGGAGGGGTGGCGGGGTAGGGAAGTTCACCTCTGCCCCCTGAGAAGCCAGGCTCCCCAGTGCATCTTCCCAGAGGCGTGTAGAGCTGGGGGTGGGAGTGGGCTTGGCCTGCTAATGTGGGGAGTGCTGGGAGAAGCAGCCACGGCCTGCGTTCCCGGCCCCCCAGCGCTGACTCTAGGGAGCCAGTCCTGACTGGGAAGCCCAACCGTCTGGTGCCCAGGAGGAGAGAATATGGATAGCGGTGCCCATTCTCCACCTGAAAGTGGCCAACCTACCCATGCCCCATCTGGAGGGTGGACCTGACTTCCTCCCCACCCGCCCGCTCCAACTCTCTCCACTCTGCATTTCTCTGGGGTTTACAACTATGATGATGGGAATTTATCCGGCTCCAGGAGCCAAAAGCCTCCGAAGAGGTTTGTCCCAGGCCTGTGTTTCAAGTTTGGGGCTGGTGGGGTTTTCTTTGGGTTGCTAGGTCTGTCTTGCCTGGTCCCTCTGTTCCCCTTGAGGGGGGCTCCCCAGGCCGCGGGCTGACAGTTTGGAGGCCAGCAGAAGCTGCAGTCTGGAGGGCCAAGGAGAAGAGCAGGGTTCACCCCAGCACGTGAAAGCCAGCACCTCCGCTGCCCCACCTACACACGCACGTGCCGGCACGCACACACACCCCGAACCACCTCAGGCTCCCGGGAGGGCTGGGACAGGAAGGGAGGCTGGCCTCACCAACCCACGCCTGCCTTGGATTCGAAGAGTCTCATTTTAAAACCTGCGTTGCCCCAAGAGGAAATCCTCCTTTAAGTTCTTCAGTGAACACCTGAGAAGGTATGAGGGGGGCTTAGTGGGAGGGAGAGCAGAGGTGACCCAAGCTAACCCTGGATCAGTTCAGAGATTTGGGTCTGGTTGGGGCCTTGGGGTCTAGGTTGGCCATGGCCAAGACAGCCAGGAAAGGGCTCTAAGTAAAGCTGTGTGGACATAGCCTTGTAGGTCCCACGGTGCAGGCAGACGCTACACCAGCACTGACTGAGAAAGAACTTCTGAGATCTGGGCTGGCCACGGGACCTGGGGGGAGGCCTTTCTGAGCAGCAGAATTATTGTCCTACTTGGTAGCGTGAGTTTCGGGAGGCTGGCAGTGCTGGGGTTGCAAGAGAGTGAGGACAGTCTGGGGCTCCCCCAACTCCATGTCCATCTCACCTTGAAGGCTGCCGAGCCCATTGGATTTCAGGCTCACCTCCATGAGTGACACGGAAGGTGCTAGAAGCATGTCCCCTTCCACATTCTCCCACATGTGCTCTGGAGAAGCTGCTTCAGAAGGAAAAGCAATCTTGACCTGCATCGTCCCCACCTGGTGCTAGGTACTCAGCTGGGCCCAACACAGCCCATGTCAGTCACTCAAAACTGCAGGCACATGGGTGAGACTTCTACAACTGCCCTGTCTGCACAGAGCCCAGAGGGAGCCTCAAACCAGCCTGGGTTGGCAAGGAACCTTCCCCGGAGGAGAGGACACTGAGGGGAGTCGTGAAGCTGCAAGTGGGGAAGAGTATAGGACTGTGGGAGCATGAAGCGGTAGGTGAAAAGGAGCAGAGGCTCAGGGCCCGGTAGGGGTGGCTTGCCCTCCAGGGTAAGGACCTCAGACTGTTCCCATAGGTGAGGGCAGGAAGAGGGGACTGGAGGTGGTGCCTGTAATCCAGATAGGACATGTCAAGGCCCTGAACCAAGGAGAGGGTATTGATGGCTTGCCCAAGGTTGGTCACTCACACTGAGTCAGAGTGGGGATCATCACAGGTGTCCTTGGTTCTGCTCCGGGGCCTCGCCCACCTACCACACTGGGAAAACGAAGAACAAGGCTGGGAAGCATTTCTGGGGACTGCTGAGAAGCGGGGGCAGCGGGGCAGGAAGAGGAGAAGGAAAGGGATTCTGGTGCACAGATCCCCTCACGCAGTGCGGGCAGGGCTGGTGGGCCCTCTTCACCTCAGCCACCATCAACAGGCTCGCCCACCCCTCTGACCTCCCTGTGGTCCCCTGGCAGCTCAATCTCACTGGGACTCCAGGCTGAGGTGCTGGGGGGCCTCCCTGGCACCAGCAGAGTCCCCTTGACCATCTCAGGCCCTCAGGAGGTCAACGAAACAGAGGAGAACAGCTGAGGGTGAGGGTGTGAGTGTCTCAGTAACCAGACGGAGTCTGAGGAAATCTTCCTCATTTCTTCAGTCAGCGTGACCAAATGGAAGCAAGCAGACAGGTGCCGGGCCTTCCCTCCACCACGCAATGGAGGCTGTACCTGTAATGGCGGGTGTCCCGGATGGCTCGGTCTGGGCTCAGCTTGTCACTCTCCAGCTGGTTGAAGGCATGCTGCCTGTAAGGGTCCTCTCCGGGCTTCAGCTGCTTGGCTGCCAGGTACGCCTTCTCATCGAAGCCTCTGGAGGGTGTTCCTGTCACCTGAGACAAAGGTCAGCATCAGAGGGGTCACAGGCAGGAGGCTGAAGCAGCCGCCGTGTGGTAAGCACTGATCCACAGGCAGGAGCCAGCTGCGTTACCTCATTTGTACCTTCTCCCAACGCTGTGAGCAGGAGATCAGTATTTCCCCCCTTGCACAGAGAGGGAAACCAAGGCTCAAGAAATTAAAAAGACAGTACCCAAACTGCTCTTAAAACATAAGTCTTCTTTTTTTTTTTTTTCAAAGCCCAAGGTCAGAGCTAGTCAGTCACAGGTTCTGGATTCAAACTGGTTGTTCTGACCCTGAAGGTCATTCTCTTGATTAGTGCTCTTTGCTGGATTTGGAGAAAGTGACCCCCAAGATGAGGTGCCTTGAGGGGACCACCAACCAAGCTGGAGGTCGCCAAGCAGCCTACAGTGTCCTAGGGATGAACTTGGGCCTGACCCTGGACTAGGCATGCAGGAAATGCCTGATGAGTAAACACCCGGAGCTTGCACGAGCTGCCGCACAGAGGGGACTACCCGTGAGGACAAGCAGGCCCTCCCAGGCTCGTGCTAGAGCTGCCAGAACACAAATGCAGACAACGATGCATCTTCTCGGGGACTGGTGCCTGCTGCTGAAACGGCCCCATGTCAGAGCTGCTGGCTCACCCGTGCTAAGTGCCGGCGAGTGATGGATGACACATGCCATGGCCCAGCCTCTCTCCTCTTAGCCACACCCCACTCTGGGCTCCCAAAGTCCCCCCATGAAAGACCCTGGGGAAGGGCACATCTGAGATGAATGGAGAGATAGATGGAT
The DNA here is from genome assembly GCF_002007445.2 of Ailuropoda melanoleuca. Classification (NCBI taxonomy): domain Eukaryota; kingdom Metazoa; phylum Chordata; class Mammalia; order Carnivora; family Ursidae; genus Ailuropoda; species Ailuropoda melanoleuca. The sequence goes on along the minus strand of NC_048231.1, from coordinate 10,893,142 downwards.
CCTGACATCTTATTATTTGAACCAAACTGCAGGCCGGATGTTCCCCAGAGTGCCTTGAGATATCATCAAGAGTGAGCGCATCCTGACTACACCCTCCCACCTGCCCAGCAGCGTGGGCTGGAGCTGTGAGCCCCCAGAGGCAGCGGGAAGGTGAGTAAGGATTGTCCAGACACAGAACCTTTGCATGAAGACTCCATCACAGGCCTAGCCCCAGAGGGATGGTCCCTGGAAGGCAGCTGAACCTGGGGGAGAGGAGACTGAGGTGTTGGGTGATGCTGGGGACATCCACAGCAGCCCAGGGCCTCCATGAAAGCCTAGCCCCGGTCCTCACCAGACAGGACTGTGGAAGGCTCCAGGAGGCGAGTATCTCCTTCAGGGTGCCACTCTGTCGAGTTCCAGCCTCCGGGTGCATCCTGTCCTAGGAGCCAGCCCCGGAGCTCCCTGAGGTCAGAGCCAGTGAGGGAGGTTTCCTCGTGTCCACCAGGCCCAGCCCCATGCTACACCCAGATGCTCGGGATGGTGGCCGCCGCTGCGGCGGCCACACTGTGACTGCTATTCAGAGTTGGTGCCGTGCCGGGGGCCGGACAGATGTGGCGTAGCCCCCTTGGGCTGGAAATCCATTTCAGGAAAGACAGAAGGAGGGAAGAAAGGAGAGAGGGAAAGGAAGGCTGTTTTGATCTGAACCCTGGATTGCTAGAAGGACCCAAGCTGTCCAATTTTGAGAGCCAGCATGAGAAGTCCTGTGTCCTTCCCACCTGGGAGAAGGATGGGTGCTAACTCTGCCCCCACTCCAATTCCTCCCAGCTCAGGTCAGAGAAATGGAAAGCAGCCTCCAGTTGATATCTGAGATAAAATAAAAGAAAAACTGCAGAAGCTCCCAAAGGGAGAGTATGCCACTTAATTATCCTGCAAGACAACTGTGGGAAATAACCGTGTTTATTTATTTAGGACTTCTGGCCACTCTGCGGGCTCAGAAAACCTCTGAGTCCTCATCCCACACTCACCCATCACCCAAGAAACGTGGATGGAGAGCAGCCTATCTACCAGGCACTGGGACTCCCTCTGCAAGTTCCTCGCCCTTTCTGATCAGTCATTCATTTGTTTAAGGATGCTTGAAGTCACTCACTCCTTAATCCCGCCCCCCCCCCATTCATTCAGCAGAGCTCAGGCCAAGGTTCACTAGAGAAGCTCCTTTTAGGGCCTCAAAACTGGGCTAGACATCCTCAAAGATGTTGTCCAGAAGCGTCTGCTGCTCCCTCCCGCAGACCCACAGCTTCCGATGATGCTCCAATTGTCCTCCAAGGTTGGACCCTTCACCTCTGAGCCACCTTGTGAAGTGGGTGCTGTGGAGTCACACAGTCCCTGCTCCCTCCCAGAGGTCTTAGCCCGGCTTTAACACTGACCCAGCATCTCTGGGGCCTGGAGCTGAAACATCAGTTGGCCCTGAGTCAGCCAGGTGGAAGGGACACTGAGGCAGGGTAGGATGTGACCTCTGCAGGGCTTTAGCTTCCTCTCTCCCCAGCGCCTCCCTGGCCTCATCCCGTCCCCATCCAGACCTCTTCTACCTGGTATCTAACCAGTTCACACACCCTCACTGCAGCTCATGCCGCAGCTCATTTCCTCGCGGCTCTTGAACTCTCCTTTTCCTTTGGCCCTTTCTTTGGTCTTGAGACTTTCAGGCCTTTGAACGTCCCATGGGTGCCAACTCAACACCTCAAAACGAATCGGTCACTGAAGACCAGCACTGCTGCTTCTCCTGCATTGCCTGTTGCAGAGGTGAGCCGTCCCGACCTCCTGGTCCTCGCAGCAACACATGCAGGGGTCATCTGTGACGTCCTCCCTGATGCTCCACGGCCTGACCGAGGCCACCGCCCTGAGCATCCACAGCTAACTCAACAAGTATCTCCTGCAAGTCTAGCATGTGCAGACTGGGCAAGAGGCTGGGAAGATGGAAGGACACAAAAGCCATATGAACCGCAGAGGAGAAATCTAGGAACCTAGATCACCCCTCGCGGCTCCCCCATCCCATGCCGGACACGGCCATGGAAGATCAGGAAGAAGCCCTCACCCTCAACCTCAGATCATGGGGAGCTGGAGAACTGGCCATGGAAGCCCTTCCCGCCCCAACCCGAGCTGGCACAGGAGTCCAGAGATGGTGCATGTGCCGCAGACTGGTGACCAGTGAATGCTCTTCCCCTTCTCCCCTGTTTTCCCACCCACACTGCTTACTAAGCACGCTGGCGAGGCGTAAATGCGCCCTTTGGCTCTAGGCTGCAGCACCATGAGGGCTATATCTGGATCCTCCTAGGAGACCCGAGATCCTGGGCTTGGAGCCCGTTGGAGCCACTATATGGGACTTATACCGATGCCCTTTCTGGAGGGGGTGAGGGCGCTTGGAGCTGCTCGTTCAATTCATGTATTACATGGAACTAACATCTGTGCTTTACTTTTCTTTCTTTTCCACTAGATGGTGAGCCCCCGACCTTGAAGCTCCCAGCACCCAGCATGTAGTAGGCACTGAGTGGGTGTTTGAATATAGGAATGAATGAGTGAATGAATGAATGAATGAATAAGTATTGTCCCTGCTCTCAACTTAGTTATAATCAACAGGGGAGAGAACCACAGCGAACAAAAGGGAATCCTTTGACACATCACATGACCTTCGGTGGCTTTCACTGTCCCTCAGCACAGGTCCCAGCAGAGCTCACAGTGGCCCAGGACACTCTATGAGTGGGAGCCCAGTTACCTCAGGGGCTCAGGTTCTGCTCTTACCACCTCCCTGGCTCTGTTCTGGCCGCACTAGCCTCCTTATGCTCCTTGAGCCTGCCACCACCCTTCCCCTCAATCTTTTTTCTTTCTTTGTTTTTTTGTTTTTTTTTTAAGATTTTATTTATTTATTTGACAGAGATAGAGACAGCCAGCGAGAGAGGGAACACAAGCAGGGGAAGTGGGAGAGGAAGAAGCAGGCTCCCAGTGGAGGAGCCTGATGTGGGGCTTGATCCCATAACGCCGGGATCATGCCCTGAGCCGAAGGCAGACGCCCAACGACTGCGCCACCCAGGCGCCCCTCCCCTTAATCTTTCTATTCCTTCTCCATTCTGGAAGGCTTTTCCAGATATCTGCGTGGCTCCCTCCTTCACCCTCTGCAAGGCTCTGCTCAAACCTTGCTTCTTCTGTGAGCCTTCCCTAACCCCAACCTGTATCACTATTCCACATTCCCTAGCCTCCTGCCTTGTTCTAAATTTCCTTCTAGCACTTAGTGTCATCTGATGTTCTTTGTGTATTTTGCTTATTTTATCTTTCTGACTGCTTCTCCCCACAAGAATGTAAGAGGCACTAGGGCAGGGATCGTCTGTTTTATTTAATGCTGGATCCCCTGTTGGTAGGATTCAAAATCAATGGCTAATGAATATGTGAGCAATGAGCTGTCACGACCCCACTCATCCCCTTCGCCTCCCACACACGTACTAGGCTAACACATTACTTGGAACTGAGGTGGACCAAGTTGGTGGCAGGGTAGTTTCTGCTTGCCTTGGGGATCTCCTTCCCACTTACATCTCCTGGCAGAACTGTTAATCACTGTCCTCCTGTCCCATCAACACCTTGATCACCACCACGGGGGTGGGCACAAGGCCCAGGCTAGACTGTTCTATCACCACACTCCTAGACACAGAGATTGGTGAGCAATCATCATTTGACTCCATCCGGGCCAATCAGAATCCGCCCCGAGACCTTTCTATAAGATGAGCTCTTTTTGTCATCACTGCTACACTGGGAGGCAAGTCCTTTTGCCTATTACAAGGAGAAATTTTGTCTGGAGAATGAAGCCAAGAAGAAACAATCAGAGCCAAGAGACAGAAAGAAAGAGCTATAGTGATATTATTTGGGGGTCCCTGGAGCTAGTCATATCTAATCCCAATTCATCTTGGGCTTTTTTTGTATCTATCTATACCTATCTATCTGCCTATCTACCTTCTTACCTATCTACCTGTCTATCTACTACCTATCAGTCTTCTGTTTTTGTGTTTTGTTTTTGCTTAAACTAGTTTGAGGTGACTATCCTCTCTAATAACCAAAAATTCAGAGATGTCAGTCCTTCAGTCATTCCAATGAATAGAAAGCCATTCTTCAAAAATAAGAAACAGGGGCGCCTGGGTGGCTCAGTCAGTTAAGAATCTGCCTTCAGCTCAGATCATGATCTCAGGGTCCTGGGATTGAGCCCCACGTCGGGCCCCCTGCTCAGTGGGGAATCTGCTTCTCCCTCTGCTTGTGCTCTCTCACTCAAGCATGCTCTCTCGCTCTCAAATAAATAAATAAAAATCTTTTAAAAAAAGGAAGAAACAAAAACCAAAAGATGAGCCACTGATGACAATGACACAATTTGGTGCCAGCCATCCATTCCAAGATACCGGGTCCCTGGCATCCGGCCCAGTGACTTAAGCCTAGAGTCAGGTGGGGCATTCCCTGCCTTCCCCAGCAGGCAGGGCTGTGGTCAGGCTTTGGGATGGGGGGGGGTTTCCACCTGGACCACAATGTAAGGGTCCCTTGAGTTGCCCTGGCAAGGAAGGACGTTTGGGAGATGGTGAGTAACAGCCTGCTGGGCCTCCCACAGCCCTCCAGCCTCCTCTAAGAGCTCTTGGCTGAGGGTTAGATGGTTAGACGGTGGCCTCCTCCCCGGTCTGTCCTTTTGGGAAGTGCCCAAGCCAGCACTTCCAAATCCAACAAGGTCAATCACATCTGAAATTGTTTAAGCTGAAATAATGACTCTGCTCTATAACATGGGAAGAATTATTTTTCATCTTGGAGAATTTTATTTTCAGTCCGTCACTTCAATTAAACTTTGAATCTTGCCTGACTGGCTTCAATTTTTTTCCAGCTAGATTTGCTTACTTCTCCTTGACTGCTAAATTTAGGAAACAAACAGCAAAGGGGAAGGTTTAAAATAAGAAAGGAAAATATTTTCCACATCATTTTTATCAAAAACAGTTCAACCCAAATCCCCAAGCCCTGTAAACTTTCTTTTAAAACATACATGCCCCTCTAAATTGTAGATTTAAACAACTCAAACTCTTTTTAAATAACTGCTGTCTAATTGCCTTTTACTGCCAGTAAAACAGGTACCTGCTGGGCTGGCCTTTCACTCAAGTTCAATGAAACTGCAAGTAAAAAGGCCCTGGTCCTATTTTATGGATGGCTCCTGACTTTTCTCCTGAGTCTGCTCTAAACCCCAAACACCTGGCGAACAAAATGTGATTCCCCACCACTCCCCACTCCCCTGGGAACAAAGTCTCATCTGATGCTGTGTCCAAAGTTGAAAGACTGCCATTCATCAGGAAGGCTGGGAAACGGAGCACATGATTCACCAGCTCTGAGTGCAAGGTGTCAGGTTCCACCTCTCCCAAATGAAAAGGCAGGTCCCACCAGGCCTCCCCGCAAGCCGCTGGGCTCTGGGGAAGCAGCCAACCCCGCCTGGCCTGCCAGCGCTCCTATCCAACCAGACAAGATGCCGGGGGTGGCACAGGGCTGGGGACCTCAGCTTGGGTACAGGAAACCTTGCCTAGCGTATCGAGGGTCCCTCAGGGGCTGGCCCCAGACACGTCTCCCTTTCCCCTTTCACATGGCCTCCAAAGCTGTTACCTAAGGGTTACCAGCCCGGCCTTTGAAATCTGATGGCTCTGGGATAGGCTCTGGGATAGAATGCCTGAATGCCTGTGTTTACTGCTCTCTGGCCTTGGGAAGTCACTTACCCTTTCTGAGCATGCTTCTTCATCTGGAAAATGGGGATTATTGTGAGGATTAAAGGAGACGAGGAAACTAATGTGCTTAGCACACTATCTGGCACACAAATTATAATTATTAATTATTATTAGTTCGCCTGCCTTTTTACCAGTCGTTCTCAACCTTGGCTCCACTTTAAGAATCTGAAGAATCGGAAGATTTTAAAAATCCGGACGTCCAGGCCCCGCCCAAGACCAATTCAATCAGAAGCTCTGGAGGTGGGAGGCTCGGTCGCAGGGGTTCTTAAAGCTCTCCAGGTGTGCGGGTGCGCGAGCAAGGCTGAGCTGCTGCTTTCTGTAGATGCAGGACGGAGAGCTGGTGAAACCACAGGCCCAGGGACTAGAAGGGACCTTGGAGGCCATCTCCCGTGACCCCCTTCCAAGGAGCCTCACGGTGAGTCTGGGCTTCGTCCTCTGTGCTGCTAACGCTATCAGCAGAGCTAAGGAACTCAGCTGGAGCCTCTGCTGTTACTATAGAAACCACGCCCTTGCAATGCAGGCCTACATGCCCTGGAGGCTCTGGTTCAATGACAGACCAAGGAGCACACGGGGTAAGGGCCGCCTGGGAAGCCCACCTTGGGCTTCCAGTTAGATTTGCCACCACGACCTGATTTCTCCAGGGGCGCTGATAACTGCACAGCTTTATGACTCCAGGGGTCTCCTCAAGAAAGAAGGGGAGTGCATTCCCCAGATGGTCTCTGTTCAGTTTTATGGAGATTCCAGGTCTAATCAAGCTCCCCAGGTCTCATTTTCCACACTTTGCCTGGCCCAGAGGTCATCCAGGGATGGGGGATTCCGAAGGCGGGCAATGCTGGGGACGTGTGGTGGGACAGCTCCGTCTCCACCTGGGTCTCAGTGTACCCAGCTTGAGCAGAGCATTCTTGGGTTTGTGAAGAGTACCGGAACCCCGCCGTACCCCGCCCCCCACCCCGTCACAGCTGCCGCACAGTCTAAGGAACAAGGAGGCCTCTCCTGCAGTAATGAGCTGATGCTGACTGCTCCCTGATGGCCTACTACGAGCTGGTGCTGATTTCCAGCTTCAAGTAGTCCTGCCAATGGGTGCCCTCCTGAGCCTGCTTTGACAGAAGTGGAAACTGAGGCCCAGGGAGATAAAATAGCATGCCAAGGTCACACAGCCGCTGAGAGGCTGGGCTGGGCCGGAATTTGAAGCTGTCTGGCCGCAGGGCCTAAGCACAAAGCTTTCTCTGTCTTCAGACTACTCCTAGGCACAGATGGGCTTGGCACCCCCTTCCAATTCTGAGTCCCTCAGCTCCAAAACAAGCTGGCCTCTGGTGCCCGGAACACAACCAGGCCCTGACAAGTGCAGGCTGGAGGCTGCCTCCCCACTGGGCTCAGGATTCAGAGAAGCAGCTCACGGCACAGAGGCGGACAGAGTGCTGTCATCTCTTGGCTTGACATGGGCATGGAAACGCTTCTCTGCTTTGGCTAGAAAGGATGTGGAAAAAATGAAAAGTATAAGAGTGTGTATTAGAGCAAAACAGCACATAACCAAATTTCCTTGGGTCAGTCCGGGCCCTCCTCGGTCTTCCCAGCCAGGCACGTCCTCGGGGTCCTGACAACCTTCAGCTGCAGTCACAGAAAAGGGGAATAAAGCCAATTCCTGTTGAGGTTCTCGTCTGCTTGATGCTAACAACCTCCCCCACCCCAACAGCATTGCCACATCCGTGGCTGAGAGAAAGGAAGTGAACAGAAAGACCGGCTGAGACAGGGCCACCTCAGGGCTCCCCAGGCCCCCACAAACACCCTTCCAGCCCATATACGGTGCAGATCACGCAGGTGTAATATGTTGGGGTCTGTAGGTTATCACTGCACTTCTGGTGCTCATGTTCAGTCTACTGACCTTGAACCTATCAGATAGTAACTGGAGAAATAGAAGCAGGTATGGGCCAGGTACTGCAGAGAACACACCCAGCACTGACTGTTCCAAGAGTGTCAGCAGCCTCCTGCCTCGCCCGCTGAGGATCCCAGCTGGGCCAGGATCAAGTCCCACCCGTTAGAACTCAGCAGGGGCTCATTGTGGCCTTGTGCCTCAGTTCATACCATTTTTTAGAACAAAGAGCCAAATTAGTGTAGTGAGCTGGCACAGTACGTTATTGGCATGGCAGGTCAAGTTTAGAAGTACATTATCTGTGCTTCATATATAATTAATATAATTAATATAATTAAATAATTAGGTTATACCTTCTGATAGAGCATTCATTACAAAGGCAGACTTTTAAAATCAAATTAAGCAAAAAGAAAAAGGAGGGGAAGAGGAAGAAAGAAGCCTGGCTTATGTGACTTTCTTCAAGGGGCACTGCGGGGGCGAGTCCCACTTGTGTCCGAAGCAGGACCATGCCCCTAGATTGGCAGCCACCTCCCACGGCCCAGCATTTTACCTAGGTGCAATATACAAAATGGCCATAAAATCCGGAAACAGGGATAATACTAAGATTCTTTTTTAATGAACAGAGAACTTTCGATGAATTCTTTCAGGATATGCTGGAGATGCAGGGTTTTTAAAAAATTTCTTTAACTATATTATTGATTTATTTGTCAGAGAAAAAGAGAACACAAGCAAGGGGAGCCCGAGGCAGAGGGAGAAGCAGACTTCCCACTGAGCAGGGAGCCCGATATGGAACTTGATCCCACAACCCTGGGATCATGACCTGAGCCAAAGGCAGGCGCTTAACCGACTGAGCCACCAAGGCGTCCCCAGGATGTAGTTTTATTCAAGCAGAAATCAGACACACACATCATCAGATCACGAGTGGGGTCGATGGAAGTACAGTGTTACGCATCTCATTCATTGCCGTCATGCACAGTGCACCAAACCATACATGGTTAATAAGCCACAACACAATGACTGTGTCATGCATTGCAATGTAACCTAAATAAACCACGTAATAACATATGTTTGTCCATGTTCTCCTTGATGACCACCCTGTGGATAAATAGAACCTGAGTGGGAAGTGCAGCTCATTCTTGAAAAAGACTCAGGGATACAGAGATGTAAATCCTCCCTGACTTAATCTACAAATTTCATGCAATCCTGATCAAATAACAACTGTATTGGGGGTGGTGGGAGGGAGGAGGATTCAGCCGCAAGAATTTAAACATGAGCGAACAATTAGGAAAAATCTCAAAAAACTTGAAGATAAGGAAATTGACCTACCAGATATTAAGACATATGAAAGACTGCAGACCTTATATAGCAAGATACTATTGGTATAAAGCCAAACAAATCAATAAAAGAAAACAGAGAGGTTAGAAATAGAACCAAGTACATATGGAGGGTTGGCACAAGATATATTTGCATTTCAAATGGAAGGGGGAAGGGAGAGACATACTGTTCAGTGAACGATGTTAGGAAAAGTGACCAGACAATATGGAAACAAATAAAGCTGAGTTCATTTTTTAAATCAAAATAAATTCTAGGTGGCTCAAAATTTAAAATTAAAAAAGAAACTAGGGGTGCCTGGCTGGCTCAGTCAGTGGAGCATATGACTCTTGATCTTGGGGTTGTGCGGTTGAGTCCCATGTTGAGTGTAGAGATTACTTAAAAATCTCTTAAAAAACCAATAAAGTAAAATAAAATAAAAAAGAAACTAAAAAGTATGCAGAAAAAGTTGCTTTTTGTTCTTGTTTTTTGCAATCTCGAATATAAAATCCAAATGTCAAAAGAAAATGTACATAAAGGTTTAAAATTTTTTTAAGGCTAAAAATACCACAAAGTCAAGATACAAACATGCTAGAAAAAAAATATTAGCCAAAAATAGGCCAAAGAACTAGCTCCTTCAATATGCAAAGAGCTTTTATAAATCAATAAAAAAAGAACGAATAATTCAAAAGAAATGTAGAAAAAAAGGATATGAACAAGTAGTTCATTGAAACGTGAAATACAAATGACCAATAAGAAATGAAAGAGGGGCCTGGGTAGCTCAGTCAGTTGGGCATGGACTCTTGGTTTCATTCAGGTCATGATCTCATGGGTTGTGGGACTGAGTCCCTGTTGGGCTGCCTGCTTGGTGGGGAGTATGCTCGAAGGAGACTCTCCCTCTGCCCCTCCCCCGCTGCATGCACATATGTGCCTGCACGCATGTGCACGTGCTCTCTCTCTCTTAGTTTAAATGAATGAGTCTTTTAAAAAAAGAAGAAATGGAAGATATTCAATCTCATTGATTATTAAATGCAAATTAAAATAAGATACAATTTCTTACTAATTTGGCAAGTCCAAGAATAATTATATATAATGCTCAGTATTTTGAAAGTTAGAAGAAATAGACGCCCTTATATGTTGATAGATTATAAACTGGTGTGACCAAGACCATTTGACAACATCATTTTATTCTTTTTTTTAAGATTTTATGTATTTATTTATTTGAGAGAGAGAGCATGAGTGGGCGGGAGGAACAGAGGGGAAGGGAGAGAAAGACTCTCTCAAGCAGACCCCACACAGAGCCCAAAGTGGGGGGCACAGAACCCAAAGCAGGGCATGGAGTCCCACTCAGGCTCCATCTCACAACCCTGAGATCAAGACCTGAGCCAAAACCAAGAGTCAGATGCTCAACCAACTGGGCCCCCCAGGCACTCTTGACAACATCCTTTTAAATACTACTTTTTGACCCAGTAGAAGTTCCATTTTTAGGTTAACATAACTTGGTTTTCCTGAGACAGTCTCAGTATACACTTGAGCCCTCAGGAGCCCCTGTGAATTAGAATTTGTCTTAGTTTAGGTAATAGATTATATGATCCCTAAATTATAGTTTATCCTTATAGTAGAATTCTAAATAAATGTTAGAAAGAATAAGTTATGTATGTACATTGTGATTCATTTTGTATAAACTGTTCACAAATACATGTGTGTGTAAATACATAGATGTATCTGGAAAAATACATGGCGAACTGGTATACAGTGGTCACCTCCAGAAAGTGGCACAGGAGTGGGCTGGAAGACTGAAGAATTTTACCTTTTCCTTTATACAAGCCAGATTTTTTATAAATAAGTATTCTCTCACAAAAATTCTTTTTAAAAAGATTTTATTTACTTATTTGAGAGAGAGAGTGTGCACACAAGTGGTGGGGAGGGGCAGAGGGAGAGGAAGAAGCAGATACCCTCCACCCCAGGGCAGGGAGCCTGACGTGGGGCTCCATCCCAGGACCCTGGGATCATGACCCGAGCCGAAGGCAGGTGCTTAACTGACTGAGCCACGCAGGTGCCCCTACAATAATTTTTTTTTTTAAAGATTTTATCTATTTATTTTGTCAGAGAGAGAGCACAAGCAGGGGGAGTGGCAGGCAGAGGCAGTGCAAAGCAGGGAGCCAGATGTGGGACTCAATCCCAGGACCAAAGGATCATGACCTGAGCCGAAGGCAGATGCTTAACCAACTGAGCCATCCAGGTGCCCTACAATAAAATTCTTTACAAAAACCAGATGAACCTTAATTCTTCTCTACCTAAGATAAAAGAATTGAGCTAAATTATTGTCATCATCAACATCATCATCTTCAGAATGAATCTCAGATATAAATAAACAGATGAAAAGTAAGCCCTTCCTCACCTGAAACATTTGGGGGCAGAAGTACCAGCCAGGCACAGGTTACTCCTGACGGAGAGGAGGGGAAGGGAAGTTTCAGGGGAAAAAGAATAATTTTCCCTCTACCTTTCTAAGTTCTTAGCTGAGACTCCTGTAATAAAAGACAGATAAAGTGTTCTGGGACCCAGTTTCAACGTGGCAGGGTTTTCCCCATGCCACTAACAAGCAATTCGCCGACACCAACTGGATGTCCTACAATTCAAATCAATTCTGACACTGTCTACCTGGAGACGGCCTCAGATCCCACAGGTGAAGGGCTCAGCCTCACAGGACAGTCCAGCACTTCACATGCCAGTCACAAGCCCAGGTTACTTGTGCTTCTGACGAACTAACTACAAACCCACCACCACCTCCTGTGGTTCAATTACTTTGCTAGAGGCACTCAGAGCTTACTTACTACATTACCGGCTTATTACAAAGTCTACTGAAGGATTCAAATCAACAACCAGATGAAGAGATACACAGCGCAAAATCTGAAACAAAGGAGCTTCTGTTCTGTTTGGGTGGCACGTGAAACCGTCTGTTTCCCCAACTGGGAAGCTCTCCAGACCCCCTCCTTTTGGCTTTTATGGAGGCCTCATATTACATAGGTATGATTGATTAAATCATTGGCCATTGGCAACTGATTCAACCTTCAGCTTCTTCTCCCCTCCCCTCCCCGGAAATCAGGGGGTCGGACTGAAAGGTCCACCCCTCTATTCACAGTTCAAGGTATTCATTCCCCTCGCAACCAGGCCCCATCCAAAAGTCACCTCATTAAAATAACTGAGAACATGAGACAAATATTATAATAAAACATGCTCCCATTGCTCCTATCACTCAGGAAATTCCAAGGGTTTGGGAGCTGTGAGCCAGGCACTACGGACCAAGACCAAAGATTCATTTCTTATAAATCACAACAGATTAACAAGAGAAAAAACAAACAGAAGTCTATTAACATGTATACAAGGAAAATACTCAGATAAAAGTGAGTAACTCCCCAAGGCACTCAGAATTCAGGATTACACACCATCTTAAGAGGGAAAGGGGAGGAGGATGTAGACCTCTTAGGGAAGAGTTAATGGCTTTTAGGAAGATGAATGGGCCCTTAGAAGACTAGATGGGAGGTACGATGGTTTGTGACAGTTTGTCCGGATGTGGTGTTGACTTCTGGTCTTCCCTCCCATGATAAAAGTCAATCTTCCTTGGCTGCTGAAACTCACAGGAAGGGGATTTATGACCAGTGAGTTCCTTTTGGAGGTTCTGTGTTTAGGTAGATGATGGGAGTTCAGAGAAAGCATCTCCTTGCATTTGCTGGTTTTCAAATGCCTACAGCTCAAAATAATCAATATACCAAAGGGGCATCTTTTCGGTGTTGTTTTCTGCTGCCCTTCAAAGTGGTGGCAGGAGGGGAGTGGGATATGGTGGCTGAGCCCTCGAGTGTGTGGGTGGGTGTTAGAGCAGGTGAATTCAACATCCAGGTAATGCTTGGAGGCCCAGCTTGGCGTCTCCTGATTTCTTCCCAAAGCGCAAGCCTAACAATTGAAAATGGGGTTTGGGGAGAGGGTTAAGAAGGCAAGCCCTGATCCAGGGCCATAACCTCACTTATGCTCTAGGCACTGACCACAGAACACTCCGAAGGGGATGGTAGTCAGACATTTCCTTTACCATTTGTCCATTTTTAGCTTAAAAAAAAAAAAACCCTCTGGAAAATGCCTTGTATGGAGTGCTTAGCTTAGTAACTTGGTTGAAAGGGGCAAGCAGGCCACAGGGAGCTGAAAAGGCTGTCAGTCAAGTCCCTCAGGCTAGCCCACAAGCCATTCTGCAGGCCTGAGGTACCCTGTGTGAACAGCATTTCCACAGCTGCAGAAAGGAGGTAATGATGCTTACCGCCCAGGGGTTTTGAGTGCATTAAATAAAACCATTGCACCCTGTCCACATCCACGGGAGGCCCTCTCTCAATGGCTGCATAACAGGAGGAGGTTTGAAACAAATGAGCAAAGGAGGAAAAAGAGAGAGAGAGAGGCAAACCAAAAAACAGATTCTTAACTGTAGAGAACAAACCGAGGGTTACCAGAGGGGAGGGGCTAGGGGGTGGGTGAAATAGGGGTGGGGATTAAGGAGGACACTTGTCCTGGGTGAGGAGCACCAGGTGATGTATGGAAGTGCTGGATCACTCTGTCGTACACCTGAAACTAATATAACCCTGTATGTTAACTAACTGGAATTTAAATAAAAACATAACAAAAATTCAACAATTAAAAAGCAAAAGGAAGGGGTTTGAGCGAGATGGTGAGGCCGCTCCACCTTGAACATGAAATGATCTGTAACAACATCCATTCACCCAATCATTCTTCATACGTATTTATTACAGACCCTGGAACCCCGCTGAAGAGCCAAGAGCTTCTTTGTATATGACCTACTGCTGTTCTGGACACACAGTACGTGCTCAGAGGATGTTTGTCCCATCAAGAGGGTGTGTACACAGTATCCCAGAGATCCCAGCTCCAATAGGAGCTGGAGGAGTGGTCAGCAGCTCTGGTCACGTGTCACCAAAAGAGCACCTGCTTCCTCCTTGGGCTTTGGACAGGAGGTAGGAATGCACAGGATCTCTAGAGTGGGGAGTGGGGAAGCTGCAGGCAGGGGCTACCCTGGGAGCCCCAGCAGTGGCTCCCGCCCCGTGCATGAGCTGGGGCATGCTAGCTTTGAGTCCGGGAGGGGCAGAAGTGTGTGTTTTATTGCAGTTGAAGAGTCCTTTGTGGGGAATGACATTGTGGTGGGTTAATGGTGCATAGTGCTTTTCCTCCTTGACTGATATCTTTGAATATTACATTAAATTGTTTTTAAGCCACCAGAATGGTTATTAAATTAGTACCCTTTTGGAAAACAGTCTGGCAGTCCATTTCTAGTGTTATATCCTTTGGCACACGGCCTTTTCTATTTTATTCTATCCATTATCTTCCCCTAGCCGTGGCAGGGTGCCAGTTGGGCACCAAATCTCCCATATATCCAGAAGATTTAAATTTAACCTTTAGAAGGAGGGAGTAACTTGAGTAAATGTGTCTTCTCATTTAGGATTCCTGTTTTAATCACACAATTAGTCATAGACAAATATTAGGCACAAAGATGTTCACGATGGTCTTATTTATAAGAACGAAAATTTGAAAACAATCTAAATGTCAACACTGGGGAAAAAAGTAAATGATGTTCCATCAATTGAAAAGAATATTTAGCAGCCATTTGCAATAATTGTTATAGGCTGTGGGGAAATAAGTACGCTCTCATGCTTTATTAGAGGGAGTATAAACTGGTATAAATCTTCTAGAGGTCAACTTATCAGTACGTAACAAGGGAGGGTCTGAAAATGATGTATACATAGGATTCGATCTTAGGAATCCCTCCTAAGGAAATTATTAAAATGGGTTCCATTTATAATAGGAAAAGATGGCGGAGATTAAAAACCCCTAGATTTCCAGTAATAGGGAATTTGTTCAGCGAGTTACGGTACAGCCTTCAAGGGAATACGCTGCAATAGTTTACGAAGATGTAGAACCTTATTATTTTTTTTTTTTTAACGTAGAAAGCTGTTCACCATACAAAGTGAAGTGAAGAAAAGCAGGCTACGAATTAATATGGGCGTCGCGCCTCCATTTTGTTTATCTGGACGTTCTAATCTGTCTTAATGAATAATTATTACTTGTGAAATCAAGAAAAGATAGCATTCACAATATTAGCTCTGAAAGCTCTGGAGAGGCCCAGAAAAATCCTGGCTCGGTAATGGGAGGAGAGGGGCAGTGTATCAATCCCAGACGCTGAATGATTGCAGCCTTCTGAAAATGATGGAGCTTGACCAGAAAGGCATACTGAAACAGGGAAACAGGGGTTTGCTAGGAGGGGGAGATTACGGATGATTTTCTATCCTTTTGGTTCTTACCATGTTTATGTAATGTTCATTTTTAAGTGGAAAAAACCTCCTTTGAGACGTTTTCCTCTGTGGCCTCTCCCCTCGTTGGAATGGTTGTCTTTATGGAATGCAAGGCTGCTTACTAAAAATAAGGCCTTACAATGGGCCTCATTCTGTACAGCTAGCTTCCTTTTACTTCTCCTGGCTCAAGTCTGTCCCGGTGACCCCTTCTCCTTTTAGGGCCAGCACAATTCTACCTTATTTCTTATCAGCCCTGACCCCTGACCCCAAGCACGCAGATGCTGTTGGACTAACCAGCCCCTTCTAGCTATCCTGGACCCCAAGGATCAAACTTGCCAGCCTTGAAGCTGACGGTCTCGGGGTCTGGCCAGGGCAGAGCAACCACCTAACACGAATCATTAATAATGGATTGATGCATATTTAACCCTTCCAGAACCAGGCACTTGCACACACAGCTCTTGAGGGTAGTTTCCTTGGGGGAAGACAACGTGGCACGTGTGTCAAAAGCCTTTAAAGCGTTTACCACCTTTTGGTCTAGCAATTCTGATTCTAGGGTATTACAAAATAAGTCTATGAAGATGTGGGTACAAAGGTAGACCGCTTGGTATTTTTTATACCAGTAAAACATTGGAAATAATCTAAATGTCCAACAACGGGACCTTGGTTAGACAAACTATGGCACATCATAAGGTTGCCATGGAAAATACAGGATGCCCAGTTAAATGAGAACTTCCGATAAAAAATGAATAATTTTTTTAGTGTAAGTATGTCCCAAATATTGCATGGGATACACTTATACCAAAAAAGTACTCATTGTTTCTCTCAAATTCAAATTGGAATACGGTTGTACTAAAAAAATTATTCAATGTTTACCTGAAATTCTAATTTACTTAGATGTCTTATGTATTTATTTGCTAAATCTGGCCAGGCTACACATCCATATGATAGAATACTATGTAGCCATTAGAACTCATTTTTAGAGCAGTGGCTTTCAAAATGTTTCTTTCTTTTTTTTTTTTTTTAAAGATTTTATTTATTTATTCGACAGAGAGAGAGACAGCCAGCGAGAGAGGGAACACAAGCAGGGGGAGTGGGAGAGGAAGAAGCAGGCTCCTAGCGGAGGAGCCTGATGTGGGGCTCGATCCCACAATGCCGGGATCACACCCTGAGCCGAAGGCAGGTGCTTAACCGCTGTACCACCCAGGCGCCCTTTTCAAATTGTTTCTTCTCTCCCTGTGCTTTAGCTAGAACTTCACATCTTTTATTTCATAGTTTAGACTTCTGCATAAGATTTGGTTTGAAAATAAGGGTTCCATTCCTTAAGAGAAGTTTGAAAAATATTGTTTTAAAAAACTAACAACAGGTGACAGTGCTCATAAAATAATACATAGAAAAAGTCATGTTAAAAACAGTATGTTTCTAATTTTGCATATACACATGCACATACATGGAGAGGGAGAGAAGAATGAGAGACAGCCAGCAGACATTCTGGAATAATCCTAAAAAAAAAAAAAAAGTGGGCGTCAGGATTATAAGTGAATTTTAGAAGATTTCCAGAAGATTTTTTCAGATTTTCTACAATGAATTAAGTGTATTTACATTTTGAGAAAAAATTTCTATTAGAAAAATGTATCGTCTTAGATGGCATTAATACTTTAATGTTGTTGAGCTTCTGTATTTGTGATTCTTAAATTTGGGAGTTATGAACCCTTTGGGGATCTAATGAAAGCTCTCTATTCTATCCTCAGAAGGCACATTCACACAAAATTTTGCATACAGTTTCCCCTCCCATCCCTTCTTGTTAAGACCCTTCCCTAGATTTCTAGAATGCCATTCCTTTCCTCTGCTTGCTTATAAAGTTACTTACCCTGTCCTCAGGGCAGTGGTTCTTTTTGGGGGGAAGGGGAGTGGTCACACATCTGTGCTGAGACCCCGTTAAAAACTGAGGACTCTACTCAGGAAAAAAAACAAAAACAAAAACAAAAACCCACAGCCCCACGTGCTGCTGCAGGCAGCTTCAGATGTTCGCAAACTCCCTGAGGTCCATTCTTGGACTCCGGGTTCAGAACTCCTCGTGCAATCCCAAGCCTTTGGCCCTCGCTCCAGCCCTGACTTGGCTAATTCCCTTTAGGGCCAAACTGGTTAAATATAGATTTTGAAAAAAAGAGACAAAGCCAGGGATAGAATCTAGCCCAGCACTCCCAGGGCCCTGTCACACAGCAAGTACTTCTAGAGCAGTGGGGCAGGAGGGGCTGGGATGGGGGGTGGGCTGCGATGCAGAGGAAGAATTACTTCTGGAAAGCATTAGAGCTGGCAGGGATTCCACAGGCAGGAAGAAGAACCAGAATGAAAATGCAAAGTTGGTGCCTCTTACTTGCGTGATCTGTGCCTTTGGGATGGCTGAAGGGGAGGGAGGAGGTGGGGTGGATAAAGGAGCATTGTGTCCGCTCCACGTCAGCCACCCACTCTCTTTAGTAGCTCTCTTAAGCAGCTGTACATTGAACCAACCAGTATTCCACCCGGAGAACCAAGCAGGGGCCACATATAGGTGGGGAGACCGCTGGGAGCCTAAGAGGGAAACCCCCCTGCCCCCCTCCCCCGCCAGGGCGGGCCAATCTGGCCAGAGCTATTGAAATGTTAAATGTGCACTCCCTCCCATTTAGCATCTCTTAAAAATGAACAAACAGAACTTACCTACATACCCAAAAAGACAGGTACAGGGTATTTTTTACAGACTGTCAGTTCGCACAAAGTTCTCTCCGACCCATGATTGGTTTTAAAACCAAAACATAATCACCAAACCCGATGGCCATAATATGAATTTGTGTCTCTTCTCTAAGGAAAAACACAATCTCTGCAGAGGGGACGTTCCAAGCTCAGGCTGAAGCTGCCTTGATCTTTCTCACTGTGTTCTTATGTGATCCAGGGATCGCAAGGCCAGTGACAGCCCCGTCCAGTGGTAGGAGCATGGGCTTCCAAACTCATGCAAGACCCACAGGACACCCTTCCAGGGGAAAGACCCGTCATCTGCTCTGTCTTTACTTTCATCTTGACAAAAAGATTTTAAAGTTCCTCTGGAAGAACAAACATCTGCAAAGAGCCCTGACCTCTCCATCCCACCCCCTCCATCCCGAAAAGAAAGCCAAAAACAATGCAAGAGACTTGCCTTGCCAGTTATTAAACCTAATCTAAAGCCTCTCTAATCAAAACGATATGGTGCTGGCTGAGAAAAAGACAAACAGGTCAGTGGAACAGAATATAATCTAGAAATAATATGTACAAGAACTCAGTATATGACAAATCGGCATTCTAATTCAGTGAGGAAAAGATAGTCTGGCATAAATAGTGTTGGCATAACTGGCTATTCATATGGAGGAAAACAAAATTAGGCCCTCACGTCACAACAGATACTGAAACAAATTCCAGATGAATTTAAAATATACATATGATAAGAGACTCTTAAATATAGAGAACAAACTGAGGGCTGATGAAGGGAAGGTGGGAGGGGTTGGGGCTCGTGGTGACGGGCATTAAGGAGGGCACTTGTTGGGGTGCCTGGGCGGCTCAGTCAGTTAAGCATCTGCCTTGACTCAGGTCATGATCCCAGAGTCCTGGGGTTGAGCCCCGCATCAGGCTCCCTGCTCAGCGGGGAGTCTGCTTCTCCCTCTTCCTCTGCCCCCTACCCCTGCTTGTGCTCGCAGGTGCGTGCTCTCTCTCTCTCTCTCTCACTCTCTCTCTCTCAAATAAAATCTTAAAAAAAAAAAAAAAAGAAAAGGAGAGCACTTGTGAGGAGCACTGGGTGTTGTCTGTAAGTGATGACTCACTAAATTCTACTCCTGAATCCAATTTTACCATATATGTTAACTAACTAGAATTTAAATGAAAACTTGAAGAAAAAGGCAATAAAACAAACTATACATATGAACAAAATATATATTGGGATAAAATTTAGTAGAATAACCGAATAGTGAGGAAGATCCTTAAGGAGGGCAAGAAGCCCGTAAGCAATTAAGGAAACAGTAGCTAGACTGGGTTACACAAAAATCAAGAATTTTCCCATGGCAGGAGTACAATTAACAAATTCAAAAGACAAATAATATCCTATTATTTAATAAGTCAATATTTATTGCATTTGACAGATAAAAGGGTAATGTCTAAAATATGTTAAGAACTCTGCCATACTGATATGAAAAAGACAAACAGGGGCACCTGGCTGGCTTAGTCGGTAGAGCCTGCGACTCTCGCTCTCAGGGTCGTGAGTTTGAGCCCCATGTTGGGCCGAAGAGCTTACTCAAAAAAAAAAAAAAAAAAATTACAACCCAAATAATACATGGGAAAGCGACACAGACAATTCCTCAAGGAAGAAATGCAAATGAACATATGAAACAACTGAGAGGTAGAAAATCAAAGTAGAAGACGACGCCATCTTCATCTCTCGGATGGGCAGACGCGAGAAAGAAGAGTACCGACCACGGCTGGCGAGGCTGCAGGCAGCACGGCTAGCGGACGTATTCCGTTCTACCCCTCTGGGGAAAATAATTTGGCAAGGTGTGTTTACATTAAAAACATACAGAGCTTTAAAATTTTTTGTTTTAATTAAAAGTATAAAACACACAGAGCTCTGAGCGGTAATCCCAGTCTGGGAGCTTCACACAACAGGAAGAAAAGCACGAGTGTGTAAAGTTCCCCGTATGCATGTTTCTTCTAGCGTTGTGTTTGTCAGCAAAGGCCTGAGACACCCTGAACGTCCGTTAGTGGGGATCCACTATACGAACTGTCATAAGGCCATTCTACAGAATGAGGTAGACCTCGGCACCCTGTCCCGGAGGGGAATGTTAAGGGGTAAAGCACATTGGATGGATTGTTTGTAAGGGTAAGATCCATCTTCTGTGTAAAGAGAGAGCAGGGGAGAGACAGCTACTAAGTCTGTGTGCATTTCTGTGATCGTAGGGAGAAAATCACATGGCAGGCTGTGACTGTTTAGCTCAGGTAGATGGTATTGGAGTGGGGTGGCGGGGGGG
>NC_048231.1:10677536-10872669 GCF_002007445.2 Ailuropoda melanoleuca | reverse complement strand
GGGGTGGGGAGGAGAGTTACTTATCCGTTAGATAGCTCTGTGTTATTGTATTTGCTAGAACAGGCATGTGTGGCTTTTGTGATTTATTTTTTAGTTTTTTTTAAATATCTTTTTTATTTATTTGAAAGAGAGAGAGCGCACGTTCAGGGGCAGGGAGAGGAGGGGAGAAGCAGACTTCCTTCTGAGCAGGGAGCCCAGAATCAGGACTCCATCCCAGGACCCTGGGATCATGACCTGAGCCGAAGGCAGACACTTAACCAACTGAGCCACCCAGGCACCCCAGGTGCTCTAAGTATAAAAGCTCTTCAGAAAGGCACAGGGGTTCATCCCCAAAGGTTAGAGATTGGCTTATTTTGGCATTGAACTTTATCATCCAATTTCTGCACCATTTGTGACATATGGCAGGAAGATAGGAAAGGTCCCTTCCTGAAGTCTGCAGGCTACATGCTGAAAGCAGCCACTCGGGGATTTGGGAAAAGAGGGGTCTGGGTCTTCGGGGGCTCATCCCTTCATCTTGCTTCTAGGGCTGCTTGAATTCTTTCATCAGCAGAGAATAGCCTGTCAGATCCTGAAACACAGCAGCCCTGGTGTATTAGGAGCAGATCGGACCGAGGGAGGCCCCTCTAGCAGCAGCTCCACCACCCCCACCCCCAGCCTGACAGCAGCCAGCCCAGGGGGGTGTGCGTCATAGCACCTGGAGAAAAGGCTGGAAAGGAAGGAAGGATGGTGGGGGGTGGGGGGAAGCAGAAGCTGCTCACCTGCCCTCATTTCAGTCCCCACGTCTACTAGATAAAGGGGTCAAGGATAAGAGGTAATCCATCCAGGGAAGCGCAAAGACACGGGATAATCACACTGCTCCTTCCTTTTGTTCGAGTATTTGTGAGATAGGACATTACTTTCTATTAACCACGAAGTAGGTACAAACTTCTCATACATCTTCGAAGGAAACAAGAGACTCTCACCGCTTTATGGGGCCTAAGGTCCTGGCCCAGACCTCCCGTGGACATGCTTCCTCTCCTCAGCAGGATGAAGGGCTCTGGGGACAGGCCTGAGGAGCCCCGCAGTGTGCATTCTGGGGAGCTGGTGGTGAGGGGAGTGCAGGGCCTCCGAGTGACCTGGCCCAAGAGTTTACTCCGCATGCTCTTTCGAGACTCTTTTGAGAGCAGCAGGAGGCCAGGGTTCTGGGAGGCAGCCAGACTGGGTCTGCTGGATAACATCACCCAGCCTCAGCCCCTGCACCTACAAAATGGAGACAATGACAGAACCCCCTTCACAAGGGCTTTGGGCGAATTCAGGGAGCGAATTCCTGCCAAGCACAGTGCTTGGCACTCCCCAGATCCCAGGGCTGTGGGGTAAGCCTTTGCTGTGACAGCGTCACAGGTCAACTTGTCCCTCCGCACCCAAACCGGAGTCCCTCACTCCCTCACGGGTACTCATCCCAGGGCACTCCCAGTGAAGCCCGCAGCCAAGAGTCTGGCTCAGAGCTTGTTTCCTGGGAACCCGAGTCGGGGCAAGATCCCTCGGGGAGCAAGTGAAGACTGAACGAACCAGAGGACCAAGCCCTGAGCCCGGGGCCCTCCAAAGTTTAAGGGTTGGGGAGGAAGAAGCCCCAGCACACAGAAGGGGAGTGTGGTCTCCCTGAAGCTGAGAGAGAAGAGAGAGTGACTGACAGTGTCAAAGGCACTGATAGAAAAGAAAGAGGAGCACCAAGAATTAAGGTTGGGATCCAGTCACTTGGAGGTCATTGGTGACCTCGACAAGGGCATTTTAGAGCAACGGTAGGGACAAAAACCTGGCCGGAGTGAATCAAAAAGGAACAGATGGCGAGAAGCCAGGCAGCAAGCATGGACAACTTTTTGCAGGAGTTTTGCTATTTTCGCAAGAGCAGAGACCCAGGCACAGCTCACGGCTTCCCTCGGGCCACCGCACCGCACCAAAAACGGGTCCCTAGGGTGGACATCTGCCGTCACCACCTCATTCTCAACCTCACAAAGACTTTGTAATGCTTTGTCGGGAAGTTCCAGCGTTCTCCGCAGGAGGGCTGCTCCCATACCCCGTAGCTGGAAGCAGAAGGGCGAGGCCTCGGCCTTGGGTGATGTCTAGGGCTGAGTCTCAGGATCTCTGGGGACCAGGATGCACCCCCGGGTTGGCACCTCCTCAGCCACACCCCTGCGCCCAGCCCGGCACCACAGAAGACACCCGAAAAAGCCTCTAGTGGATGCCCACTGGGCCCCCAAATTTGTGGTGTTGTGTTTTTTTTTTTCTCCCAAATTTGGTTTATTAAATTGTCTTCTGCCACAAGGACCACTTATTCACAACAGCTGTTGCCACAGCAACCACGCAGCCAGTCTGCTGTTCTAGTTAACAGCCAGGAGCCTCCCGCTGGCTATTTGGCTTAGCGAGAACTCAGGGCAAGATACCCCCAAAGTGGCTGAGAGGCTAGAATATGGTGGGGGGGGTGCGTGGGAAATGAGAGAAGGGAACAGGGAAGTGCAGAGTTCAGTGCTTTTCCAATCCTTCCACAATTCTGGACCAACAGGTTGGGGCTGGGAGAGCTATGCGCCGACTGGTGCCCGAGGGGTCTCCACATCTTGCGATGTAGTGATGTAGGCCCCGCTTCTCCAGCAACCCAGCCGCTGACCCTCCCCTCCCTTTCCACAAGCTAAAGCAGCAGAGAGGGGCAGAGAGGTCCACGCACCGCTAGGAGAAATTCCTGCACATGCAGAGGAAGGGCACCGAGTCTGAGGCAGCCCTGCCCTCAGACAGAGCAGGCCCCTGGAGGTGGTGCTGGTGGGCCCCAAGGGTGATCTTGAGGGTCTGTAGCCCCTGTGCCCTCCTGACTCTTCCCGAGGGAGAAGCTGGTTGCTTTGAACCAGGCCTGACTGTCTTTCGCGGGAAGCACAGGGTAGTCACCAGGGTGTCTGAAGTCATACAGATAAGAGTTTAAGCCGTGACTCCTTCACTTGCTACCTGTTTAACATTAGCCATGAGCCTCAGTTTCTACAGCTGTAAAATGGGATAAGCATAGTACCAATGTCACCAAATTACTTCAAGGGGTAGTTGAGATTGAGTACATAAAGTGTGCAAAGCCAGCATCTGGCGCCCAGCAAGCTCAGCGTGAGTGGGGAATATTAGCATGGGCATTGCCATTGTCGTCCTAATGCTGGTGACTGTGTCAGTGAGCAGCCGTAAAGGTTGAAGACCCAAGGGACAGACTTAAAGGGACTGAGAAGGACAAAAGCAAACCTCAGCACAGTATATACATTAGGTCCCATTTTTGTTTAAAAAGAAATGTTAACCAAAAGTAAATAAATAAAATTCAAAAATGTTAACAATGAATATGTTTAGGTGATGGCACTATGTAACTTTTCTTGGAGGCTTTTGTTTTTTCTAAGTTTTCTGAACTGAACAGGTATTACTTCCAAAATTAGAAAAAACCACTTTTTTAGGGGTGCCTGGGTGGCACAGCGGTTAAGCGTCTGCCTTCGGCTCAGGGCGTGCTCGCGGTGTTATGGGATCGAGCCCCACATCAGGCTCCTCTGCTAGGAGCCTGCTTCTTCCTCTCCCACTCCCCCTGCTTGTGTTCCCTCTTTCGCTGGCTGTCTCTATCTCTGTCGAATAAATAAATAAAATCTTTAAAAAAAGGAAAAAGAAAAAGAAAAAACCACTTTTTTTAAAAGGTTAGAGATGAGCATGAAAAATGAGCTACAGACTAAAAACCATTGAAGGGTGTACTTTAAGCGGGGAAACTGTGTGGTATGTGAATTATACTGCAACGAAGCTGTTAACAAAAATGCTTTTAAAAATGACTCAAGGTGTGCAGGTAATAACCCATTCAAAACTTCTAAACATAAAAATGCATAAACTAAAGTGAAATACCAAGGGAAAGAAAGAAAGAAAGAAAGAAAGAAAGAAAGAAAGAAAGAAGACTAAAGAAAGAAAGAAAGAAAGAAAGAAAGAAAGAAAGAAAGAAAGAAAGAAAGAAAATGAGGCAAGGACTGAACTATCACACAAAAGCTAAAATATGGGGAATCAAGTCCTTGCATATATCGCTGGGGGGTATCAATTGGTACAACTGCCAACGGAGGGCAAATCAACGAAAATCACAAACGCTCCGAATGCATATACTCTGACCCAGCCATCCTTTTCTAGGAAATGTATCCTACAGATATTCTGGGATAAGTGAGAAATGATTTATATACAAGTTTCTGAATCATGACATTGCCTATAGAAGACTGGAAACAGCCCAGCGTCCATCAGGAGGTGACTGACTGAATAAGTTAAGGTACCTCCACACAATGGAATAATATGGAGCCGTAAAAATAAAAAATTAAAGAATAAGGAAATTATCCACTGATATGAAAAGATGTCTAAGCTATATTATTATTAAGTGAAAAAAATCGAGGTGCCAAACAGTATAATGATACATGCTACCTGTTGTGTAAAGAGTGGGTAAAGACTGTATATTCATATTTTCTTACATATGCGTTTTGGAAGAATACATGAAAATAACAGTCGCTGGAAGGCACTGAGTGAAAACGGAGCAGATGGGGGATAGAAGTTTCCAGAGTGAAACTTTTCACTGTGCATCTTTTATACTCTTTGATCTTAGAATCTTATAAATATACTACCTATTCAAAAGTACATGCGGGGCGCCTGGGTGGCAGAGCGGTTAAGTGTCTGCCTTTGGCTCAGGGCGTGATCCCGGCGTTATGGGATCGAGCCCCACATCAGGCTCCTCCGCTGGGAGCCTGCTTCTTCCTCTCCCACTCCGCCTGCTTGTGTTCCCTCTCTCGCTGGCTGTCTCTATCTCTGTCGAATAAATAAATAAAATCTTTAAAAAAAAAAAAGTACATGCAAATTCGTATGCTTGAAGGAAGAAATGAAAGAGTGAAATGATAGGATGTCTGGGTGGGGGTCTACATAAAACCACCATGGTGGGTGCCGTGCTCATGCAGAAGCTGGTTGGTAGGTCTATGGGGGCTCATTGAAAGTTTGAAATTTTTCATAATAAATTATTAAAATTTAAAAGGTTTTCATACTAGTTTAAAGGTGGAAATAACCTAAATGTCCATCAACTGGTGATGAGCAAACAAAACGTGGTCTATCCATACAATGGATACTACTTATCAATGAAAAGGAACCAGCTACGGATCCAAACTGCAAAAGCATCACGGAAAGTGAAAGAAACCAGACACGTGATTCCATTTATATGCAATGCCCCAAAAAGGCAAATCCATAGAGACAAAGAGTAGATTAGTGGTTGCCTGGGTCCGAGGGTGGGGCTGGAAAGTGATAGCAAAGAGGCAGGAGGGATCTTTTGGGGGATCATAGAAATGTTCTAAACTTGATTATGGTAATGGCTGCACAACTCTATGAACTTAGTAAAAGTCATTGAAATATACACTTAAAATGACTGCATTTTGTTGTATGCAAATTATACCTCAGTACCTCAGTAAAGTGGGTTTTGGGGTTCTTTTTTTTCTCTCTTTTTTAAAGATTTTATTTTTAAGCCATCTCTGCACCCACCGTGGGGCTCGAACCCACAAGCCCAAGATCAAGAGTCGCATGCTCCACTGATTGAGCCAGCCAGGGGCCCAAGTACAGTGATTTTTTTTTTTTTTTAGAAGGAAAGGAACTGGGGCCACTAAGAGGTGGTGGTGGTTAAGAGCATGGGTCCTGGCACTAGACTCATTGAATTAAAATGTCCGCTCTCCCAGGGTAGCTGGGCAAGCTACTTGCCTTCCGATGTCCTCATCTGTAAAGTGGTCTGCAGTAACTAAGTCTTACTAGAATCCCAGCCACTGTACTTTGCATTGTTAACCCATTTAAGCCTCACAACTCTCCTGTGGGGTCATTTTACAAATGAGGAAATGCGGCACAGAGTGGTCAAGTGACTTGCCCATGGTTGCACAGGTCAGATGACTGGCAAGCAGCCACAGCAGGCAGCCTGATTTTAAGGGCCAAGTGTTTTTTGGGTTTTTTTTAAGATTTCATTTATTTATTTATTTGACAAAGAGACAGCCAGCGAGAGAGGGAACACAAGCAGGGGGAGTGGGAGAGGAAGAAGCAGGCTCCCAGTGGAGCAGGGAGCCTGATGTGGGGCTTGATCCCAGGACCCTGGGATCACACCCTGAGCGGAAGGCAGACGCTTAAAAACTGAGCCACCCAGGTGCCCCATGGGGCCAAGTGCTTAACCACGTCCTACCCTCACAATAACACCACCTAACTCAGATGAGTATGAGAACGAAATAAAAATAACACAAAATGCTTGATATACAGTAAGTACTCAATAAATGCTAGCCAAGGAAGAAACCACTATCTAATTGACTCAAATGTCTTGGGGTTGTCCAGTAGTACTCTGAAATGTTTATAGAGTAAACACCAAACCTGTTTAAGAAATTGTCTGGGGGAGCCTGGGTGGTTCAGTCGGTTAGGCTTCTGCCTTCGGCTCAGGTCATGATCTCAGGGTCCTGGGATCAAGCCCCGTGTTGGGCTCCCTGCTCAGCAGGGAGTCTGCTTCTTCCTCTCTCTCTGCCTTTCTCTCCACTCCTGCTCTCAGTCTCTTCTCTCGAGTAAAAAAAAAAAAAAAGAAAAAAGAAAAAGAAAAGAAATACTGTGTCTGAAAGGAAAATGCTAAATCCTACAGCATAGCCATGAAGAATTCTTGCTCTATCTGGTTGAGACATTAGGGGGTGGAGACGGGAGTGGGAGTCATTGCAATCCCTAATGTGTACTCCAGTGCCTGTGTTTCTTTGCAAGGCGGTGGGACAGTGAGCTGGCAAGTTTAGAGCCGAGATTTTGGGGCAAGACAGAACAGGGTGGTTTGACTCTGTCTCCTCTACCGATTTGGCCATCCGACCAGTGACAAGATACTTAACTTCCGTTAAGTCTCAGCTTCCTCATCTGTAGGATGGGTTGGAAAAGAAAATACCAGCGTGGGGGGTGTGAGGACTACAATATGGTAGAGGGAGCAGTACAGGTTCCCAGCGTGCACTTAGGGCTTAACGAATGGAGGCGATGTCTTCTCCCTAAATTTCTTGTCACCTACAGATATACTTCTCATCGCAGATCATTAAGAAAGCATTGTTCTTTGCAGAGGAAGATAACCAAACACTTGAACAAACTTTGCTCCCAGCACTGTGATCTGACCCTCCACATTGGGTCAAGGCTGCCCGGTGGGCCAACCCTGTCTTCACACTGGAGGAACGATGGGAACTGCCACTACTGTCCCCAGGAGGCATCTGCCAGCTTCCCCTCTGGCTGCCTGTCCACCGAACGGGTGAGGGGGAGGGGCGCCTGGGTGGCTCAGTCGTTAAGCGTTTGTCTTTGGCTCAGGGCATGATCCCAGGGCCCTGGGATTGAGCCCCAACATTGGGCTCCCTGCTGTGCTGGGAGCCTGCTTCTTCCTCTCCCACTCTCCCTGCTTGTGTTCCCTCTCGCTGGCTGTCTCTCTCTCTCTCTGTCAAATAAATAAATAAATCTTTAAAAAAAAAAAAAAGGGCAAAGGATGAGGGACTTGAAGTAGCTCTGTGAGTTTGGAAAAAGCGATGTTGTTATGGGTAGGACGGAATAGTTCTCCACCTCCCCAGAGAGCAGAGAGCATGGCTGGGTCGAGGTGGGGGCAGGAGGGTGGCAGGGTTAGGGCCGTGAGACCAGTGAAGGGTGTGGAGGGAGTCCCGCCGAAGCGTCTTCAGGGGATAAATAAGGAGCCGTCAGATATGATCCCCCGGGCTTGGGATGGTGCTCCCACTCCCCACCCCGCCTGCCTTGGCTTCCGTCTCCTCTCCCAGGAGACGCAGGGCCCAGCACAGGCAATGCCATGAAGCAGCTGACCCACCTGTTCTCGTCCCCGCCAGCACAGAGCTCATCATGGAAAATGAAGAGGTGATCGGGCAGACAGGCTAAGAGCACTAACTTAAGAAAGGGACAACCTGGTGGGGAGTCCCGTCTCTGTCACTTACTAGCTGTGTACCCTTGGGCAATTTACTCCACCTCTCTGGGCCCTAGTACCTACCCCACAGGGATGCTGGGAGAAGAAAACGACGCGGTGGGTGTAAAATGCTCGGCTCGGTGCTGGGCGCTGAGTTAACGCTCTGTGAACAGCAGCTGTTGCAGAGCTAGTGTTGAGGCCCACAGCAAGCCATGCACTAGTCCCCCTTCCTCTCCCAGGTTCCTGTCTGAGAAGGGGACCCAGCAGGACGCCTCCTGGTCTCTGCCTAGAGGGGACACCCCCATCGCTCCCCTGGTAGCTGTGCCTGTGGCATCACACCCATTAGGGGACTTGGGGCACCCACTACAGTAACGACTGCGGGTTCCTTATGCTGTTATGACAATGGACAGTTGGTAAAGCAACGTCATGCACATGATCTCATTTGACAAGCCTCTGTGTATTACCAGGATAGCCATTTTGCACATTAGAAAATGGAGAAATTCAAGAAGGACTCCACCGCTAGTGAGGAGGGCCTGAAACCCAGAACACCAAGCTCCCATCCCCCATCATTCTGGGCCTTCCTGGCAGCGGGCAGGGTTTGCCTTGGCCTGTCACGCTCGCTCTCCTGCCTGAGCTTCTCGGCCCAGCAGTCAGCAAACACAGGCCTGGCGGGCCAGGGTCAAGGTCCGGGCCTGGTGTATGTCTGTGGAAGGACTGGCCCCTCCCACTGCCCTGGCCATAAGGAACAGGACAGATGGGACAGGCCCTATCCCACCAGGCTGCATCTGCACCAACCCAGCTATCTGTGTTACCTGGTCTACCTGGAGCCCCCAGCGTCAAGATACGAAAAGGTCAGAGTTGAGTCCCCCCAAGAGACTTTGCAGACAAACCTCAAACATTTCTATGTAAAATTTGAAAATATCAAGTATAACCAAAAAAACACCAGTCCTTTCAAAAAGAATCTCCCTTATCCCTTAACCTTAAGGTAAAGACCACCAAAGCTGAGAATTTAAACATGAAAAGAGGGTCAGTGAGCCCCAGTGGGTCTGGAAGACCCCAACCCCCTCTCCTGCCCTGTAGGCCGCAGTCCTCCCCTCCCCCCCATGCAAGAATCACAGGCGTCCAGGGAGCTCCATGTGTCTTGAAAGCTCTGGGGAGCCTTCCCAGGTGATGTCTGCTTCCTCTGACACCATTTAACTGTTATCAATGGTGGAACTGGGATGGAGGGTTTGGGCATTTCATTCCTTTGAGAGAGGGCTGAAATCACATTTTCATTCTCCACCCTCATTTTCAAGGGCTGGTGATTTTCTGAGACCATTACCGTTTGAGCTGTGATTTTTCCCAGCCCAGAGGTAGAGCACACAGGGAATTTTCCTCAGCAGGTCTGAGTGCCGGAAGGTGCTCTCAGGAGTTACATTCTTAATGTGAATCTTTCAATCACTTTCCACCATAGCATCTTGGGGTCAATGAGAACCTTACTATGTTTATAACCTTCTTATTTGCTGCTGTCAATTTAAAATCATCAACAGCGAAACCAAAGCGCAAAGCCCATGCAGATGTTTTTGTCTTAGCTCCCCTGGGGAGGCACCAAAGACAGATGATTGTGGAGTCCGCCCCTGGGGAGCTGTTCTCAGCTCAGGTAGTCTGGGTTCCTTGCTGATGTCCTGGGACAGTTTTCTCTTCCCCCACCTTCCTGTTTGCCTGTAAGGCCATCGGAGACGTTGGTTTCCAGAGGCAAAGTGTCCTTCTCCTGGGAGGATTGAATGCAGTACAGCTGCCTCCCAGGAACCTTGCAAAGATCGAGCGAGACCGTGCAGGCCGAAGTGCAAACTTGAGAGCACCTACCATAGGAGTTGTGACGGTAGAGATGCACGTGTGGGTGTGCAACAGTCGTTAGCACTGCGGCACTGTCTTTCGCTTTTTAGAATCGTACATATTAGATCATTGACGCTGACCAACAAAGCATATGGTCATATTAAGTTAATTAACAAAAATAGCTCAGAACAATTTCTACACTGGGCATGGAAGACAGTCTGTTTTGGAAAGCCAGCATCCATTTTCCCTTTTGAAGAGCGCCCTGGTTTCCTTTCCTTTTCTTTTTTTTTTTTTTTACGGGTTTTTTTTACTTATTCATTTGAGAGAGACAGAGCAAGCAAGAGCACGAGGGGAGAGGGCGGAGGGAGAGGGAGAAGCAGATTCTCCAGGGAGCAGGGAGCCCGACATAGGGCTCAGTCCGAGGACCCCGGGATCATGACCTGAGCCAAAGGCAATGCTTAACCCACTGAGCCACCCAGGTGCTCCTTGAAGAGCACCCTGATTTCCTTTTAAGGAACTGACTCTTGTCTCTGAGGGCAACCAGGGTAAATCCAAGGGTCTTCTCCCCAACCCCCTCCAACATGACCACGGAAGCCAAAGGGGTCCCTGCAGGCTTCTTTGGAGGCATCCCACTTCTTCCTGCCAAAGGGGAAGCACAGGACAGAAGCTGGGCAACAACAGCATTGTAGTTAGCCTTCCAGCAAAGTGAAGCCTTCAGGGGTTTGGACCGCCTAATGTGGCTGGTTCCCAATCTTCCAGGTATCCTAGCAATACATGCCCCACGGCTCGTTTTCATGCTAACTTATCACCAGGGACTCCAAAACGGCACTCCCATCAAACCGATGACTTTCACACAGGCTCAACCACTTTCAGCCTCTCTAAGGCCCTCAGGCCCTCATCATCCCTCAGAGGCCCCAAAGGAAAAGCAACTAACGATCTCTGTCCACTGGCCAGGAAAAAAGCACACGTCAACATCGGACCCAAGCAGGAGCCTGGGCCATGCACGCATTCTCTTTCTCTAGGTGCTGACTTTTCCAGAACCTGGGTTGAGTTTTTAAGTTTCTGATGCTCTAGAGACTATTTTCCAATCCATAGAGCTGTGGGTTCATGGAAACTTAATGGAAACTTCTGGTCCTTGGATGTACCCTGTGAAAGGCCCATGAATCTCATCATGTCCGAGTGAGTCCTAGTAAGGTCTGGGACCACAAGGCCCTGGGCTGGCCTAGGGGCTCATGCAATGCAGGAGGCATGGAGGCGGTGCCACTGGCCCTGCAGGGCCTTGGGGACACTCTGGGGCTGGGGTTTCTGGCTGGAGGGCTCTGGTCCCGAGGGCCTGACCTGTCGAGCAGGGCAGGTTTGGTAGCACGTCTGCTGAATTCATGCAGGGCAGGTTTGGTAGCACGTCTGCTGAATTCATGCACCGATTGCATCAGAGGTTCCTTCGCAGCTGCCTGTAACCCGTTCCAACTGCCTTCGGGTTTGTTCTAATGCGGAACAACTGTCCTGCGGCTTTCTAATGAGGCGGCATCGTGTCGTGGGAAGAGCTGTGGCCGGAGGCCTGGATCCCAGCCCTCGTCTCCCTGCCTCCCCACCTCCCCGAGCAAGCTGTGACTTTCAACTAGGGACCCTCTCGCCTCCTGTAAATCAGACCACTAGGTGGCCCTCCAGGTCATTTCCTCAGACCCTCCTGGCCCTTCCAGTCCCTGCTGGAAAGCAGGGCGGGGGGACCTCAGAGAGGTGGCAGCAGATACTTTTGCTAGTTTGCTTTGGACTTGCAAGGTCATTGATTCCAATGAACATTTTGGTTTCTTAGTACCACGGTCTTTCAGGACTCAGGAGACTTGAGGGACCATTCAGAGCTCTGGGTACCATGGAGGGCTCTCTCTGAGTCCTCAGAATTATTCACTCGCTACCCGGATGAGGATCAAGCAGAGAATTTTCTACAGGCTTGGGCCGCACAGTCAGGACTTTGGGTTAGCACGACTCACTCAGAGGCAGTTGCGTCGTTTCCACACTGTGGCTTCGCCTCAGATCTGAGCACAGGAGGCGTTGTGGTCCACGAGAAGGAACTAGGTCAGCGGGAGATGGGGGATCTGGGGTGGCCCTGCTGCCCAGCAGACTGCTGTTTGCCTTTGGGCAAGTCACTAAACCTCTCTGCACCGTTCTCCTAACAGCAATATGAAAGAATTGGACTTGACTTTATTCATATTTGTTATGTATTCCCTGTAGTATTAGACATAGGAAGGCAAAAACCCCAGAGTCACTGAAGGGAGGGAGTGGGGAGCCCTCCCACTCCCAGGGAGGGACCCCAGGCCACCAGAACAGCTGTAATTGCTATATTGAATTTCTACCCACACCAAAAGGGAAGCACTAGTCATTGCTTAGTCCTCACTGTTTGCTAAAAGAAAGCTTCCCCATCAGTCAGGAGAGAGATGCTTCTTTCCTGTGCTGAATTCTACGACGCACTCATCCTTGCACATAGCCAGTAAACATTTACTGAGCATCTGGGAGAGGCCCACCGTGCTGCGCCTGCAAAAGCAAGCAGACCCGAGGCCCTGGCGACAGGGATTTCATCTGGAAGACTCTCACCCTGTGGAAATACAATGATGCCAATAGCGACGGTACAAGAGACGCCCACTATAAAAGGGTGTGGGGCAGAATTGCAGTTCTACAAAGACTGTCCAACAGTGAGCAGGGTCCCAAATCGCCACCAGGTATGCCCCTGTCCAGGGACCCGCTGGATGTGGGCCTGGTCTGGAAAACCAGGAGCGGTGTGTGACTCACACATATCCTAGAGACTCTCTCAATTATCCATCAACTCGTCGCAGCTTTTGACGGGAGTGAGATAGTGGTCAAGCACTGCTGGGCCTTCTGTGGCTGGCCTGGGGCACTGGTGTCCTAGAGGACGAGCACGCTATGTCGGGATGACAGACGGAATCTGCCGGCTCACACTCCTTTCCTTTATCTATTAAAACTAACACATTCTCGGGGCGCCTGGGTGGCACAGCGGTTAAGCGTCTGCCTTCAGCTCAGGGCATGATCCCGGTGTTATGGGATCAAGCCCCACATCAGGCTCCTCTGCCTATGAGCCTGCTTCTTCCTCTCCCACTCCCCCTGCTTGTGTTCCCTCTCTCACTGGCTGTCTCTATCTCTGTTAAATAAATAAATAAAATCTTAAAAAAAAAACTTTCATATTCTCTCATAAACATTTTTTAAAATTTTTTATTATGTTATGTTAGTCACCATACAGTACATCATTAGTTTTTGATGTAGGGTTCCATGATCCATTGTTTTCGTGTAACACCAGTGGTCCATGCATTACGTGCCCTCCTTAATACCCATCCCTGGGCTAGCCCATCCCCCCAACCCCCTCCCCTCTAAAACCCTCAGTTTGTTTCCTGGAGTCCATAGTCTCTCTTGGTCCGTCTCCCCCTCTGATTCCCCCTCTTCATTTTTCCCTTCCTTCCCCTAATGTCCTCCATGCTATTCCTTATGTTCCACATATGAGTGAAACCATAAGGCAATTGTTTTTCTCTGCTTGACTTATTTCACTTAGCGTAATCCCTTCCAGTTCCATCCATGCCGATGCAAATGGTGGGTGTTCATCCTTTCTGATGCCTGAGTAACATTCCGTTGTATACATGGACCACATCTTCTTCATACATTTGTCTGCCGAAGGGCACCTGGGCTCCTTCCACAGTTGGGCTATTGTGGACATTGCTGCTTCTCATAAACATTTTTGAATGTACTGAAAAGTTGGAAGGATTATAGAGTGAACACCCATGTACCCGCCACCTGGATTCTACCATTAGCATTTTGCTGTATTTGCTTCATCAGAGATCCGTCTTTCTATCCATCCTTCCATCTGTCAATCGACCCGTCTTCATGGTCTGGTGTATTCGGAGGAGGCTGTAGACCTCAGTGTATTTCACCCCTAAATACTCCCAGCATGCACGTCATTAACTAGAAGCCAAAAATTGTTTAAGGTTGTGTGTGAGTGGATATAAATTGCACAGATCTTAAGACTATCTTCCAATGAATTTTGATAATGCATACGCCTGTGTAATCCAAATCTCTACCAAGAAATAAAACATCAATATCACTCCGGAGAGTTCCCTCGTCCACCCCTTTTTAAAGGACTCTGCCCCTTCTCTCCACCCCATCCCCAGACCCCCTGCTGCCTTGGTCTGTGACTCTGAACACTTTGATGCAGCCATTTGCCCAGGGTGGGCACCTGACCCAAAGGCAGCCCATCTAGGGGTTCACTAGTGAGCTTTAACCTCTGTGTCCTGGCTTAGCAGGAGGAGCTGGGCCAACGAGAGTCTCTCTCAGGAAGCCGGAAAGTGAGGCTGCCCTAGTTGGGCCAAGACACTGAGCTAAAAGCAGATGTGGGGCTGGAGTCACAACGGTCACGAGCCACATGCCAACAGGAAGCCAGGGCTAGTGAGGAACACGGGGTGTATACCCAGGAGAGACAGTGCCCCTGTGTGAGGGACAGGAGAGAGAACCCCAGTTTCCTTCAGGTGTCTGGAGTCTGAGGGAACCTGGATGGGTGTCTCCATGCAAGGACAACAGCACCCCCAACAGAGAAATACACATGACGGTACATAGGACCGTTTGTTTTGGAAAAGAGGGCTCTTTCTCACATGACAGCCATCCTATTTCTGTGTGGGCTGGGCTCTAGGTCTGACTTAAATGTCCCTGGAAAATGAAAGCCATAATAAATGACATCAGCATAATAAATGGTAACAAAGCCAAGTTCAGTACTACACGTTTTCATGCATGATCTTGGCTGATCCTCACAGCACTCTTCTCCAAATAGAGGCACTTTGCTTTCCTTGTCCCCATTTTGGAGTTGAAGAAACGGACACCGGTCGGAGACATAATTCGCCCAAGCTCGCCGTAAGCCGTGGAAGCAGAGCTCGCCACATTCAGGAATTACCGGCGCCCGCGTTTTGCTGGAAGAGCAGCTCGAGTGTCTGAGCAGGTGCTCAGTGGAGGCCCCAGCGCCAGACGCAGGGTGGGGGGCAAGGTTTCTGCTCTGGAACATGTCACCAGTGAGCAGCCTGCATGGAAAGGGCCTTCTTGCTCAGGATCCTGACCATCCCCTCTCTTGGAACACACCAGGCAGGGCGAATTACCTAAAGTGGCAGCCCAGGGGCGGACGCCGGGCTGGGCCTTCCTTGGTGATACAGTCTGTGTGCCGCCGCGTCTGCCGGGACAACACTGCCACTCCAACCCCATTCCCGGGACAGCGGTGTTTATCTGTCCTTGCTGGTGGCGACGGGCCCTGCGGCCCCTTGAGGCTGGATGGTGGCAGGTCAGCTACCACTCCCTCCTCCCTGTGGCTGAAGAGCTGGCACCCCTTGCTGGAGGAACTGCAGCAGGGGGTTGGTTGGAAGTACTAACGAGGTGTAGGGTCTCCATGGCCCCTGCCGGCTCTGAGAAGTTAGGACCATTCTAGTGCCAGGAGAGGGCCAGACAAATTGCTCAGCAGGGCAGGTGTGAGCACCCCAAAACAGGAATCCATTTTTGCAAAGCAAGAAGGCTCAGCTGAACCAAATCATTCTTAGGTATGTCCTCCCCCAGCATCTATCCATGCCCCTGTCATCATCTAATCCTGCACCTCGAGGACAGGGGCAGGATGTCTCGTTCACCTCTGATTCCCTGGCACCCTGCATAGCTTGTGACATCTAGTCAGTGCTTAATGAATACATCTTTAATACATGAAGATATGACACAGGGAAGCCGAGAAAACAGAGGGATACTGACAACACAAGTAGGTAGCATTACTAAGTGCAAGGCACGATTCGAAGACACTACTTAGAGTAAGTAATCAGATCCTCGTAACTACCCTGGGATGCAGGCATTGAAGCACGGACAGGTTAAGTAACTTGCCCACGATCACACAGCCAGTAAGTTGTGCAGCTCGATTTGAACCCCGGCACAGTCCACGGTCTTAGCTCCCGTGATTCCCATCACCCTATCTTTCCTATCCTGGAAAAGCGGCCTGGCATTTGACACCAAGCTCTTCAACTGTGCAAGCCCAAGAATCAGGACCCGTAAGAGGCCAGGTGTGAACCTGGGAAACACGTCGACGTCCTGACAACCCAGACGTGGGTGATGTAGCCCACGAAGGGCCATGTCGTGAGTAAAGAAACAGCAGCCATACTCCAAACAGTCAGCCTTCCTCCAACTCTATCCACATGTCCTGCAAGGCCGTCAGGTGCCAGGCACTGTCCGGTACAACCAGACAGACAGTCCGTGGCTGATGTGTCGACTCGGTGCTGCACCCCATCGGGGGTAGAGCTCTTTCCATGCAACCCCTGTGACTCCTGCCCAACGCGCAGATGATGAAACAGAGGCTTGAGAGGTCAGGTCACTTGTCCATGGCTAATGACATGCATTTGCAGGTACCTACACGGCAGGCCCTGCCGAGTGGTACAGATGTGCATGCCACACCGTCTCTCCTCTCGCGGGCGGCTCATTCCAGTGGAGCGGCTGAGATGGAGAGCAGGAAAGAGCACACAAGCAAGATCATTTCCAGGAGTGATAAGTGTGTGGAAGGCAGTAAAGCAGGTAAGGGCTTTAGAGGGCAGGAGAGAGGAGCCCGCCATGGTCAGCTGGGGAGTGGGGGCTGGGCAGAGGGGACAACCTGTGGGCCTGACCTAGGTCAACCTGAGGTGGCCATGGAAAGACAGGGGACAGTGTGGCCGGGGCACAGAGAATGGAGGGAACGAAAGAGATCAGGAAAGTGGGGGGTCTCGAACAAGGCCTGGCTGACCATGTGCTCCCACGTACAATGCTATGTCCAGCCGGCAGTGTGCAGGGAATTACACAGAACTCATCTCTGGAAGACAAGGGCATTCTTGGGTTCCAAGCCGCTCTGAAGGATATAAAACCTCACCATGCAGCTTGAGCCGTCTACACGTAAAGAAAAAAGAATCAGCTAGTGCAGACATAATCTTTGTCGATTCCAACATCTCCCAGAGGTCCTCTGGGGCAAATCGCAACCCTAACTTATGAAAAGTAAGAGTCCTAGCCCTTGGTCCTTGAAGAGCTCTGTGTATGCAAGCACTCACCAGCAGGAAGTCATTTCAGGATGAATATTGTTTTTCTAATGACCGTCATAGTGGCTTGGGGTGTAGACAGGCTCAGCTCCTACCCAGCACCCCTACGCCTGGGCAGAGGGCTGTGTCTGAAGTGAAGGGGGACTGTAATGTCCCCAGGCCTGAGACATATCAGGTCTCAGAAGCACCACAGGCCAGCGTCCTGGGAGAAGAAAGAGTGATGTCATTGTTCTT
Source organism: Ailuropoda melanoleuca (assembly GCF_002007445.2). Taxonomy (NCBI): domain Eukaryota; kingdom Metazoa; phylum Chordata; class Mammalia; order Carnivora; family Ursidae; genus Ailuropoda; species Ailuropoda melanoleuca. The sequence goes on along the minus strand of NC_048231.1, from coordinate 10,855,617 downwards.
AAGCAAGCCTCAGCTCCCCCAGGTCACATGAGCACTGGAGCCCGGGAGGCTGGGGGGCTGGGCTGGTGTCATGACCACGCAGCCAGAAGAGAGGGGTTTCCACCGTCTGAGCTCACAGAACACTGAAGAGCTGGGAGGGCAGACAAGCAGGACGGTGGTGATGGTTGCACAATCATGTGAGTTTAATGCTACTTAATGACACCGTGGACCCTTAAAAATAGTAAATATGGTAAAGTTCTTGTTATGTATATTATGCCGTGATTAAAAAGAAGAAAATAATAATAAGAAGAAGAAATCAGCATTAGGCATGCCTGTCACCATTATCTGTTACACAGGGAAGGTGGGGCTCCTGGGGGTGTGAACGGACTGCTGGAGGCTGGCCTTCCTGTAGTCAGTGTGACTTTGAAACAAACAGATATGGGGCTCAAGGCAGAATCCCAGCATCCCAGCATCTCTCCGCCACCACCCAGGCTCGTTCTTGGCCTGGCGCTCCTCCCATTCCAGACTACGACCTTACTAACAGAATGCCTCGGACCTGGGCTTTGCACGCTGCATGCTGGTTCAGGCCGCCCCTCCTGCCTGCTGTCCCTTTCGCTTTGAGTGCAGCCAGCATGTGCCCAGACAAAAGACTCGGCCCACACTTTCACCCCTTGGTGTACGAGGCAAAGACTTCGCTGAAGCCAGCACAAGCCCTGCTCCCTTACACTCCCCAGCGGTTTGAGGGCAGGAACTGGGTATTCCTCGCCCTGGTGTCCCAGCTTCTAGTTCAGCGCTTGTCACATGTTGGACGACACATGTTTTCCGAGAGGAGATAAACACAATGCTTATTGAACCCACTGACTCTGGACGCTGTTCTGAGAGTTTACAAGTCTCACTCACATGATAACTCCACAAGGGAAACACTGTTGCTATCCAGGACCAGAGCAGGGGAGACAGCGAGGCTCTCACAGGGGGTGCAGAATGTAAGGGGACACCAACCAAACTCGGGAATCAAGATAGATATTTTTTTTTTTTTTAGATTTTATTTTGGGGAGTGCCTGGGTGGCTCAGTTGGTTAAACATCCTACTCTTGACCTCAGTACAGGTCTTATCTCAGGGTTGTGAGTTCAAGACCCGCATTGGGCTCCACACTGGGTGTGGAGTTTATTTCAAAAAAGATTATAGGGGCACCTGGGTGGCTCAGTCAGTTAAGCATCCTCCTTCGGCTCAGGTCATGATCTCAGGGTCCTGGGATCGAGCCCCGCCTCCAGCTCCCTGCATGGTAGGGAGTCTGCTTCTCCCTCTCCCTCTGCTCCTCCCCCCTGCTCATTCTCTCTCTCTCAAATAATGAAATAAAAAAATCTTTTAAAGAAAATTGTAAAGAGTTTTTTTTTAAGTAAGCTCTACACCCAACGTGGAGCTTGAACTCACGACCCTGAGATCAAGAGTCACATGCTCTACCAACTGAGCCAGCCAGGTGCCCCAAGATAGATATCTTAAAGAAATATTTCTAAAAATCAAAAACCTGGAAATATCCAGAATGAGCAAAAACTAACATTTGAGATACGGACAGATCTGGCCCTGACTTACACCACTCACCCCACTCACTTCTCCCTAATCTGAGCCCTATCCAATTCTGACTTTATTAGAATTTTTGATATTTTGTTCAACAATTTCATTGCCAGGATTTTATCTAGGGAATTACTTCAGGCTATGTGTAAAGGTGCACCTCCAAAGATGGTCATTGTTGTATTGTTTATAAAAATGAAAAACTGGAAAATATATTTGGTTGAATCATTTGAAACTGCCAATAGTTGACCATTTTTTACCTAAAAACAACAATTTCATATTATCCAATCTAACCTAATCTCCAGTGTCCATGAGCTGTGATTATATAATCTATGGAATATTCACCCAGCGAAAATCTAGGCAGCTATTAAAAAATATTTGGAAGAAGACTGTGACAGAGAAAGGTGCTCATAATACAGTGTTAAATGAAAAAAACTAGTTACAAAACAGTATAAAATGTGTGATTTCATTGTTTTTTAAAGATTTTATTTATTCATTTGAGAGAGAGAGAGCACAAGCAGGGTAGGGGGTGGGAGGATAGGGAAAAGCAGGCTCCCCACTGAGCAGGGGACCCTGGGATCATGACTGGTGCCAAAGGCAGACTTTTAAAAAATCTACCAAAAAGAATCTGAATTGATTATTCACCAAAATGTTAATAATGGTAAGTCCAATGGTGGGATTTGGGGGTGATTTTCATCTCCTTCTTGATTTACTGTCTTTTGTATATTCAACATGTGCTATGTCTAAAGGGAGATAAAAGAACAATGAAAAAAAACCTCATACCTTTGACCTACCAAAAGACTTTGTCATCCCCTCACCCCTGACAGAGGTGAAGAGACACCCATTTTTACTATTCACGTCCTTTCACAGATGGAACTCTCAGGCTCTGGCTCTCAGTTTTCCTTGCATGGGCTCCAAGCACCCCTCCCTGACCCTTTTTTTCCTCTGGCCCCTGCACCCCCAACACTTGGGGCTTTGTTGGAGGGAGTGCCCTCTCTACCCCACTACCTTCCACGCCAGCCCCTCCTCAGTGGATCTTCAGGCATAGAAGACACGCCTGAGCACTGAGAATTGAGAATGGAGAATCGAAAATCACTTTGCTGTCCTCCAAGCACGGGAAAACAGTGTTGCGTGGGTGACAGGCTTTCTGGGGGGCTGGGGGGCAGGAATCTTGCCTCCAATCCTCCACTACCCTCCTTCTCCATCTTCACGCAGCTGAAACCCAGCAAACTTGGGGCACCAGCTCTTTCTTCCCTCCTTTTAAAATGATTTTAGACTTAAGGTTTTTTGTTGTGTTTTTTTTTTTTAATTCCAAAAAGTGCAAAGACTAGGAATCACCTGCACAGCTACCAAAATTAACAACTTATTAACATTTTGTCAGATTGGCTTTGAGCCTCTCTTTTCAAAAAAACAACTGAAATAAAACGTTGCAAATAAAATCAAACTCCCTGTAGGTCCCCTCCTCCGTCTCTCTCCAGGAACACTCACTGCTCTAAGTGTGCTGCCACTCCTCTTTGGTCCATTGTTACACTTTGAGATATTTATGCACACATACACCCATATATCCGGGAACAATAGACACAACTGTATTGTTCGAATTTGCATAAAAGTATCATACAAAATCATCTGCAATCCCCCCTCTAACATCCTGCGGGGGGGGGTTGTTTTGTTTTTTAGAGGGAGAGAGAGAGTGCTCAAGGGGCTGGGGGCGGAGAGGGAGAGGGAGAGACAGAATCTTAAAGGGCTCTATCCCACCACCCCAAGATCATGACCTGAGACGAAATCAAGAGTCGGACGCTTAACCAACTGAGCTACCCAGGCGCCCTTAACATCATGTTTTTAAGCTCCATTTGTGCAGATATATATTGGTCTAGTTCATTTATTTTACGGCAGCCAGGTATTCCCTCCCAGGTGGGTGGGCTTGATCCCTCTGCGTGGAAATCTCTAGGGCTCAGGTAACACCAAGGCTTCCCTGACCTCACAATTCTGCTAATTTGGAGAGCCTAAGCCAAGTGCGGGACTCTCCCCAGCTCATCCCTTTTGGTCCATACAATCCTCCAAACCTTGCACCAGCTCCTTGATCCCCCCCCCAACACCACCCCCAGCTCTCTGGCAGGTGCAGAGATCACCAGGCCCTGTTCCCCTCCCTTGTCTGGCCTGTGAATGTCTCTTGGCTTCTCAGTTTCCTGATCCTGACTTTGAGAAATACAGGAATTAAGATCCTTCACAGAGGGGCGCCTGGGTGGCACAGCAGTTGGGCGTCTGCCTTCGGCTCAGGGCGTGATCCCGGCGTTGTGGGATCGAGCCCCACATCAGGCTCCTCCACTATGAGCCTGCTTCTTCCTCTCCCACTCCCCCTGCTTGTGTTCCCTCTCTCGCTGGCTGTCTCTATCCCTGTCGAATGAATAAATAAATAAAATCTTTAAAAAAAAAAAAAAAGATCCTTCACAGAGGCTGTTTTCCTGAGTAAGCCGTACCATTGTGCAGGGGGCGTCCAGTGGGGTGGTGTGTCTCCCCAGGCTTTGGTGCCAGGCAAGCCCGGGTGAATCCTGGTTCTGTTGGCAGGTAACCTGCCCTCTCTGAGTCAGGTTCCCTGTCTGTAAAATAGGGGTAGCAATACTCAGGCCACAAGCCTGCTATGACAGATGAACCATAAAGCATATGAAACCCAGCTGGTAGGTTTCTGGCCTGCAGAAAGTGCTTCTGCCCTTGCCCTTGCCCTGTCTCTTCTCCAACCAGCAGCCACAGAGGTCTCTCAAAATGTAAGTCAGATCACATCAGTCCTTTGCTTATGTGACTTCCCAGGTTAGGTCAAGAAGTCTTTGGAATAACCGCCTTCGTCTCCCGGGTTGCTTGTTATAGGGGGAGCCAGCCACTGCACCATGGAAACCCTCAAGCAGACATGTGGAGAGACCCACATGGAGAAGGACTGGGGCCTCGGCCAACAGCCAGCACCAGCCGGCCAGCCATGTGAGAGCGCCACCGTCACTCCTTCGGGTGACTGCAGCCCCCCTGACATCTGCCTAAGACCTCACTAAGAAACCCGGAGCCAAGCCACCCCGGATACCTGACCGCACAGAAACAATGAGAGAGAATAAATGATTAGTGTTGCATTCAGCCATTCAGTTTTAGGGTGATTCGTTACACTGCATTAAATAAGTCATATACAAGTTAACAAATGACGACAATTTATATTGTTGTTACTAACCTGTATGCTGACGCTAGTGTGGCACTTACTATGCCCGAGACATGGTTCCAAACACCTTATGGGGATTAACTCATTTAATCTTCAGAGTAACCATCTGCAATGGGGACTGCTAGTATCTCCACTTCGCATATAAGGAAACTGAGGCATAGCATGTTTAAATAAGTCGCAGTAAGTGGCAGAGCTGAAACATGGCTCCAGGGGCTGTGCTCCTGGCCACTCTCACGCTGCAACAGGACAAAGCCATAGCCCGAAATGTGGCACCAAGAAGCAGGAAATGTTCTAAAGTTCACAGAGCCCACTTTTAAGGGAGGAAGATGGGGGAAAAAGGAAAAAAACCAAGCCTCTTCTCTTCTCCCAGCCCCTCCAGGTGTCTGCCCTTCTCCTTGGGTTTCAGCTGTCTCTATGCTGCCAGGAGACCGGTCCAGACCAGAGCCAACTCACCTCTCCCAAGTCAGTGAAAAAGCGTCTCCAGAAGTCTGCACAGTGTTTGAAAGCTCTTGTCACATCTCCTTAGTTAGGGTTCTGATCCACTGAGATGACTAACTTCCCCTATGCACATCTAACTCAGTGCAAGCCTTATCCCTGCTTCTTCAAAGTGGCCGACTTCTTAAAACAATGCCAGGTCTTTAAAGTGGGAGGACAATTCTCAAAGAAGACGACTTCAACAGGGCAGGATCAGGATCTGTAAAGCACGCGTTCTACAGCCCCAGTCCATGCCCCTTACAGACATGGCTAATCAATCGCCTCTTTCCCACTCAGTCCGGACGCAGCCTGGGCAGCCTTCTCCCCACGGGGCTTCGGGCTGCCACTTCCACAGGTTCTGGGCTGGCAGTAGAGCTGAGACCTATTTATCATTCTGGCTCTAACAGGATAAAGACGAAACACCAAAAGCAACAGACTGGAACTAATCCCTCTACTTTCCAAGGGAGTAAAAGGCTCCCCGCCTCCACTGCTCTGACCCCTCCTACCCAAAACCCATTTTCATCACAGCAAGAGCTTAGAAGGGATTTTGAAAGGAGAAGAGGCTGCAAGAAAACATTGACCTTGGTTTTAATGATGGTATGAGGATGAAGACCCATGCTGGGAGGTGACCCGTGCCCATAGATGATGGTGCATTAGGAACCGAGACTCCACAGCAGCTGGACCGGAAAGGACTTACCCCGAAGTCAAGGTAAACTGGGAATGTAGTCACATTCTTTACTTTACATAAAACCTGCCAACAAACTCCTACCACTTTAGAGGGGGCTCATGAACACACGTAAGGACCAGTGCAGCCCGAAGGCACAGAATGCTAGCCACATAGAGAATTTACAGATTTCTAGTTAGCCACATTGAAAAAGTAAAAAGAAACAGGTAAAATTAATTTTAATAATATATTTTATTTAGCCCAATATATCCAAATATTATCATTTCAAAACACAGTCAATATTTTAAAATATTAGATATTTTAATCCTTTTTTTGTACTAAGTCTTTGAAACCCAGTGTATGTTACATTTACAGCACATTTCAACTGAGACCCTAAATTTTCACCAGAAATACTTGATCCATATTGAGATTTCATAAAATTTACAGTTGAAAATGTAGATTCCACTACTTTAGTTCTTCTGAACACTCCTAAAAGTCGACCAATAATTGAAATGAGTGTCTGCTTTTCAATTTAAATCAATTAAAATTGAATAAAATTGAATAAAATTAAAAATTAAAATTAAAAGCTCAGTTCCCTCTGTTGCACTAGCCACACGTCAAGCGCTCAATAGCCACATGTGGCTGGTGGCCACGTAGTGGTCAGCGCACATCTGGACCGTGCAGGGCTCTGGCTACCCATGGGCAGGTGCCATCCTCCGCCAGAGTCCCCGTGACCATGCTCAGGGTGTCTACGGCCTGGCCCTGAGAACGCTCGTGTGCAGGCCTGTCACCTCATAACCAGTGTCACCGTCTGACCAGGCCCAGGCCCTTTCTAACTCTCTGCGTGACTTGCCCTCAGCTTTGCCCTGCTTCTCGGGCTAGCCCACCCCATCTGGCTCCCAGCCCCCACCCAGGCGTGGTTCAGAGACTCTGCTTGCCTGGAAGGGCTGAGCAGATAATACTGCGTTCTCTGCTATGGAGAAGACCAGGGGTTGACTATCTTGGGGTGCACCCAGGGGCAAGCCATTTTCTTTCCATGTTTTGGGAGAAGACCCTTGCCCTTTTCATGCCCCCACAAGGTGGCACCAAGGCTTAATAAAACATTACTCTGGGCAGCCTCTGCTCTCTACCTGGCAAATCCCTTTCAGCTTATGGCTCCAAAAAGTCCTCCATCACCTTCCCTGGTCCCTGCAGTGTGTGTACTTTGTCCTTTGGTTCCCTTTCTCCCTCTGGGCTCAGGTTGGTGAACTATTTGGGGGCTGTGGCTCAATCCTATCACTTGACTCCTTCAAGGCATCAACACCACCTCAGACATTACTAATCGGTCATATGTTCTTTCTCCCTGAGCCTCAGGCAGGGCTCCACCCCAAACCCTGGGATAATGCCCCCAACCTCTCCCACTCCCCTCAGCCTCTTCCCGTCCCACCCCCCAGGGAGGAATTTCACATGGAGGGGAAAAGATGGCTTCTAAGCAAAGAATCGGGTCATAGAACGTGTGAGGCACCAGAAGCTATCTCCCACCCACCCCCAAGACTGACTGCAGACTTGGCAACTTGGCACCATGGGTCCCTTCTGGCTGTTGCCTCCCTAGGCCCGACCCCCTTGAAATGAAAGACCTTGGTATGTCAGAAGTACTCCCCAACAGTTGGTTGAAAGAAGCTAAAAGACAGCTGCTGGGAGAAGATAAAGGGATGAAAATCTGAACTCTGAAAAGCAGCCTCTAAAAGGGCATGACTGACAGCGGTCTGGAATTGAGAGTGTGTGACCTGAACCACAAAGAGAGAGCGCTGGCAGCTTTCCGGGGACACATGAAGCCTTATCGCACCAGTCACCGGGGCACTGGGGAAGCCACCTAAACATCAGTGGACAGTCTCAGACAGGCCCGGGGCAGAGCCATCTTGCTCCTCAAAGCAGACCCTTTCTTCCACTGCCTGCCTGATAAAAAGCTGTGTGGGGTCCTTGATCCTGCCAGGCCTTGGGTGCCCACCTCCGTGTCTGAGGGAAGGCCCCATGCTTCTGCCTTCAGGGTTTTGCTGGTACAGAGGGGGAACCTGCTTGTACAGAAGGGCGAGACTTCCAAGTTCCTGCATTGCCAGAAAACATCCTTTCTAAGTCCCAAATGCACCTGAGGAGAACGCGATGAACCAGACGAGGAAACAAAGGGGACTTGCTCAGGTACCACCATAGGGAGGAATTCTCCTTCCCATGAAGAACTCTTCCTCCCAAGACAGAGGCCTCCCCCACCTTCCTCACTCCAGTATTTCAACAAGGGCCCCATTATCTTTTGTCTTTTAAATCTCTTCAGGCACCAGCACCCTCCATTCCCCCTCACCAGCCAAAAGAGAGAGAAAGAGAATGAACACAAGTACCTCATTGATCTCACATTATAAGGAAATGAAGCGTTCCAGCCATAGAATATTTTTCAAAGAACTTAGGTTTACCTCTTTAAGAATCAACACTTCCTATTATATTTGATCATATTTCTGGAAAATTTTCTGAACGTAATGACAGTCCGCTGACGTACCCAGCCCATACACTGAGTGTAATTTATCACTTCCTGATGACTCAGGGACATGTTTCTAAGCCTCTCACCACAGCCTACGGGCCTAATGATCCAGACTTCACCTTGGGCCACTTTTACCCTTGCTGAGCCTGCCCTGCCAAGTGCACCGGGCACACACCCTGCAGAGACTGTGCCCTGGGCCTTGGCCGTCTGGAACACTCTCACTCTGGATGCCTGCATGGTTCTCTCTTTCCATTCATGCTACAGCTCAAACACCATCTATCTGGAAGGCCTTTCCTGGCCATTGTTCTCTCATCTCTCTGTCCTCTTTTGTGACTTTATTTTATTTTCATAGTATTTGCCAACCCCCCTCCCGTGCATTGTATATTTATCTGTTTATGGTCTGTCTCTCTCACTAGGATGTATATTTATCTGTTTATGGTCTGTCTCTCTCACTAGCCCTCAAGAGCAGGGCTTTTACCCATTTTGTTATCTCCAGAGGCTGGAACAGTCCTGACACATAGTAAGTGCTCAGGAAAAATTGTCAAGAGAAGGAATAAATGATGCCATTCCCTGCTGGCCAGTGCGTGCTTGTTAGGGAAAATGGGGATTGCTCCAACCTCCTATGGCCCTTCCTGGTTGGTCCTTTGCTGTCAACGATCCCTTCTCACTATAGCAGCTGCTCCTAGCAATTCTCTCATCTCGCTTCCTCTAATCTGCTGGACTCGTAACCCGGGAAAAGCTAAAGGTTGCCGGGAGATGGCCAACCTCCTGATTTCCTTGAACGGATTTCTACAATGTTCATTTCCAGGCTGTGGCCTAAGGGCAATTCCACACCTGTCTTCTGAGTCAAGTCCAAGGGCACAGGACTATTAATTCTCTGCTCAGGGGTCTTTGTAGTTTCCTTTTGGTCTTCCCACATTGTTGAGATGTCCACCCCTAGGCACTCCTACATGTGTGTCTGTGAGCAACCCCAGACACACTCACAAATACCGTAGGCTTCTAGTTTAGCAGAAGGGGAGCCGTGTAGCTCCATCCGTGCTTCAAGGGAAGAGAACGGGGAGGGAGTAGGTCCAGTTTATTCCTTATGAGAATTTTAAAGGTTTCATGCTCTTCTGCACACAAATGGTCTGGGTCTCTGTACATCTCACCCTCTGGCCTTATTCTCCTTCATCTAGACGCTATCAGACCTTGAGCCCTGGGTTGGGGCCACTTCACTTCTGCAGAAGTGGGCCAACAAAGTCAAAGATGGTTTACGTTGGGAGGGACCTCGGAGATCGTATAGTTCAACCCTCCTCTGACACATGAGAAGACTAAGGCTCAGAGAGGGGAAGTGACTCACCTAAGACAACGTCGCCCCTCGGGGGCAAGGCTGAGCCTAGAAGTGGGTCACTTGGCTTTCATTCCACATCACCTCTCTGTCCCCTCACACCTTCATCCCCAGCGGCCAACATCTGTTTTCATCCCAGCCCACTCTGTTCTCTCCTGGCCCTGCGAGGGCCCATTATGGCAGGTCTCACACTCTGAGTGTGTCGAGAGATGTCACCCACCTCTGAGCCCTGAGACAATGTTGCTCCTGATGCACCCCAAGCCACACCTCACTTCATGGAATGGCAGGAAAGAGGCACTGGGGTCTTTAAGCTACACTTAAAGCTCTTCCTAATGGATCCAGAAGAGTAGAAACACTCTACCTGGGGCAGACTTGCCTCCATGTCTCCCCAAACGTGGCCTGAACCTCATCTTGCCTAGGGAGTATAATCGAAAGTTTTCCATTTGCCCCCTCTGTTCCAAAGTGCTCCAGCCTGCCACTCTTACCTATTCTGATATGTTCACAAAAGTCCTCCAGGCAGGCACACTGTCTCCAGCCAGATACTGTTTTAGGGTGTAGCTAAAATTCAGGGTGTGGGGGAGACAGGCAAGCCTGGGCTTCAGTCGGGCAGGAAAGCTTTGTGGGCCTCGTTCTGAGGAGCAGGACAGACATGAAAGAGGTTTGCTCTTTTGCGGCTTTGCCTCTGACCAGCCTTGGCCCCCACTGCTTCCCTGCTTGGCGGCTCCAAAGGAACAGGGAGGAGAACAGCAGAGCGGCCGTTATGGGTCTTTCAGTCATCTTCCCTGGCCTGGCCTCCGTGTGCTCAGCCAGCCCTGCTCCCCAGGGCGCCAGGTCTCTTGTGGTGCAAGAATTGGACCTGATTTCAAACCCCATTACAGAGCTGCCTGACGTCTTAGGAGACCGGCGGGACAGCAAGCCCTTTCTCATCCCCTCGCAACTGCTGCTGGAAGAACGTGCTCATCTACCCACAGGGGGTGTGAACAGAAACCCTGATTAGCCTTTGGACTATTCCAATAATGGACGGTTCAGTGACAAAGTTGTCCTTCTCTCTCCCTGCAACTTCTACCCACTCGCCCCAGTTCTGTTCCTTCACGCCCTATGGAATAAGTCATGTAAGTCTCTTGCCTTTTCTTTTGGCTCAATGCTAAGCACTGATGGGAGATTCAGAAGTGGGAGACGTAGTTAAGAAGTTTACTCTCGTTGAGGAGTCAAGAGTGATTTTATTTAGTCCCTGAATACTTTTTAAAATAATCATCCTGATGGACTTTATCATTATAGTGTTAATAGATGTTTACTCTAAAAAATGCTGAGGAGCACCTGAGTGCTGCCGTCGGTTAAAGCACCTGACTCTTGGTTTTGGCTCAGGTCTGATCTCAGGGTCATAGGATTGAGCCCCACATCAGATCCATGCTCAGTGTGGAGTCTGCTTGAGTATCTCTCTTCCTCTCCCTTTGCCTCCTACCGCTCTCTCTCTCTCTCAAATAAATAAATAAGTCTTTTTAAGAAAAATGTTGAGGGGCACCTGGGTGGCTCAGTCAGTTACGCATCTGACTCTTGATCTTGGCTCAGGTCTCATGGTTGTGAGTTCAAGCCCCACCCTGGACATGGAGCCTACTTTAAAAAAAAAAAGGTTGGGGGCGCCTGGGTGGCACAGCGGTTGGGCGTCTGCCTTCGGCTCAGGGCGTGATCCCAGCGTTATGGGATCGAGCCCCACATCAGGCTCCTCCGCTATGAGCCTGCTTCTTCCTCTCCCACTCCCCCTGCTTGTGTTCCCTCTCTCGCTGGCTGTCTCTATCTCTGTTGAATAAATAAATAAAATCTTTAAAAAAAAATAAAAATAAAATAAAAATTAAAAATAAAATTAAAAAAAAAAGGTTAAAAAAGCCAAAAGACAGAAGAGGGGATTACCCATAATACTACTTTCCTAGTGCTAACATTTTCTCCTAAGTGGTTTTTGCATTTCTTCCCCCAACAAATGTTTACGGAGTAAACACAAAGCAAGGTGCTGATCTAGGTGCTTCAGGAAGCACTCGCTGGTGCGTCAGACTTGGGTCTTGCCCTAAAGATGCTTCGGGGGAAAGAAGACATAGCATGGGCCTCAGAGGCAGAAACACCTAGTTTTAAAAGCACTTCCTAGTTGCCTGGTCATGGATAAGTAAGCCTCAGTTTACTCACATGTTAACTGGACCTGATAATGGCACCTACCTTATTAGGTTGTTGAGGGGAATCAGGTTAAATGGTGAGACATCTACCATCGACGCATCCAATGAATGAGCCTCTATAAATATCATACAGGGGTAATGGCCATGACAGAGGCCAGACCGGTATAGATCAAAGAGCACAGGGGTCCGTTTAGAGGAGAGACACCCAGCCCCTGCAGACCGTGTCCAGAGCCAGTTGCACACCGGCTGCAAGCGCACCAAGCAAACTGTCTGATTCAGTGAGGAGAACCCCTGCGCAGGTGTGATCATCATTGACTGCTCCCTTCTCCTCTCAGGAGCCCCGGGTTCCCTGTCTAGTTAGCCTCCCTGTGTCTTTGCCCCCAGGTCACAGGGAAGGTGTTTCAGGTCTCCTCCAGAAGCAGACAGGGGCTAAGTCTTCCATCTTCGAACTGTAATGCACTGCTCGGATACAGGCTCCCCTCTGACCCCAGCGTGGTTTCCTCCGCTACAGCAAAACAGCTCCCTGGGCGGCTCAGCCCGGGCTCGCCTGCGCCCCTCCACATCTTCCAGAATGGAGGGCTTCCCCTGCTTGCAGAGCTAATAAACTCGACCACCAGAGAAGAAAGCCAGGCCCAAGGCCCGGAGCAGCCAGTGCGGGAACCGCTGCTACTACACAAAAATATGGGGCCCAGTTAGAATGGCAAAAATAGACAAGGCAAGAAACAACAATTGTTGGAGAGGATGTGGAGAAAGGGGATCCCTCCTACATTGTTGGTGGGAATGCAAGTTGGTACAGCCACTCTGGAAAACAGTGTGAAGATCCCTTAAAAAGTTAAAAATTGAGCTACACTATGATCCAGCCATTGCACTACTGGGTGCTTACCCCAAAGATACAGACGTAGTAAAGAGAAGGGCCATATGCACCCCAATGTTCATAGCAGCATTGTCCACAATAGCTAAATCGTGGAAGGAGCCGAGATGCCCTTCAACAGATGACTAGATTAAGAAGTCGTGGTCCATATATACAATGGAATATTACTCAGCTATAAGAAAGAATGAATTCTCAACATTTGCTGCAACATGGACGGCACTGGAGGAGACAATGCTAAGTGAAATAAGTCAAGCAGAGAAAGACAATCATCATATGATTTCTCTCATCTATGGAACATAAGAACTAGGAAGATCGGTAGGGGAAGAAAGGGATAAAGAAAGGGGGGGTAATCAGAAGGGGGAATGAAACATGACAGACTATGGACTCTGAGAAACAAACTGAGGGCCCCAGAGGGGAGGGAGGTGGGGGAATGGGATAGACCGGTGATGGGTAGTAAGGAGGGCACGTATTGCATGGTGCACTGGGTGTTATACGCAACTAATGAAGCATCGAACTTTACATTGGAAACCGGGGATGTACTGTATGGTGACTAACATAATATAATAAAAAATTATTTAAAAAAATAATAAAAAAATAAAAAGTATTACTTCTGAAAAAAAATTCAGAAAAAAAGAAAAGAAATAGGGGGCCCATCCGAAAAGTGAGCAGAACCCTAGAATCTTGGGACCTTGGGCCTCAGGCTTCCCAGGGAGGTGACTCTTGGGCTCTCAGGCCCTTACCAGTTTTGGTGGCTCTGTGCTGTCCCCAGGTTTATGGGCAAGTCTCAACATGACCCAGGCTGGGACCCCAGTGAAGGGAGACCAGGCGCTTCCCAATCTGAGCATTTTGACAAAGGGAACTGTGGGTGTTCGAGCATCTCCCTCCCCACCCTCTTTCTTGTGTGTGGCACTTAGACAAATAAAATAGAAAATCATTTCTGTCATTTAGGCAAACCCTAGTCCCACAGTTCTGAAATGCACACATTATAAATAAAATATAAACCCATCCAGATCTGACTGAAGCCTCTGCTCTCAGGGAACAGGACCAGAAAAGCCGTCAGTCACCTGTGTCCCCTCCTGCTAGGTGAGCAGGGATCCCTTTGAAGCCTCTAGGGTCACTGCTGGACCTTCTCCTGACAGGGGCCTTCCCTCCACAAGCAATAAACCTCACAACGCCCTTCAGGAAAATTGCCTTAAAGCCAATTTATTTGCTTCTAGAAATGAAGCTCTCATCAGCTTGTCTAAGGATCAACAAACCTTACAAATCATTTAACCCCAATTTGACATAAAATAACCAAGGTCCAGAGATATAAATCTTTTGTCCATGGTCATCAGCAGTATTCCAATTAGAGGATAAGAAAACTCCAGCTTAAGAAAACTCGTGCCTAAGACTTTCACAGCTCCAAACAGAAAATGTTGCAAATGAGTGTCCCTATACTGAAAATATTCATAATGGACAGTCTTTTTAAAAATATGTCTGCAAAGTGAAATTCCGTGTAGCACCTTAGCGTTCCACCCAGGCCTCTTAGAGAACTAGCATATGGAAAACCTGGGTGCCAAGCCAATCACAAACATTCTTCCCCACTGCGAGGTCTGAAGACGGAAGGCCAGCCGTGTCTGCTCTGCCGCCTGCTCCAGCGGCTGTCCAGTGCCAGCACGCATCAGTGTAGATTCAAGGGGATTTCCCCAAATCCATCGCCTTGCCCAGAAAATACAGCATGGAAAAATCACAAACCCTGCCACATCGTAAGCAGCCATTTAGGGATGGAGTCAGTATCTCCCTGTAGTTTTACACATTCCGTAACCAATTTTTCACATCAAAATTTGTGACACATGGGCTGACAGCAGGACAGAATATTAAAAATCAGGACCTCCCTGAGAAATCCGGGCCATCCGGTTGCTATGCCGACACCCCACAATGCCAAATAGTGCCTCCGAGGTCTAGAAGCAACTTGGCTGGCTTTGAATAGCCCAGACATTGTGAAGGCAGAGCTGCCCCCCTGGCCCAGGCTGTTAGGCAGACCCTCCCTTTCCCAGCTCTGCTCTCTGATTCCCCAGGGGGGTGATGATGACGCTTGTCTGAATTCTCTCTGCCTCTGTCAGCAGGGCTGGCCACATCACTCCCTAAGAATTTGAAAACCCACATGGAGCGTCCTGGCGCAACTAGACAGAGACATGTTTTGGAATGGCAAGACCAGTGAGAGGTTCACCACAGCACTCCGGGAGAAAGCACTCCTCAGCCGCACCTGCCCCTTCTAGGCTGGACATCGGGTTCAGCTCCCCGAGAACATGAACATGCATTCCCCTATCTCCTTCGTGATGGTCAGGCTGGAGCCAGGAACCAAATACTGGGGGAAGGAGGGGGGCTTATGAAGCTTGTCTACTCCCAGAGACAGGCAGAAATCCTACTTCATTTGACTAACAAGTACTTATTAAGTCTTGCTGTGTGCATCAATATGGAGATGTAAGAAGCTTCCAGCATAGTCTCTGCGTGACAGCGTATATGACTAAGAATCCTCCTGAAGTGAAATAGCTCAGAAGGTAGGAAGACAAGGCGAGGCTGTGCGCAGGGAGGTGTGGGACTGGGGACCAGTGCCTGAGGAACAAACAGGGGGGGAGCTGGCCATGCCCCTAGGTGGCCAGAGAACTGTCTGCGGCTCACTCCCCAGAACTCCCACTCTCCCTCTCTTCCTGCACCTGCACTCCCTGGCTCCCGGGATCTTCCTGATAATCCTTCACACTTTAAACTTAGCTCCCAGTTCACAGCCCTGTTCCAATCTGCAGCAAGTCGAACCCCATGGGAACAAGGAGAGGGCCAGAGGACGTTCACCTGTGCCCGCTCATGATTGCCCATTTCCACCCCTCAAAACAAGAGCCACGTGCCTCCAGCGGAGCCCACCCCACCATTCCAGGGCTCTCAGTCTGGGCAGCCTTCGGCCTTCCGGCAGACCTCGGAGGGCAAGGAGGAGTGAGGAGGGAGGAGAGGTCCGAGAGCAAGGCCAGGATTCTGAAGCAGAGACAAACGTAAGGAAACCTAACCTCGGGCTCTGCTCCCGTCGGCAGTTTCCCTGTGCTCTCTTCCCTTGCCCTTCCTCTCTCCCCTCCACTCTCCCCTCCTCCGCCCCCTCCAGCTCAGACCCTCCTCCCCACACGTCACCATTGTGAAGGACAGAACATCTGGCCAGCCTGCCTCTCCCCTGCCGCTCCAAGCCCACCTACCCTGAGACCCGGGCTGGGCCTCTCAGGGTGTAAGAACGGGGAGCTCGTGGGTCTGCGCAAGCTCCCTGCGGGTCTGGGGCCACTGCTGGTTCAGCCAGTTCCCACTCCAGTCTGTCAGTCTGCCCAGATCCCAGTACCCTGGGGTCCTTACGCTGGAGGCTTTATCCTCATCAGCCTTTCCGGCCAAATATCCTTAAGCGCTTTGGAAACAGTTCCTAGTGACAGGGACCCTCAGCTCAGAAGGGAACGCTCCACCTAATCGGGCACACCTGCGGAGTTCAACCGGACAGGGATCTGGGAACTGGGGGGCAGGGCTGGGGAAAACCCATAAACCCCAAGGTCTCCTCAGGCAAAGCTAGGCAATATGGTTCCTCTGCAGGGGTTTTTTACTTCTTCCAGGGGGAGGGGGGTTGACAAGACACGGCATCTGGGGCAGGTTGGGAATATGAAAACACTTCCACACAGACACCCGCCTCCACCATATTCCTGGGGCTCAGCTGCCTTTGCAGAAATATCCCAGATTCGACTCCACACAAGCCTTCGCCCTCCTGAACCTGCACCTCCCTCCCGGAGGAGCTCAGCACTCCTCCCTCCCCAGGCCGATCTTTCCCATCAGAATGGCCACCCTGCTCTACTCTTCCACCCTCAGCCCCACACTTGGCTCGCCCTCCTCCTGGTCCTCTTCCGGCCAAGCTGCCCCAGCCCAGCAGCTTGTCCCGAGGGTCGCCCAAGGCTCTCGCCCGCCACCGGCCCCGGTCGGAAGAACGCGGCCCGCCGCCCGCGTCCCTCGGCGGGCGCCGGAGCCTCCCGCCTCAACAGGTGCCCCTGCCACACAGGGCCGTCACCCGGGGACCGGGCGGCAGCAACGCCCCCTGCAGGGCGGCGGGGGCTCCGCACGCCCCAGCCCAAGTCCCCGGAGCGCCTAGGGCCCGGGCCGCGCTGCGGAGGCCGCCGCCGTGCTCCGCCACCTTTGTTTCCCCGCTGGCACATCGCGGAGCTGACCTCTAGAGAGGGAATCTCCCAGCCCTGGCGCACACACTGCCAGCTCGCCCGTCGTGATGGACCCTCGTGTTGGGGTGAAGGGCGCATACAGGAAGAGACCTTTCCCGGACCCAGAGAATGCCGCGGGTGTTAGTGGGGGAGTCCTCCGTGCCAGAGAAGCAAGTTCAAGTTGAACTGGGCTGAAAAAGGGGCTCAAAGCCGGGCTCAGCCCCTAGCGCCCCTGCCTTACCCAGCGCCCCCACCCCACGTCCTTTGCCCCCGGGAGACTAGAGAGGGGGTGCGCACGGCCACCTACGCGCTCAGCAGCGCGAGGTTCCCACTGCCGGCTCGCTGCGCTCACAGTCCAGCCGCCTTCCTGGCGCGGGCGAGGTGCGGACAGTACCCGGGCCCCGACCCCCGGGTCCCGGCTCCGGCCGCGCAGCGCTGAGAGAGCCACGTTCCCAGTCGCGCGCGCACGCCGGGCCCACCAAACTTGCAGCACTTTCTCCCAGCCCCCACCCGCTGTCACCCTCCCTTCACCCGTGCGCCCTGGCCCGGCTGGCCCGACAGAGGTTGCCATAACAACGGACAGGAATGCTCCAACATATACAAAGCCGGCAGGGCGCGGCGGGCACGCAGCCCCCGGCCCCGCGCCCTCTGCAGCCGCGCGGGGCTAAGAACGCGCGCCGCGGCTCCCGGGCCGGCCGCCCGGCGCGCAGGGCGTACTCACAATGAGCGGGATGGTGCGGTCCTCGCGGAGCTGCTCTGGCCTCCCGCCCGCCCTCTGCGCGCCCCGGCCGCCGGAGGATGCTGCGTGGGCTCGGTTGTCCTGCCATAAGTAGTAGAAAGTGCCCAGGATCCAGGCTACGGTCAGGATGGCGATGGCATTGGCGCGGATCTTCCTCATGGTGGGCGGGCGGGCGCCCCGAGTGGGGACCCGGGCCGGCTTGCTCTAGGGGCCGGGGTGGGGGCGCTCGCAGCCCCAGCTGTTTGTTTTCGCTCGCGCCTGGCTGCTCAGTCCTGCAGAGCCGAAAAGGGAGAGAGGTGGGGGGTGGGGGGTGATAGGGAGAGACAGGAGCGCGGAGCGATCCTCACGGTCCTAATGCCCTTCAGCCCCGAGCGCGCGCATCCCCCGGGCGCCCATTCATTCGCGCGCAGAGCCCGCCCCGCGCTCCAGCCCCCACCGACTGCCCCGGCCGCTGCGCGTGGGGAGAGGAGCACCGCGGGTGCGAAGCGGCACGGGAGCAAGGCCCCGCGAGCCAGACACCCGCGGTGGAATGGCGACGGGCCAGAGCCAGCCTCACTCCCACCGCTCTGCGACCGAGCGCCCGGCGGCTGCCCCCGCGCGGCCCTAGTCGGTCCCGCCTACCTCCACCCACCCGCGGCCCGAGCACCGGCTGGAGATGCGCGACCCCGGCCCGGGCCCGCGTCGCGAAGCTGCAGTTCTGGGCTGCGCTCGGAAATGCGCTCTGTCGCGAGGTTTAAGGTGTGTTCTGCGAGGCCTCGGGCAGGGACGGCTGGGCGGGAGGAGAGTCTGGAGTTTGCACGGGAATCCTCCGCAGCCTAGGATTCCGAGCCGCCCGAGGGCCCGCCCCGAGGAGGGATTGGAAGTGGTGCACTTGACATTCGAAGAGAGCCGAGGGGATGCATTCTGATTCACTGCTGGTGAAAGAATGGGAGTACAACTACCCCACATCTTCCATTGGCCTGGGGCTCCCAGCTTTCATGAGGCTTCCCTCCAGACCTTTCACTGTGGCCTGAACAACCGTGAGGTATCGTCACCGCTATTTGTCAGGGAGAAAGGAGACCAGAGAGGGTGGAAGATTGGCCCGAGGCCACACGGCTAATTAGTGGGCTGAGCCCAGTCTAGAAGCCTTCTCTCCGTTTGCACTTTACACAAAGTGCAAAACACGGTGGTGAGACAGGGACACAGAAATCACGGAGATTTTGCCCCAGCCCCGGAGGCATTGAGAACCCCGTGTGAACTGCTCAGAGCAGAAGGCAAGGCGAGCTAAATAAGTTCTAGGAGAGCAACACACTGTCAGGCACAGGGTAGACTCACAGCGAGCGGATGTCGCCTGAACTAAGCAAGGATCACAGAGGAAGAAATGGTGTACTGCAAGGTAGTCTTAGAGAAGGCTTCTCACAGAAGGTGGCTAAACCTTTGAATAAATTCTTAAGAGGCAGGGCAGGGCAAGGTATTAGATGCATGCATAGCCAGAACAAAGGTCCAGAGGATGGCAGTGCTTGTTGTGTTCCAGAAAAGAGAGCTGTCTGGTATTGCTGGGGCCCAGGATGCTGGAAAGGACTTGGGAGCTGACTTTGGGCAGGCTGGGCCCTGGAATGCCAGGGGCAGAGTTGGCAGGGAGTTGGCTTCTTGCTGGTGCTGCTGGACACTGGCTCTCACAGAGGGTCCCAGCCCAAATAAGGTCCCCGACTCTAAATGAAGCTGCCTCAGGAATCATGCAAAGGTGAGGCCACAGCTCATGCTTCCCCGAGCACCCCCATCAGCAGCACTCATTTTCCCGTTTCTCCAGCACGCAGGGCTGAACCGTGCGTGTAATGGATGCTCATTCTGTTTCTGTTGGAATGAAGTAAAATGAAGAAAGAAAAGCCTACTGCGTTTTTGCTGCAGAAAGATCATCGTGGCTACTGCAGTACCTTCTTCCTCACTCAGAACACGAACCTCGAGGACACGTGGACAAGTCCAGAAATGGCCCCACCGAGACTAGGACTCTAGAAAGAGAATGTACCAAGAGGGTCTCACGAAGAGTTGCAGGGAATCCGAGGCCGAGCCAGGTGGCAGTCAGGAACAATAGGAGGTGGGTGTGGAGGTGCCAATAGCCCCGGAGCCGTGGGCCAGCCTTGGTCTCCCGGGTGTCTCTTGCCTGCGGAGTTTAATTAGACTGCCACAGGGGCCAGAATTCATTTCCAGAGAGAGAGAAAAGCACTGTCAAGCTACAGCCTGGTTTCCACAGGAATCATGAGGCTTGTCCTCTGTGGCAAGCCAGGAAAACCTTACTGCTTAAGAGTCAGGCCCCACGGGCATTTCCAAACAATAAGAAAATATAAGGGAACTCCCCTTCTGGTGCCCCCATTTCCACACAGGCTCTCAGGTCAGCCAAGTGGAAAGACTTGGGGAATGGTCCTCTGTTGCCACTGGCTGCTTCCCTCAGCCCAGCCTGGCCTATGTATGTCTACTTGCCTTTGGTTTTGAGAAAACCAGGTGAGAGGATGTGGGATCCAAAGACATTACATCAACCCCTAGGGAGACGCTCCAAACTCACTCCTAGGCATGGGAATGAAGGTGGAAACCAAAATCAGGCTGATGGGTTTCCGATGGCTCTAGAAGGAGAGCTGTATGAGGAGAAGGAGGGAAGGAGGAGCTGGAATTTGGCAGGATTCCCACAAGTTTCACCTCTTACTCCCCAGGGGTCAGTGGTGAGGGTGCAACACCCTCTGTACCAACCGTCACTCCCTGGTAGCTCCGTGTGGAAGAGAAGGGTCTCTGCCGCCCCCCTCATGCTCCCCCAGGCCACCACCAGGAGAAAAACCCCACAGGGACATAGCCTCTCTGGATGATGTTAGACTTCACAGCCCTCCCTTAGATGGACACGGTAAACTTCCCCCGAGAGGGGGGATGGGGCGGAGGGCGGGGGTAAGGAGGCAGGTCAATACCTGGCTCATTTGGCTGACAGAAATTTGACCTAGGCAGAAGTTAAGTGATGGTCTCTAGCCACAGGCACCCTGGAAGGGCCTGGAAATTGGGCCTGCCATCTCAGCTACCGCCCATGGACTTTCTTCCAGATTTGAACCCTAAATAGGTGCGGGGCTGAAGCTCAGCCCTCCCTGAGATGGATTACAGTGTTCAGAGATGACAGTGAGCATTGTTTCCTCTCTGGTCCTAGGAACGGAGTCCAGCGGAACCATAGAATCAAAGTGCTACCTAAGAGACTTGGTGTTACCCAGCATTCACTGAGCCAGAGTGGTCATCATAGCTGCAGTTACTGGGTACCCAGCAGGTGCCAGCTATGGAGCCCATTCCTCACCTATGTGATCTCTGAAGCGCCCCAACCCGCAGACCAGGACTTGGGGAAACTCTCCATGGCGGAAGCCATATAGCAGGGAAGAGGCGGGGCTGGGTTGGAGTCCCTTCCCCAAGCCAGTGTCTGGGGGCCAGCTTCTGAGCACACCGGGCGGTCTGCAGGGTGGTCCGAAGTTCTGTATGCAGGGACCTCACCTCCCCACTGGGGCCTCCATTTTCTTCTCTGGAAAAGGAGGGATGCGGGAGATGACCTCCAAGGACCCTCCAACTGTGCCCTTTTGGACTGCCGGTTCCTTGGGCATTTTCTTCCAAAACGTGGCATTCCTCCACACGGCCCTTCTTTTTTAAACTGTCAAAGCCAGCGTTTAGGTCAGTTGGGCAAAGCCATGTGTTCCTGGCACTCCCAGAGGCCCCAGGGAACTCTCTGCCCCTGTGCATTTGATGTGGGGGTAGATAACAGAGGGGAGAAAGGCTGTATAGTTCGGGTGAGACCTTGGCTCTGGACTTGGACCGCCTGCATTCAAATGCTGGTTCTGTCATGTGTTAGGAGAGTGGCTTGGGCAAATTCTCACCCTGTTTCCTCAACCGTAAGGGGCATTGACAACCCTTAACTTGCAGCACTGTTGGGAAAGGTAGGAAATAAACCACGTAAACTCCAGTGCTGGTAAACCCCCCTGCCGGGGCCCCCACCCCACCTCACCCCTCTCACAGGCACTGCTGCTGGCTGCGGGGCTTTTGAAAGGCCTGCCCGGGGCACACGTGGGGGACTGCTCACCAGAGCTGCGAAGGAGAACAGACCCCGACAGGCCCAACAAGGATGACTGTCCTGCCCCACCAGGCGATGGCTGCCTGTCTCTTTAGAGCCTGTGCCGAGCAGCCTGGAGGGGGCAGGGGAGAGGCCACGTGTGGGGCCCCAGCTGCTGCTGGGTGTCCATTCTTGCCAGCATATCCATTACCCTTGCAACTCAGTCAGCTTAGAAGCCCCTTGCCCTGTCTGCAGCTGCAGCAGGGACCCAGACGGTGGGTGAGGGGGACTGGTTAGACCGCCATGTCTGCTCTAGGCCGAAAAGGAGGCAGACACGGTGAACAGAACGTATGTTACCAGGCAACAGGCACTGTGCCAAAGCAGCATCTCAGAATACTCACAATGACCCTGTGAGGAAGGAGGGTACCCTCTCCTTGCACAGACAGACTGGACCCTGCAGAGGTCCCCCAGCCATCAGCAGCACATACGATCCCCGCTGGCTGCACTCAAGGCACCACTGCACCTAAGGGAATGTTATTTCTAAGCTAAGTTTCTTATAATCCATCAAGGAGAGGACCTGGCTCTCTGAAAGGAACTCCAAGAGTCTTATCAGTCATCGTTCTCGTATTTGGCTTTTCAGATCAGTTTCTGCCACTGGGGTGTAAACTCCATGAAGCCAGGAGTTCTTGTGTGTTTTGTCCCCCATGGTCTCTCCCGCACTTAGAACAGTGCTTGGCATTCCGCCGCGCCTAGCACATGCTCACTGAGTGCTTGTTGCTGGAAGGGAGGGAGGGAAGAGCCTAGAAAAAGGGAGTGATGCGTCTGGGGTCAGTGTGGGCCGGTGGGAGGAGGAACTCAGGTTCCCCAACAGTGCTTGCTCAGGAGCACTGTCCCCCTTCCTGCAACCCCAGAACCAGGGGCCAAATGCTGCTGCCCCAGGATGGCAGGGTGGCGGACGGGGGGCAGAAAGGTCCTCTGTGGTCCCATCAGAGTTTGGGAGGAGTGACCCTGGTTCTGGTGGATAACTGCAGGAATATCATTACTGATCATGAAATGAGCCAGCTGTTGCATTTGGGAATAATAAGATTGCAGAGGCTGAGGGTTAATTAGAAATATGTCAAATGCTTTTTCTTAACAGTAAGGAATTTCGACAAAGGAGAAATGCATAAATAAAGCCAGCTGGTCAGCAGAATTGGTCTCGGAGGCAGAGCCCTTTGCGAGGCCTCCCTGACCTCCCCATCTCTCTGGTGCTCTCCTTCATCCCCTCCCCCTCTCCACAGCCTCTGCAGAGATGAGTGGCAAAGGTCCTCAGAGCCGAACAGATGGCCCAAAATGCCAGGACAGTGCTTGTCACATTCCCGTCTCTCACCCTTGAATGGGAGTTCCTCTGAGCAGGGACTGGCAGCCTTCTTTAGTCACCAGTTTCTAGCACAGTACTTGGGCATCGTGGCAGCACTCCATGAATATTTGTGCAATGAGTGAATGAGGGAATAAATACCTAGGGTGGAGGGCTGCTGCTACTCCCCATTCTGTCCCATGAAAATGCCACAAGCCTGCTCAGACGGCAAAGCCTGCTTACCCACAGGGCAGTATTCCCAGTCCCTTTCTTTCCTTTCCTTCTTGAGTGCCTACCATGCCAGGCAATTCTAGGTTCCAGGGATACGAAAATGAACAAAACCTGATCACAACTTCTGAGAAGCCCAGTAACTGATCACGGGGAAATACACATCAATTGTCACAAGAGGGTATAATGGAACTCTCTAGAAGCACAAAGGGGGCTTCTTCAAGTAAGAAGTCATCTGAGAGCTGAATCTTAAAGGGCAGCCAAGTAGGCAAGAGTGGAAGGGTGTTCTGAGGAGGAAGGGCACAGAGGACACTA
The DNA here is from genome assembly GCF_002007445.2 of Ailuropoda melanoleuca. Lineage (NCBI taxonomy): Eukaryota > Metazoa > Chordata > Mammalia > Carnivora > Ursidae > Ailuropoda > Ailuropoda melanoleuca. Next base: position 10,832,001 of record NC_048231.1, on the reverse strand, counting down.
GGATGTGGAAGTGTGTGGGAGCACAGGAAATGGCGAGAGGTTTGGGGTAGGGGGTAGGGGGTGGTGATGGTAACAAGCGTAGAGGCATAGGCATTGACCAGTTAACAGATGTCTTCTCTGTCTTTCTAGGATGTTTGGACTTACTTTGGTAAGCCATGGAGAACCATCTAAGATTTTATTTTTTTTTAATTTTTTAATTTTTAAAGATTTTTTATTTATTTATTTGACACAGAGAGAGACAGCCAGCAAGAGAGGGAACACAAGCAGTGGGAGCGGGAAAGGAAGAAGCAGGCTCCCAGCGGAGCAGGGAGCCTGATGTGGGGCTCGATCCCAGGACTCCAGGATCATGCCCTGAGCCAAAGGCAGACGCTTAATGACTGAGCCACCCAGGTGCCCCCCCATCTAAGATTTTAAACTAGGGAGTGACATGATCAGTTATATATTTTTGTGAGGAGGCTGGAGACTAGTGGCAGGGGATCACAAGGAGACCGTGCTCGTCCAAGCAAGCAGTGCCGTGGGCCTGGGTGAGGGCAGAAACTCTGGAGGAGAGAGACAGAGGGCAGACTCAAAGGATTTGGTGATCAGTTGGAAGTGGGGTTGCAGGAAGGAATGAAGAAGAGCATGCAAATTTCTTGTGTAGGAGACAAGTGCTTTGGTGTAAGGTAACCAACTGTTAACCAAAACGGGAAATGCAGGTGGAGGAACAGACTTGGGAGGCATGGTCAACAGAACTGGAGTTCTCTGTGGTCTGTCCGGAGAAGTGGCTGTACACCCAGGTCTGGTGCTTAGGAAGAGGAGAGGAAGGAACAGGTCAGGTAGAGATGAGAGAACCAGAAGCACAATTGGGGCAAATGCGTTGCTGGGTGGCTGCACCTGCGCCCAGCACCGGGGCATAGGAGAGAACCATATGCATCAGAGATGAGGACTTCCTGATCCCTCGAGTGAAAAAGAAGCCACAGAGAACTGGCGGGTTTTTTCTGCCTCCATCAGATGCTTGTCTCAAGGCCCCGGACCCAAGCTCTTGGGAATACTCATTTCTTTATCAAGGACCTCATCACCTGGTACATATTAGGATGGACCCTAGACTTAGGGCTGGAACAAAATTTGGCTGAAAAAGAGATTACGTGGTAAGAGCAGAGAGAATCTGAAATGCAAGGAGACCCCTGGCATCTCCTTTAGCCTAAGTGGGCCTGTAGTTGATACCTCCATTTTCCCTGAGAAACTTGGAGGTGGAAATTAAGGGAATGTTCCTGGGATTGGTACATATTTTGAAGCTCTCAGCAAGGCTGAAAATATCCATCGATGTATTTTGAAGTGTAATTTCCACTCCCTTACCAGCCAAAATAATTGAACAGGAAGAAAAAGCTGTTAATGCAGGAGGCGTGTAACATCAGATCCACATTGCCTGGAAATTTACCATTTCAAAGCAATTGAGGGTTTTTACTGCCAGTGTTTACAGTCATACATGTCCCCTCTCACTGAAGCCATCAAAAGGCCCATCAATCTGGCTTGGACACTGAAATCGTTCACAGTGTCTGGAGCGAATGTCAAAGCAGAGAGAATTTTTAAAAATTATCCTGCCGTTCTGTCAGCATATAAATCGTGGGGTGTTGCCTCCTGGGAGGCTGTATAAAGAGCTGGGGTTGTCAGGCTCCTGGATCCCATGGTGGCAGAGCTCCACGGTGGCACGGGCAGGCACACCCTCCCCGCACCCTCGGCGTCTCTGACCTGGGATCTGTGCACAGGTGTCCTCTTACTCAAGTCTGTGTGGGCATCTCTTCCTCCTGCCCAACAAAAAATGCCTGTCTCTGCCTCTGCTTCCAACCCGGTGACCCCAGGCCCGAGGGGTGCAGGTTCCTCAGCAGAGGAGTGACGTCATGCTGCCACTTACAGCCTCTGCCCAGCTCAGCAGGAGAGACAGACAGCAGACTTTGCCGACTTTCATCTTCTGTCAGCTGCCAGTGCCTGTGTGTGTGTGTGCGCGCGCACGCGTGTGCATGTGTGCTATTTTTCAGTTAGAATGTGACTTCAGGTTTTTCCTGGAAATTACCGATTTCTTTCCCTCTGTTTGTATCCAATGGAGGAAATTTCTAAACCCATGCCCAATCATTTGTCTTTCATTTCGGGATCCCTATCTTTCCAAAGGCCACTACCTAAAAAGTGCCGTTACCTCACTTAGTGACCTTGAAAAAGTCACTTTCTGGGCCTCTTTCTTGTGTTTGAAATGAAGGCTTTGGTACAAGGGACTCGGAAGGTCCTTTCTAGTGCTAGCATTTTAAGACTCTCTTTAGTTATTTTAATATTTTAAACCACTCCTGCCCAGCAAGAATTATTGGCAATAAACTGAGATTCAGTTTTCTTTATTATCATTTAGTCCCTGCACACACATTACATACATACATGTACATCCAAACAATTTAAAATATTCCATTGGTCAAGAATCTAAAAACTTCGGGATTACAGCAGACCTAAAAAGGAAAAGTAAGAAGAATGTACAAGAAATTGGTGCATCCAGGATGCCTGAGGAGGGGAACTTGAGAACAGAAGTGGGAGACTTTTCATCATATATTCTTTTGTATCTTTTGATTTCTTTGCCACATGCATTTATTACCTCTTCAATTTAAACATTTTGTAAGCAAGAGAAGAGTGTTCCTTTCTCTTTCTTCAACCACCAGCCTCTCTGCAGCTCACTTCCTGGGGGCAGAGGAGACCATGATAGGGCTGGCGTCATGGGCTGGAAGCCAGCCCTCAGACCAGGCCCTGCCCAGGACCAGTCCCGGCCCCCTAGCTGGGATGGCAAACAGCCCTGCTCCCCCGGCTGCCCTGTGTGTGTGGAGGGGTTCTGTGGGTGGGCACCATGCGGGCCGCCCTTGCCGTGGGCACTCGGGCTGAGCTGTCGAACTGCTATAGGGACTCCATTCAAGGCGTTCCAGTAAGGGGCTCTCCTGGCTCCAGCAGCCTGTGGGCAAAGGGGCCCAAGAGTCCAGCAAACAGGGAAGTACATGCATCTAGCTTCAAATTCTCCAGATCTTGCCATTCCCTTTCAAAGACAGACTGCTTTTTGTTTTGTTTTCTGTTGCTAATATAACATGAGGGCAGGAACGTGAAAGGAAAAAGAACAAAAGGGCCAGAGATGCATGGGGAGACAGGATCTTTCAGGCTCCCCTTTCTCCTGCCCCCCCCCACTGGCCCTGCTTGGCCGAGCAGGGCTGCAGCATCTCTGGCGGGTCCCACTCCCCAGGTTTGCTCCCCTAGGAGCTCCTGCTTAGCTTCCCCTTGTGACATCTGGCTGCCACCCAGCCTTCTCCTACCTCCTTGTCTGATTGTCACCTTCGATGGGTGCTGGCCATCACTTCTGTGTCTCCTACTTCCTTCCACCCCTCCTCTGACTTCCCTACCTCACTGCTACACTGCCCAGAAACAGCTGCCACCTTTGAGGTCACCACCGAGGCTGGCGCTGTCACCTGCCCCACAACTGGGATAGGCTCCTCCACCGTCCCTGACTTTCCAGGGTCAACAAAGCCCAGGTGAGGGCAGGTTGCCCCCCAACCCCCGCAGGGTATGCGAAGGTGCAGGCGAGAGGACAATTTGAGAAGCCATGGCAGAGTCAGACAGGGAGCAGCAGATGGAGACACGCACTTGATAGAGTGGACACAAGAGACAGAAAGATACAGAGTATGAGGGAAAACAGCTTCAGGGAAAGAAAAAGCAGAGAGTGAAAACCAATAAAAGTGTAATGAGTCCTAAAACCAGAAAGGCCTGAAGAGAAACCATCCGGGGAGCAGCCAGGGGATGCCTGACACGAGCAGAGCCAGGTCAGAGAGGAGCAGGAGGGCTGGAGGCCGGAGGCACGGCACAACACAAACCTCTCAGGAAGGGTCAGTCACCTCCGAGCTGTGGGGCTTATTGGCTGCGGTGAGCAGAATCTATTTAAAACACAGCAAGCATTTTACCTTGGTCTCTTTCCCTGTCTAGAAAAGGCTGGAGCCAAAGGCTGAGGGAACCATTCCAGCATTAGGAGCCTGTACAGACGACAGAGCTGAGACCATGAGCTCCTTGCCCCCTCTGGGAATCAGCCTCCCTTCCCCTGACACAAGCTGCCAGGCCACTAAACTGACAGCGTATTGATCCAAGTCCCAAAGGCTGTTGGTGTTATCCACTTCCACTGGGAAAGTCTCGAAGACTTCCTTCGTTCTGTCTTCGTGCTTGTCAGAAGGCAGATGCTATTGGAATGTGATAGCTGCACTAAAGGGATGATGCTCACGGGGAGCTCCCTGACCAGCGGGAATACCCGCAGTGATGACTGAAGAGGCCCTGGGAGATCGGAGAACAGCAAGACGAAGAAGAGAGCACCAAAGGACATCAAATATAAAATGGCACCAGGGAAACCATATGGGACGTGAACTGGAAAACACCAACAGCCTCACTCCTTTCCCTGGACTGTGTATCTTTGGGAAACTCTAATCTGGGGAAGATATGACTCTTCATCTACCTGCCCAGAGGAGTACAAAACACGGCTGGGAGCTAAAAGTGGCTGAGGAAAGCCATCCATCCATCACGCTTTGGTGTCTGTCCAACAGAGAGGGTTGGGAATGAGAGGTCTTCCTTCCCTGGCTCTGGAGCCTGTAAATTGTGTAAAATACTGTTCCAGGCTGAATATAAGTCCTCTGCTCTGCATGACATTTATATTCTTGAAAAACTCAGTGTATAAATCAAATCAAATTTTGCCTGCCAGAGAAGTTGGCTTTTCAAAAGAAATTTGAGGTCAATCCTATGTTTAAAGAGAAGAATGGCTTGTGAAGGTGAAAAACCATCCCAGTTCATGTCTGTAACTTTGGAGTTTTGAATGTCTGATTTGGGTGGGGGTGGGGGTGGGACTGTCTAGAGATCCGTCTAAAGTTTACTTCTAGGTTGCAATGCAGCATTATTTTAAAACAAACAAAAAACTTAATTAGATAGGTGTGTTGCAGGAGCCCCTGCTAACGATATAGGAATTTTTAAAAAATTGATTATGGAAAATTTCAAATATGTATTTTAAAAGTAGCAAGCCTAATGTGAAAAAATCCAACTCCAGCTATCATCAACTCCCGGCCAATCCTGTGAGAAACATGGACTTTTGAGCCAGATGACAGATAAGGAGAATGAACTTTATAGGACAGGACAAATAGGATTAGTCGTACTGAGCTGTGTTTCTGCATAAATGCCTTAGACTAGAGCCTGAAATATAAAGACAAGGGCTGAGAAACATATTCTTGGTTAACAACCAAAGAAAGCTTGGACTTAAAAAACAAACCCCCCTTCCCCCCAGCCCCAGGCTGAACAATGCCCAAGTAACAGTAACAGTGGTTTCCTTCAAGGACGGAAAGGACTGGGGGGTGGGGAGCGGGGAGAGTCCCTTTTCATTACACATTAAAAAAAATTTTTTTGTACTATGTGCACACATCACCTATTTTCAAAAGTAACTCGTAAAGAACAAATATCATAAAGCTTTGTGGTAAGCACATCTACTAGATACGACAAAAGAGCAAACTGCCCAGACTCAGGCCACCAAATCTTCATGATGTTCTAACCGGGATTTGCTGTCCTACGGTAATTTGCTCAGGTAGATGAATGCACGACCTTCCAATCCAAGGCCGTACATCATCAGAAGAGATGTTTTATGCAGTATAAGGAACCCCGGCCCTGAGAGCTGGAGTAACTGGACTCGGGGTCGTGGGTCGCAGCAGGCCTGGCACCTGAGGGGCTGGCATCCACACTGAGCCCAAAGCCCTGGGTGGGAGCCTGACCGGGACTCATCCACCATGCCCCACCCGCTCAGCAGCACCCAGATCCACACGGAAGTGGGCCCCACCCCGTTGGGTGATGGGCACTCAGCCCCAGAGCTGATGTGGTATCTGGGGGCCTCAAAGAGAAGCGTCTTGGGAAACCACTTTTGTGAGTACTTCATCAGTGACCCTCCCTGCATGGTCCTGGACAAGCTGGAATGCAAAGGCTTCCATGTGCTGAGCAAGAGAGAGGTGGGCTGGACGCTGGTGTGGTGCCTGCACAAGGACTCACTCTCTCACACTGAGGAGCAGATAGGACATCCCTTTTATGCGTAATTCCCAATCCTGAGCATCTATTCACTCACTGTCCAGCCCCTCTCTTCCCAAATCATCATTTTCCTTTGCCTAGTACCACTGGGCAGTGAATGGCCTTTTCTGAAACCTGCCTCAGCCCTTGGGAGAGGGCAGGGCCCTTCCCCTGGGGCTTCCAGTGGCCCCTCCAGCTTCAGGCCTGGCCAAGGGCCTTAGAGGAGGTCATGATCTGTGGGCAGGCTGAGGGGCCCACAAGAGCCAGGCTGTCCTTGGCAAGCAGCTGGAGCCCCCAAGGAGCACAGCCCCAGGACTGGGTGGGAAGGTCCTACATAGCTGGTCTAAGCAAATAAAGGGCTGTGATGAGTGGCTGCTGGAAGGAAGGAAGGAAGGAAGGGGAGGGGAGGGGAGGGGAGGGGAGGGAGGGAGGGGGGAAGAGAAGGAGGAAGGAAAGAAGGAAAGGAGGGAGGGACCCCAGCCCTGAATGGTTACATGGGTGCATACAATTTGTCAAAATTCACAAGCAGTACTCTTAAGATTTGTACTTCATTGTCTGTTCATTCTGCTGTGCTTCAATAAAGTATTATTAACAACAACAACAACAACAACAATCCTAGCCCTTGTGAACGAATGAGTCAAAGAATCGCCATTCGGGGGTTTATTGAGTTGGTGGTTCAGAGAAAACTGTTGTTTTCAGAAGACAACATGATGTAGCCTTTCTGCAAAAACTTGCTCTTTGGAAACCATCACTACAGCATGTGCTTCTGGTTAAGCATTCCACGGCTGAAACGCAACTCTATGCTGAGATGCCGAGAGGATGAGGCAAAATCTTGGCCAAGGTCAAGCTCTGCTGATGGTCTGAGAGGGGGACGGCAGCCAACTGCTCTGCACTTGTGTAACATTTAAAAAAGAAAAACTAACCTCAAGCCATCTTCCGTCCCTTTTCGGAGCCAACATTAGTCCTGCTCATTGTATCCAAGAACTCAGAGGAAGCCACTTGCATGCGGCTATAGCTCGGGCCCACAAACCTCCAGGGCCCACACATACGTACTTGGATTAAAAAAAAAAAACGAAGCTAGCTTGCTGGGACTCCAGTTGGCTCTATGGGATATGACGACAGATGTCAGAATTTTAGATGAAGTCAGGGTTCGTCTATCAGAGGGCAGAGAAATACACTTTTGCTTCCCTTTTGGCTATCCGATTGCTTTTTCTGGAACTAGAGTAATAAAATGACCCTAATTTGGTAGAAAATGGGGGCTCCTGTCTGTATCTGGGTGATTATTATAAAAAGAGCTGCAAGTTTAGCATATTTGGTCCAAATCTGTGCTACTCAAAAGCCAATCCGCCAACACCCTCTTTGCGACTGAAACTAAGCACAAGGGTGAACTGGGAAACGTATTTTCTGTCAGGGCATGGGGAGCGGATAGAGGTACAGAGAAATGTCTTTTGGCAGCTTATAAAATATAAACTACATTGTGCACATGTCTGTCTTGTTGGTGGCCAAAGATAAGAGGGGCAAAGTCCAAGGCCAGTCAGGGTTATACAAGATGCAGGCCCCAGAAACTTCCCAGTCTCCCTGTGAGTTCATCATGTCTTAGGACTTACGGATGGGTAACGATGTGTTAACACTGGATCCCTCCAATTTTCTTAGGCAGTCATGACAACGTAAAAAGAGAGAGAATATTTTTAACTTATTGGTTTAATGTTTTCCTTTTAAAGTACCTAATTCTATTCAGTCCTCTATAGTATAGTCTTCTCCTATCCTTAAAATGAGAAACACTCACTCCTTTTTTCTCAATATCTTCCCATCTACAACACTTGGCAAACTTGCCTAATTTCCATTCTGTGCTTATCTCTTATTAAACCTTACAGCACAAGCAATGCAGCTGAAGAGAAAGATTTCTCTTCTTTTTTTATTGTTAAATAGTGAACTAAGTAGAAATATGAGTTCCTTAAGGCCACACACAGCACATCTCTGGTGAGAAGGGTATTTTGACCCCAGGTGGAACACCAGATGGAGGAAGCAGGCTTCTCTCTAGTCAATGAGGCCAGGAGGACATGGTGTGGCATCCTGCTTCCCTCATTCCCCTCCCCCCTTCCGTACACAGTCTCCATTCCCAGAGCTGGGGGCGGGATGAGGGTGTGCAATGAAGCAGAAGGTACACAGCTCCCAAGGGAAAGTGCCACATAAGAAACAGTGGGATGTACTGCAGAGTGCTACAGCTAGGAGGGTCCTTACAGCACATCTAATCTCAACTTCTAACTTCACTGGTAAAGAAAGGAGCCCAGAAAAGTTAAGTGATTAGTCCAAAGATACACAGCTAATGGCCAGAACCAAAACCGAGGTCACCAGCCTGTCCCTCTGATCCTCCAACACATGACAGAACTGAGTACAGGGAAAAAGCAAAACTGAAAGTTAAGTCCATGGGCTACACCCCCATCAACCCATGAACCAAATAAACATACCTCTTTTAAAACTACTCATGTCTTAATCTCCCATTTCTTTTCAGCTGTTAGCTTACTAAGCTCAAATGTTTGGTTCTTATCCAGGACTTAATGGATACCCTGGTGGCCTGACTAGTCAGAATCCCAACTCTGCCCCAGCATGTTGAAGCCCGAAAAGGGAGATCTTTGGGAAGCAGGAGTAGAATATAAGTAGCCTCTCCACTCAGGAATATTCTGGACCACACATCATGCTTATAATAATGCTGACTCCAAACTCAGCAGCTTTTGGAGCTTATGCAGGCAGAAAGGCAATAGACTACCCACTTAGCAAGAGGAATATGCAAGAATTAATAACAAATAAGGAAGCTAAAAGGAGGGCAAATACTTTGGTTCAATCTGGAAGGCAGGAAATTAACTACCTCCATTCAGAGTAGCAAATGACCTTGTAAGGCAGTGTGTACTACATTTGAAGAGGATACAACCCAGGATGTGTGAACTAGGTCCTTTGACATTCCCTATTCCTATGCAAAGGAAATCCGTTCCTGATTATCCCTCAAGTGATTACCCATTTGGTCCAGTTCCCCACAGTGTCTAGGGACCTCCAACAAGAGTGGGCCACAGGCAGACCTGGTGAGATGGAAGTAATAGTCTAAAGTACTTCCCACCTTCCCAAATAACACGCTGGCATTAAAGCAAGGGCCTCGGTGCCTCAAGCAAAGGGGGGTCACTAACGCATCTCCTAGCAGGCTGGTGGGATAGGTAACTCGAACAAGCAAGCTACCTGGCCGCATGTAAGCCCTGCGCCATCACCTGGTGCGAACCTGCTCCAGGACTGGGGACAGGCAGAAGGTATAAGGCTTCAGCATGAGGGGATAACTTAGTGAACAGCTAACACAGATCACTGAGTTCCAAAGCAGAAGTATTCTGGGGACTATGTATTATGTTTATGTTATTCAGATCAAGAGTTCATCATAACAGGTCATTCTTATACCCTCTTTCAGCTTATCTCGCCCAAGAAAAACTGATTCCCACCGTATTCCTGAAGGATCGGGTACTCCAAAAATGGCCACTAAGCAAAAGAAAAGATGAAAGATCAGAAAGAACCCTTTTAAAAGACCCCAGATGTCCATCAACAGTTGGATAAAGAAGATATGGTGTTTATATACAATGGAATATTACCCAGCCATCAAAAAATGAAATCTTGCCATTTGCAACAACGTGGATGGAACTAGAAGGTATTAGGCTAAGCGAAATAAGTCAATCAGAATTATCATATGATCTCACTGATATGTGGAATTTGAGAAAAAAGGCAGAGGACCATAGGGGAAGAGAGGAAAAAATGAAACAAGACGAAACCAGAGAGGGAGACAAACCATAAGAGACTCTTAATCTCAGGAAACAAACTGAAGGTTGCTGGAGTGGAGGGCGATGGGAGGGATGGGATGGCTGGGTGATGGACATTGGGGTGAGCGCTGTGTACTGTGTAAGACTGACAAATCACAGACCTGTACCCCTGAAACAAATAATACATTATATGTTAATAATAAATTAAACTGAAAAAAAATGTAATAATTAGTAAACTAGCAAACCAAGAAACTGTCTTCTTTAAAAGGTGATACCTCTCATGATGATGAGACATGATGAAAGGGGACAAAAGGAAAAAGGATAAACGAATGAATGAAAAACTCAGACAGGTAAGGTAAACTAAGAATTTATAATCAAATGTTAGGGCCCCACACTAACAGGTAGAAAAGGAAGCTGAACAAAAGCTCTTTCTGCCTGCCGGGTTTCTAAGAGTCTAAAATGAGGGATTAAAATGGCTTTATTTCAACAGAACACATTTTGTCATCTGATCTCCATCCGTGACATGGATAAGAATAAGTAACTTATGGCTGCACTCTTAAAAAGCAACAAATCCCTGAATATTGTACCTTGTTCACTTTAGGATAGCAAATCACTGATTGCTTGTGCATCGTACACACAAAAAAGATCTGCCTGTAACTTTTATGTTTTTATTCTAAAATAAACAGTGTTTCCAAAAAACATGGACTTCAAGGGGAAATGAGTCAATAAAGGATGGGACACAAAGGGGAAGCAGAGAGAAGACTCTGAGTCTAGATCAGGGCACATTCAGAGAAGCCCTCACCATGACCCTGTTCTCTCACTACCACTCACATGCAGGCTCAGCAAATGCACTGGGACACGAGCTACAGGATTAGAGAGAAGCGATCCCTTGATATATGCTCCTCAAAGGTGATAACAGTTGGTACCCACTCCAGCAATGTGAGCCCACTCCGCCCCATCCAATCTCTAGGATTCTATCCTAAGTAAATTTTCAAAGATATAGTCAAAGATTTATACAAAGGACAGTTCATCACAGCATCACCGACATTAACAAAGGACCCGAAACAACCAAAATTTTCAACAACGGGGGAATGGACAACTAAAGTATGGTAGAGCCACTAGAAATCTACTTTCAAAGATTAGGGGCACAGGAAATTAATTACTTGTGCTACCATGTTATGTGAGGGGGAAAAAATAGGATGCCAAGCTGTGTGTGTGTGTGTGTGTGTGTGTGTGTGTATGTACACACACGACTCTGAATTTTTGTTTGTATTTTATGCATTTTTAAATAGTGAAAGGAAATTCATGGAGGTTAGCTCTTTTCTAGACGGAGGGAAGATGGATGATTTTTATTCCTTCTTTAGACTCATTTCTAATGAACATACACTATTTTTCTATCAGCAAAAAACAATAAATATTTCTTTTATAATATGCCTGCCCTAAAATATCTCATTTGAGGTATTTTGTCCATTTGACCATTGTCAGTCTTCAGGAAAGGGTGCTAAACGCTGACTCAGAGAACAGAGTCAAATCTACACAGTAACTTCCGAGGAGGGTGAGGAATCTCATGTGCCAGTCTAGCTTCTTTCTCTACGGTGGCTGCTGGCTCTGTTACTGGGCTTTGCAGGAAACTGCTGGAGAATCTATTGCTTCTTCCCACAGCAACCACTGCACCTAAATAACCTCGTATGTCTAAATAACCTCGTATGTGTTTCTCCCCTCTTAGCATGAGGATCACAGGGAAAGAGAATGAAAGCACCCTACTCCATTTCAGAGGAAGTTTTTCTTGTAACCCTATCCAATAATGACCCCAAATCAGCTATACAGATTTGGAAATAGAAGTCATCAGTTATGTTCAGGAACCATATATAAAAAGCCCTAGTTCTCAATAATGAATATAACACAAAATCTGTGAGTGCCACCTTGTGGCAAGTCTGACTACTCTAACAACCACCCATCAGTCTCCAGGGTTCACCCCTGGACTCCGGAGCATGGGGTCCAGCCACTGACGCACATGCCCCACAATAACCTACCCCTCTGAACAGACGGTCCCCAGGGTGGCTGGTACTATTCATTTTCAAGGATCTCTAGTTTAGTGCCCAGGAATGCCTGTTTGAGGACAAGAGGGAATGAAGGGGCGGAAGCACAAAATGTACATTCGTTTCCGGGCCACTGGTTGATAGCCTGAAGCTGCGCCGCGCGTGGTACGTCCATGTGCACGCCGTGCGTGGTACGTCAGTGCGCACACCGCGCATGGTACGTCAGTGCGCACGCCGCGCGTGGTGTATCTGTGTGCACGTCATGCCACTGCCGCACAGCAGGGACCTGAGGAATGGATATCTCCTCCCCCAAGAATATTTACCGATTTTATAAAGCTGTGAAGAAAAAACTTTTACATTTACCATCAGTGAGCTTTGTGCTTAGAAGAAGTTTTATTTATCAGTGTTAGAGCAACCATCACCAACTTGGGCACAATTTCAAAACAGCTCCTGTTGGATTCTGGCCATAAAATTATTATTAAAGTTTGTCACGATCTTGTAAAGTAAAAAAGCTCTCCTCATACTTTAGAAAAAATACTAGTAACTTGACTTCATGCTCAAAGTGGTGGCTTCACATAAAGAAATGAAACACCACCGTTTTGAACATCTAAATATATGAATTAATCTCGGAGTCCCAGGCATGAAAGCAGGTGGAGAAATCCTCACAATACAACCTGACCAAAGGACTCCGAGAGAGAATTAAGTGTTAAAAAGAGGTCAGTATTACAAATCTGAAGGAACACAGAACACGGAAGGGACCCGACACTGATTCTGAAAGAAAAGAATCTTCCTCTCAGAAAGGGATTCAGCTAAAAACCTCGCACTTCTGGACAAGAGGATTGCAACAGACAGACAACAAACAGCATGAAAGGGAAAGCAGAGCAAATATCAAAGTTCTCTTGAGAGATGGTGCTTGTACTTCTCTCTGCCCCACCCAGTTAGAAGACCTATTTCCAAAAAAGGGTTTCCTCCAGTGTTAGGGTGGAAGCATATGGCAGGAAGTCGCTGCTTTGGTCCTGGATGTGTAAAGGGGAGCATTCTCAAGTACGGAAATAAACTGAAGTGACCTAGATGGGATGGATCTCAACCAGGTGAGCTGTGGGAGAGCTTGAAGCCAAGGAATTTATAATTATGAGCTTGAACTGGGAAAATGAATCTGACTCCTTGTTCACCTCTCCAACCTCTGCAAGAATGTTTTCTCCCATCCTAACCCAATGGGATTAAAATACTTGACTGCCCCTGTTTGAGAAAAACCAACATACTGGGCGGGGAAAAAATGTATTAAAAACCTGAGCGTCTTGATAAGTCACTTCAGGGGAGAATCCTTCATTTGCTGTCTGCACAGGGAAAGCAAAAGAAGGAAAGTAAAATAAAGGCCAAGGCCCTTTTGTCCACAAAAATAAAATAAGAGAGAGGCAAAAAGAATTCTCACCCGGCCCAACTAAAATTCAAAACCATAAGCTCCCCTTGAAGCAACAGCCTGGTTCCAGCAGAAGCATCCTGGGATCAGCATGGGTTAGCATTCCAAGTTGTGACACTAGGCTCTGACAATTAATGACATGGGAAGAGGTGACTTTCCCACTTTGGCTCAGCTTCCCAGCTGTGCTAACCTGGGAGGAGAGCGGCTATCACGACAGCTTGACAGGAAGGTCTTCCCCATATTTCCGGAGCAGCTTCTGGTGGTTGTGGTCCACTGACCACTGCTGGGGCAGGTGCCTGGGCTGCATGGAGTCCAGGAAGTGCTGACGCCAGCGGCTCTCCAGCTGCATGAGGGAGCGCAGCCCGCCCTGGCTGTGGCACTGCACCACCTTCAGCCCATGAGGAATGTAGTTTTCATTGGAAATCCTGGCAAGACACAAAGGACAAGGGTCTGAGGGAGACAAGCACAGGATGGTGTTGCAGACGGCTCCAAATGCTGTGGGCCAAGGGGTTTCCACAACGGTATATGAGGAGGTTGCTAGACTTCTAAAGGTTGATTACTTTAATGATTTAAAAAAAAAAAAGATTTTATTTATTTGAGAGAGAATGCATGAGCACCAGCAGGGGCAGGGGGGGTAGAGGGAGAGGGAGCAGCAGACTCCCCGCTGAGCTGGGAGCCCAGAATCAGGACTCCATCCCAGGACCCTGGGATCATGACCTGAGCCGAAGCCAGCCGTTTAACCAACTGAGCCACCCAGGGACCCCCTACTTTCATCTTTTTAAAGCATCTTTCCTACATCTGCCTTTTTAAAGTAGTTTGGACATATTGCACACAATCCAACAGAAGGAATTTGGGGATTCTGAGCTATATTTGTGGGAAGGCCACTGCAGGATGCAGCCCCCACTACAGGGGCCGTACTGTCTGGCTGACAATGAGTGAAGAATGTTGGGCTTTTATTTACTCTGGTACCAGGTTACCCAGGTACCAGCTCGCCCTTCTTTTTAAGTTACTCATTCTCAACCATACTCAGTATTTATATGGGGCTGTTAAATCGCCCCACATGTTCCAATGTTTCAAACACTGGAATACCTACATGTAAAATGCAAGGTGGGACATTTCTTTAGTGCCTTCTTCCTCACAGAAAGAATGCTAAGCCGTACAGCACAGGCAGTAGAGTCAGTGGGATTGTAATAGCATTCTCTGGTGACAGATGGGAGCTATACTTGTGGTGAGCTAACACATAACACATAAACTTGTTGAATCACTGTTGTACACTGGAAACTAATGTATCATTGTGTGACTGTGTCAACTACGTTTCAATTAAAAAAAAATTTAAAAAGATGGGGGTGCCTGGCTGGCTCAGTCAGTAGAACATGTGACCCTTGATCAAGCAGTCATGAGTTCAAGCCCCACACTGGGCCTAGAGATTACTTAAAAAAAAAAATCAACAAATAAATATCTTGGGGCACCTGGCTGGCTCAGTCAGTGGAGCATGTAGCTCTTGATCTTGGGGTTGTAAGTTCAAGCCCCATGTTGGGGGTAGAGATTACTTAAAAATAAAATCTTAAAAAAAAAATGCCAAACCACATCCATGAGAGACATGTTTTGGTCCCATGAAATACTCAGTTGTGCAACTGGTGCTGTTTAATGGGAAGACGAACCCCTGCCTTCTTCCTAACTAAGTAGAGAGGCCTTAAAAAGTGCTCTGATGCCCTGCAAACAGTGCTTTCACCTCCTGTGAGTAACGACAACTTTTCCTGAGGAAGCCCAAACAGCTTCTTCTCGGCCCCAGACATCCAACTCCAGCATCCTTCTATCCAAGTCAGCAAGGTGATTGGTTAGAAAGGTCTGGGGCTGAAAGGGGAAGTTTAGTTCTTTAGCAAATACATCTGGGAATTGGTCGAAGGAACCAGTCTCATCAATTTCTCACTGGACCTTGCCAAGTTACTTAACTTTAACCTCAGGGTAGCTAACATAAAACTTGGAAAATAACATCTACACTGCAACCTCACAAAATAGTCGTAAGGATAAAACTCATTAGTAGTGTTTAACTTTGAAAGATTTAAGAAATGCAAGATATAATGCTAGCAGTTGCCAGTAAGAAATCTAAATCCTATTTCATAGGGTTGTTAGAAGAACCAATTAAGGCAATTCACAGAAAGTTTTATTAGCTTGGTTAAATAGATTAGGATATCTATAACTATTTGCTTGATAAATGTTTGCTGCTATCTTTAAGATTTTTGGATATGAAACTGTAAAGGCAACCAGCATCGCTCTCACAGTTTTGCAAACTTATCAGTGCAATTCTTTCAGTCCCTAATACTACTGGAAAAGTGATAACGGGAAGCAAAAATATAGCATGTGGCCCAGAGTTTCTTTCACCTCAGCCATGTACCCATTCATTTCTCAGGACCATCGGCTTCTCATTTAGGAACACTGAATTAAGTCATGAGTTCAACTTTGTATTCATAGGGAAGGAGAGAAAGCAAAGAAGGAGGGGAAAAGGAGAAAAGTAATATGAATGGTAAGAGCACTTCTGGCCAATATTCTATTCAGTGGACCAGGACCCTGAGTGTAGGTGAGACAGAGAACATGAATCCATTGGTCTCAGTTCCCACAGACCTGGATAAGGTAAGAGACACAAAGCCACACACATCGTACGCATGAGCAACTTGAGAGATTCGAGGGTATTTCTTGAGTATTATTTTCATCTCCTGTGCTGACTTTAGGGTTTACTTCTGCATAGAACGTCCAAGGCACAACTCCATGGCATTTGAACTCATCTGCTAATCATGAACATGACTGCATACGGATGACCCTAAAGGGTCAAGGATAGAAGGCAAGTCTCCTACGGAAAGGAAATTCTCAAACAAATTCTTCTATCCCAGCCCTATGGTATTTTAAGCCATTAGACGCTCAATGGGATAACAGGAAGCTATGCTCTGCACCTAAATGGCTAACGCCCCCTGCCTGGCAAGCATCCTCACTAAGTAGTCAGGGTTAATACCACCGGGTTATTCCTCAGTCCCTTCTCACACCAGAACTGTACATTGTACCTTGTCTCCAGGCTGGCAGCCTCTTGAAGCATCTCATCCGTGACTGTGTCTGTGTTGTAAAACTCTTGGAGTGCTTGCAGCAGCTCCTCCTTTCGATGAGCAGGCAGGCTCTCCGCGTTGAGCAGGGCCCTGGCCCCAGACCGTACCTGCCGGCGCTCAGGATCTTCCAGCAGGCGCAGACCCTCCTCAGAGCCAATGGGGGCCTGGAACTCCCTGGCCAGCTGCTGCTTCAGGTGGTTGTCATAGTAGTTAGAGATGGCGTGGCAGGAGGTACAGAGCAGCAGCACATCGTGGGAGTTGTGGTCCTTCATCTCAATGGGGAAGTGCTTCCGGTACTCATGCGGAATCACGTTCTTCCTGCCAAGCCCACCCAGAAGGCAGTGCTCGTTAGTATAGGACACAGAACACGGGTGGAGCTAGTGGGCAGGCTGCTGGGATTCTCATCTGGGCCTAAACAGGACTGAGAAGCCTTGGGCACCACCACCCAACAGCTATTACATAAAGGCAATACTGCCTCTTCCACTCTCGGCCTACTTACCTAGCTGTGCCTTAGTTTTCTCTCTCCGAGGAGCAAGTTCATACCACCTGTTCCAAGAGTCAGCGGAGGGCCAAGGCAAGGGGAGGCTAATAACGACCTTCGCAAACACCGTGCTCCCGGAAGGAAAAGTATCAGAGAAATGAAAACAAATTCTAATGACCTTTAACATCTGGAAAATAACTCTCTCAAAGCATGTAGCAGGTCCCTCTACTCCTGAAATTTTGGAAGACTGGTGACCTAAAAAAAGCCAATTTCCTCATCTGAGGAACCCCTTACTCAGACTATTTCCATGGCTCATCAAGGCCCATTTGTTATTTTCTAAGGAGAATTGAGCTCTCAGGAAAGACTCTTGGCATTCACAGCTATTTGTCTCACTTTGTAAGAGGAGCGTAGGAAAGTGAGTTACTCCACTGAAGCCAGGGAGTAGAGCCAAAGTGTGCCTTCAGGTCATCCAAATAAAGGCATATCTCATTTTATTGCACTTTGCAAAAAAAACTGCATTTTTTTACAAACAAAGTTTGTGGCAACTCTGCATCGAGCAAGTCTATTGGCCCCATTTTTCCCCCAACATCATTTGTTCACTGTGTCTCTGTGTCATATTGTCACATTTTGGTAATTCTCCCAACATTTCAAACTTGTTTCATTATTATTATATTTGTTATGCTGATCTGTGATCACCGTCATAGGTGGCACTGTAGTAATTATTTTGGGAGTCCATGAACCATGTGCCCATAAGACAGTGGCACTCAGTACATAAATGCATGTGTTCTGACTGCCTCACTAACTGGCCATTCCCGGGTCTCTCTCCTTCTCCTTGGGCCTCCTTATTCCTTGAGATGCAATGATATTGGTATTAGGCCAATTAATAACCTACTACAACGACTCTAAGTGTTCAGGCGAAAGGAAGAGTGGCATGTCTCCCACGTTCAATCAAAAGCTAGAAATGATTACGTTTAAGTGAGGAAGGCATGTTGAAAGCCAAGACAGACCAAAAGCTAGGCCTCCTGCTCCAGTCAGCCAAGTTGTGAACGCACAGGAAAAGTTCTTGAAGGAAATGAAAAGTGCTGCTCGGGTGAACACATAAATGCTATGCAAATGAAACAGCCTTACTGCTGATAAGGAGAAAGGTTAGTGGTCTGGACAGAAGATCAAACCAGCCATACGGTTATCTTAAGCCAAAGCCTAACCCAGAGCAAGGCCCTCACTCTCTTCAATTCTGTGAAGGCTGAGACAGGTGAGGAAGCTGCAGAAAAGTCTGAAGCTAGCTGGGGTAAGTTCATGAGGTTTAAGGAAAGAAACCATCTCCATAAACATCACAGCACAAGACGAAACCCCACGTGCTGATGTAGAAGTTGCAGTGAGTTGTGCAGAAGATCGTTAACGAAGGTGGCTGCACTGAACGGCAGACTTTCACTGTGGATGAAACAGCCTTCTATTGCAAGAAGATGCCATCTAGGATTTTCATAGCTAAAGAGGAGAAGTCAATGCCTGGCTTCAAAACTTCAAAAGCCAGGCTGACTCTCTTGCTTAGGACTAATACAGCTAGTAACTTTAAGTTGAACCCAATGCTCACGGACCATTCCGAAAATCCCAGAGCCCTTCAGAATGATGCTAAATCTACTCTGCCCATGCTCTCTAAACGGAACAACAAAGCCCGGAAGACAACATATATGTTCACAACATGGTTTACTGAATATTTTAAGCCCACTGATGGGACTACAACTCAGGGGAAAAAACCAAAATTCCTTTTAAAGTATTACTATTCGGGGCACCTGCGTGGCTCAGTTGGCTCATGATAAAACTTAAAAGGATGAGGAGCTGCTTCTTGTGAATGAGCAAAGAAGGTTTCTTGAGATGGGATTGACTCCTGGTGAAGATGATGTGAAGATTGTGAAATGACAACAATGGATTTAAAATATTACATAAACTTACTTGACCAGGCAGCGGTAAAATTTGAGAGGACTAACTCCATTTTGGAAGAAGTTCTGCCGTGGGTAAAATGCTATCAAACAACATCACATGCTACAGAGAAATCATTCATGAAGGAAGAGTTCATCGATGCAGCAAACTTCACTGTTGTCTTATTTTAAGAAACTGCCACAGCCACCACCCTGCTCAGTCAGCAACCATCAACATCATCACAATACCCTCCCCCGGCAAAAAGATTACAACTCACTGAAAGCTCAGATGTGGTTAGCATTTTTTAGCAATAGAATATATATATATATTTTTAATTTAATTTAATTTAATTTTATTTATTTTATTTTATTTTTTTAAAGTAATCTCTACACCAAACATGGGGCTCGAACTCATGACCCCAAAATCAAGAGTCACATCCTCTCCTGGCTGAGCCAGCCAGGCAACCCCAGCAATGAAGTTTTTTGTTTTGTTTTTGTTTTATATAAAGACAGTGAGCAGGGGGGAAGGGGCAGGGGGAGAGAGAGAGAGAAGCTCAAGCAGGCTGCATGCTCAGCACAGAGCCTGATGCAGGGTTGAATCCCATGACCTTGAGATCATGACCTGAGCCAAAATCAAGAGTCAGATGCTTAACCAATTGAGCCAGCCAGGTGCCCCAGCAATAAAGTACTTTTAAATGAAAGTATATAAATTTTTTTTTAAGCCATAATATTACTACACAGCTAACAGTCTACAGTATAGTATAAACATAATTTTTATATGCACTGGGAAAACCAGAAAATTCATTTGACTCACATTTTTTAAAAGACTTTATTTATCTATCTATCTATCTATCTATCTATCTATCCATCTATCTATCTATCTATAGACAGAGTGTGAGTAGGGGTGGGTCAGAGCAGAGGGAGAGAATCTTAAGCAGGCTCCATGCCCAGCAAAGACCCCAATGTGGCTTGATCTCATGACCCTGAGATCATATCCTGAACTGAAATCAAGAGTTGGCCATTTAATTGACTGAGCCACTCAGGTGCCCCTAAAGATTTTATTTTTAAGTAATCTCCACACCCAATCTGGGCCTTGAACTTACAACCCTGAGATCAAGTGTCACACGCTCCACCAACTAAGCCAGTCAGGTGCCCCTGACTCACTCACTTTACTGCGGTATTTGTTTTATTACAGTGGGCTGGAGCGAGGCCTACGGTATCTCTGAGGTCTGCCTAGATAAACCTGTACTCCATGAACAGTATCAAGGCTCAGGAAGCTGTGAGCCACTCAAGGGAGGATTATAAGGACACACAGAGAAGGGCAGCTTCGGAAGGAAATGGGTCTCCAGTCTTTCATGAGCAAAGCGGAACCACTCTCTTTACGGCAAACTGTTACTGAGAAGAGTGTTACACTCTTGAAACCAAGAACAGGGAGCAGGATAGGCAGGAGAGCACGATAGCAGGACCCCACAGAGGGCAGAAGTTCTCAGGAAAACTGGGATGACCCCTACGGACAAGTCTCTCAGCTGACGTTGGCAGATTCAACCAAGACCCCTGAGAGCTCCACATGTAGCTACAAAGGCAGTTTCCATCAGAGGACGACAATCTGGGTGGCCCAACCCCACACCTACCGAATGTACGAGTCTTTCTTGCCACAGACTACACACAGGTTCTCTTTAACCATCAAGTAATAGTCTCCTGGAGATTCGGGTCTTCCTGCAGGTTCAAACTGTAGCTTGACCACAAAAGGCTCCTCACTCACCAGCTCTTAGAGAAAAGATAAGAGGTCAGTGTTTGCCCACCTGTCCCTGAGGAAAGAAGCCCCACCTGAAATGTCCTCTGCAGTGTCCTGGCAGAGATCACGATTTCTCAGTTTTGAATAGCCACATCCTACTTGTCTTAAGGTCATTCTGCCTTCTTCTAACCCTCCCGGCGCCTTGTCTCTCTCCCCACTCCTGCCGGTACCCACATGCACCTAAATGTAGATGAAACAGGACAGGTGAGTCTCACACCTCCAATGCCTTTGTCCAGGTACCACTGAGCTTTCCTTCGGTCACAAGTGCACAGGGGCTGTCCATCAGGAGCATGGAGGAAGCAGTTATCATAGAGGGGTGATTTTCTGCAGGGAAAGGAGAGATTAATCTAAAACTGGAAGCTAACTCCGGGCCTCCCATGTCTTCTGAGGGACTCCAGCTATTCTCAACACTACATTACACTTATGGAAAAACACAAATAGGGCAAAAAATCGTGTTTGTTCTTCCATCTGCATGGGGCTAGGAACTAAAAATGAATTCGTTTAGCTAGTTTTTATATTTATGGAACAAGGAGTGAGTTGGGTAGTACGTACACAGCTCTGTTGTGAAAGTGAACAGGAACAGAGCACCAAGAAAACTGCGCTACAAAGTAATCACTGGGTTAAACAAAGTAAATTAAAATTAAAGAACTTCAAGCTAAAGTAATGAGGGCCACATGGGTTTATTTCTGGCTCATATGCAATACTTGCTTCAATTGAATCATCCAATTCCTAAAGGCACTCTGCTACAGGGACCAAACTTCCACTTCAAAGTACTTGTTAGTCATTTTTCTGCAACAGAGGCGTAAGTTGTACAGAAAAACTCTCACTGGTTAGAGAATGATATTGGCTTAGAGCTGGATGCCATTCTAAATAATAAAATACCAAGTGAACAGGAAATCAGATGATGCATTTCTCCTGAAATGTATGAGGTGATTTATGTTATTCATTTTTCGCAGCTATCCTGAGCAAGAAAGGAGTAATAATTATACCCTCATTTATAACTGGAGAAGTTACAGGGCTCAGGTCATAGCAGGATCAGTGATAAAGCTAGGTGAAGCTCCCCTTACTTCCACTCAATTCTAAAAATTAGAAAGTACAAGAAGGGGAAAAGGAGGAAAATACACAAATAGACCAAAGGATAGCTCCAAATGTCCTTGAAGGAAAGGAAAAATAAAATGAACCCTTGGGGTTTGGAAAAGCTAACCCCTGGAGCACCTGCTACCCTACCACACAACCTTCTGCCCAGACCCAAGATGAGGCATCATGCCTTTTGCTGGAGGCTGGGCCTCTTGAGTTTCTCTCTACCAGACAGAGAACTACTCAGTTACCTGGCCGAATAGCCCACCCCCAGGGGTTTTCTTTTATGCTTTCTGGGGTCTCTCCCTTGGTGGTTGCCTGGCATTGTTCCATCCATCTTAGACTTCTTATTTCTTGGCTTCTGCTGAGCTTCTGCTGCTTCCCCATTAACCTCTTCCCCCAGGCGGCTGAGTCCTTTGCTTCGGAATGGGATGTCTACCACATCCTGGCAATTTTCCAAGACTTTTCTCCAGCCCACGTGGTCATTGTTTTCATCTAGAGTTGAATTCCTAGAGAAAGGGTATCCAAGAAGATGGAGAAAGAGAGCCACTGAAATCTGGGCATCCCTGGCAGCATAAATCACCTGAAGAGAAAAGTCAGAGATCAGTGGAATCTGGAAGGCAAACCAGAGAGAGCAATTTCCAAGTCAATCACAAAGATACGGACAACTTTTAAGGGTTCTAACTCAAGATGTACAACACCCTAAGCACCGTGTACTTCTTAAAAACCTTTTATGATGAAATATCTCACACTATATGAAAGTAAACTGAATAGTATAATGAATCTTCATGTTTCTTGTCTATATTTTTAACTAAAATAGCTAAAATAATGACTTACTCAGAATGCTAAAAAAATCCTAACTCTATAAACCCAGTGAAGTTTCTTTCTATCTGTTACCAAACCCGATGGACAGATTTTTCTCAAGTTTGGGTGAGGGCAGTCACCACAAGTTTGACAACTAGTACATGAAATTCACTTTGGAGGTGGTCACCGTCTAGAATACCTGAAAACAAGAGTCATTGAGAGGACTGTGTGACTGTCAATCAGAAACAACCTGCCATACCTATTAATAAGATGTGGAAAACAAATGGCTTTCAAGCATGGACCTCAAATCAAGTCACGAGGGCTCATTTCTGGAATTATTTATTTAATAATGGTAAGTCACTCTTTCAAACAACTGGTAACAGGAAAGCTGGTCATAAATAAAAGTAGCCAAAACTATCACTAATAGCTTTTCCCAACAAAGGGAGTGAAGACTTTAAAATTCCTTTAATTTACCTTTAGTAACCAAGCGTGGTAAATAATACTATTAGGAATATGCTTTTAGAGTAAAACGGTTTGGATAGAATTTTCCACCTACACTCAACAATCTGTACATCTACCAGCAGGTTGTCTTCCACAGGAAAAGAATATGCTTGAATGTGAAGAGTTTAAAGTGTTTTTAGGGGTGCCCGGGTGGCTCAGTCACTTAAGCATCTGCCTTCAGCTCAGGGCATGATCCCCAGGGTCCTGGGATTGAGCCCCACTTCAGGCTCTCTGCTCAGTGGGGAGCCTGCCTTCTGCTTCTGCCTCTCTTCCTGCTCATTCTCCCTCTCACTCTCTCAAATAAATAAAATCTTAAAAAAAAATTATATAGTGCTTTTTAACAAACTGTTTTCAAATGATAAGGAAACGAAGGCACTTTCAACAGATGCTGTTCAGACAACTGGATGACCACATGTAAAAGAATAAAGTTGGACCCCTACCTCACATCACACACACAAATTAACTCAAAATGGATCACAAACCTAAATGTAAGAGCTAAAACCTAAGACTTGTAAAAGAAAACATAGGAGTAAATGTACATGACCTTGGGATAGGCAATGATTTCTTGGATATAACACCAAAAGCGTAAGTGATAATCGAAAAAACAGATAACTGGACATCATCAAAATTAAAACCTTTTTTGCTTCAGATAATGACCTCAATCAAGTCAGTGAAAAGACCACCCAAATAATGGGAGGAAATATTTACACATTATATATCTAATAAGGGACTAGTGTCCAAAATATATAAAGAACTCTTAAAACTCGACAATATAAAGACAAACAATGCAATTAAAATATGACCAAAGGATGTGAATAGATGTTTCTCCAAAGAAAATATGCAAATAGCCAACAAGCACATGAAAAGATGTTCAGCATCATTAGTCACTAGGGAAATGTAAATCAAAACCACAATGAAATACCATTTCATACCTACTAGGATGGCTCTAATCAAAAAGATAGACAATAACAAGTGTTGGTGAGGATGTGGAAAATTGGAACCTTCATACATTGCTGGTAAGAATATAAAATGGTGCAGCTACTTTGCACTTTGCCAAGTCTGGCAGATCCTTAAACAGTTAAACATAAAGTTTATGACCCAGCAATCCCACTTCTAGATAAGTAAAAACATAGGACATATGTCCACACAAAGTTTTATACACAAATATTCATAGTGGCATTTTTCATAAAAGCCAAAAAAATGAAAGCCATCCAAATCTCCACCAAGTGATGAATGGATAAACAAAATGTAGTATATCCATTCAATGGGGTACTGCATAGCAATACAAAGAAATGAAGTACCAATAAATGTTATAACATGAATGAACCACAAAAACATGCAAAATTAAGAAGCCAATCACAAAAGACCATATGTTGTATGATTCCATTTATATGAAATGTCCAAAATATACATATCTATAAAGACAAAAGGTAGATTAATGGTTTGTCTAGTGTTAGGGTGTTGGGGGGGATGGGAAGTGACTGTAGGATGGGAAGTGACTGTTAATCAGTATGGAGTTTCTTTCTGGGGTGATAAAAATGTTCTAAAATTAGATACTGGTGATGGTTGCACAATTCTATGAAAATACTAAAATTCATTGATTTGTACACTTCATTTTTTTTTAAGTAGGCTCCATGTCCAACATGGGGCTTGAACTCCCAACCCGGAGATCAAGAGTCACCTGCCCTACAGAATGGGCCAGCCAGGTGCCCCAATCTGTACACTTTAAATGTCTGAATTATATTGTATGTAAGTGATACCTCAATAAAACTATTTAAAAAGAAAGAAAGAAAGAAAGAAAGAAAGAAAGAAAGAAAGAAAGAAAGAAAGAAAGAAACCAACCAAGGCACAGAGAAATGACTTACTCAGGGTCACAGAAAGTCAGAAATAGCTGCAGAAAACAAATTCAGATAATTTGACTCCCAAAATTCTTTCACAGGATAATGTTAACCTGAAGATACCAGCTAAATCTTTCCAATAACACATCCTGGAAGGATGAACAAGTGGTGACCAACTCTGCAAAGAAGAGAAGGCTAAAATCTAGGCCTATGGGTGGTAAGCCAAATACCCAAGAATCACGTTAATTTGAGCCACAGAGAATGGAAAAGCATTAGGAATGGGAAGCACCAGTTATCTTTGAAAGCAAGAACAAGCATGGGTGAAAACAAGAAGATAAGGTGAAAGCCTCCATAAAGAACACTTAGAACCCTAGACCTTCTTCTTTGTACCACAGGGCTGGTGACAACTCCTTCTCTAAGCCCCAAAAGAGTAAACATTTAAGTCATATAATGGCTAACTCACAGAGGATCTGGATCTAGTAATACCAGGCCTGGCAGAGGGGGGAGGGGGCAAAGTGTCACCTGAGAAAGGGATTATGGGGAAGTGTCCATATGGCTTGGTGAAACTACCAATACCTTTCCCCACTCGGCAACCAGAATATAAGCAGAGGGACTTATACCTCTTGGGCAGAAGACTAGATGATTCATCTCTGGAGAAACTGAGTAGCCTGAGAAAAAAGAGTTCCAGTTACTGACATGTAACTATAATCTAGAGGTACTGGTCCAAAAGCCCTGGCTATATTTGCTATGTTCTCAATCTATTTTTTAAAACTCAAGTTTAAATAGCATTTTCCGTATTTTCTAAAATCTCATTAAGCATTATGTTTATAATTAGAACAAAATAAATAATAAACATTATCGTAATAAAGAAGGAACAGGGGTGCCTGGATGGCTCAGTAGGAAGAGCGTGCAACCACTGATCTCGGGATTGTGAGTTTGAGTCTCACGTTGGGTGTAGAGGTTACTAAAGAAAAGAAATAAACTTAAAAAAAGCTAAAAAAAAAAAAAAAGAATGAAGAAGAGTCTTCGGAAATTCTGAACTCTCACAATAATAAGGATCACAAATTTGGCTTCGAATTTGGTAGCAATTAACTTTTCCTCCCCAACTTTTTATTTTAAAAGTTGTCAAACCCACAGAAAAATTAAAAGAATAATAGTGCCAACTGACATTCACAATTGTCAATATTTGCTTTATCTCTTTATAATATGGACACTACATAGATGCTTTTTTTTTTTTTTGGCCTGAACACATTTCAAAATTAAATTGCAGCTATTATGATACTTCATCTCAAATGTGTCAGCGTGTACTTCTTAAGAACAAGGACATTCTTCTACATGACCTCACCATTGCCACACCCAAGAACTTTAAAAGTGACAAAGTACAATAATATATGGTTCTATCTGAATGTCTCCAATTGTTCCAAACATGTCTTTTCAGGTGGTGCAAGATTCTGGATTTCTAGTAAACTTATAGAATTGCACAACCCATCACCACAATCAATGTTGGAACATTTCCATCACCTCAAAAAGAAACCTTATACCATTTAGCAGTCATCCTCCACTTCTCTCAGCCCAGGCAACCATTACTTTATGTTGTCTCTATAGATTTATGTATTCTGAACATTTCGCAAAAACAGAATCTGATGTGGTATTTTATGACTGTCTTCTTTCACTTAGCATAATGTTTTCATTTTTTAATCAAGATTTTGTATACTCATCATATTTAGCATAATGTTTTCAAGATGCAGCCTTGTTGTACCATGTGTCCTTTTTATTGCTGAATAATATTCCATTGTAAGGCTATTCCATATTTTACTTATTCATTCAACAGTTGATGGACCCAATCAACTTTTTAATTTGTCTTTAAATATGAATGGACAGCCAAGGATTTAAACATTTAAGAAAAATCTTTAACGTGAAAGAAAAAGACCAAATCAAACATTTCAAATAAGGAACTTGGAGGAAAATGAAGCAATATAGGAAAAAGAAAATCTCAAAAATCTTTAATACTGTAACAGAAGATACTGTATCCATTACACAAAAACAAAGTTATTTTAAAAGTGAATATTCAGAGGAGACCAAGAATCTCTTGTCACTTAAAATTATGATAGGAATAATTAAAAATTCAATAGAAATGTTAAAAGATAAACTTGAGGAAATTTCCCAGAAGGTAAAACAAAAAATAGAGAGAGAGAAAAATCAGAGACAAAGTATTTTTCCTAGGAAATCAGAGGATCAATTCAAGGGAGTCCAATATCCAAATAATATGAGTTCTAGAAACAAAAGAGAGGGAAACTTTCAAATATTATGAGACTAATTCTCTAAATTGAAAGACAGGAGCCTCCGGATTGAAAGGGTCCACTGGCTTCTAATGCTAAAATGAAAAATAACCCACACTAATGTATATCATCATGAATATTAAGAACTAAGAATAAAGTGAAGTTTCTCCAAAAAGAAAAACAAGTGACATGCTCAGTATCAATGCTGGAAGCTCCAAGACAGGGAACATTATCTCTGAAGTTCTAAAGGAAAATGACTTTCACCCTAAACTGCCGTACTCAGCGAAAATATCAGTTCATAGAGAGGGAAGCCAGTATCTTTTCAGATATCCAGGGTGTCATAAATTAACTCCCTATGCTCCCTTTCTTAATCTACTCCAAGACAAGGAAGGGAAAAGACATGGAATTTGAAAGACAGAGGATCTACTCCAAAAGAAAGGCGAAGGGACTCCCTAGGCTGATGGTAAATGCAGATTCCAGGGTCAGAGCTGGGCAGCAGGGCTCTTGAAAGAAGCAGGATGACAAAGGGCTCTAGAATCTGGAAGGAACAGCTCCAATGGAAAACCAAAGGAGTTAGTCACCTCATATGTCTGAACCAGCCAAGATGTAGGGTGCCATTAAAAGAGTCCGGGGTTGAAACGGTTAATAGGTACATAGAAAACAAAGCAAACAAAAGTACGAATTATTACTCCTAGGAAAACAAAGAGCTATATAAGCAAAAACTTAATTGCGGCTTACTATGTGGCTCAGCTATAAATAATATCAATATAAGTAGATATTAATCTGATAAAAATGATGATTTACCTATATTGGGAAGTTGGGGAAGGGAATAAGTATTTGTCTGGGGACAGAGGAATTATAAGAGTACTAAATCATGTCTTCCACTGTAAGAAGTCAAAGATAATATGAAAAATAAGAAAGAGTAATATATGCATGTAATTTTAAAATATAATGGTAATCACCAAGAAGAAATGAAATTGGTTGCCACTGAGTGGGAGGAAGACAGGGAACCACTAACTGTTTCTTATAATAAGTCTTATAACACTTTGGTTTTCTAATTATGCATTGTATTCATAATTTAAAAAATTACATTTTCTGAAATGCCTGGCATATAGTAAATGCTCAAAAATATAAAACACAATAGGGACTCTTTTACTCTGTTACTTAAGTACCATTTACAAACTACAGACCAGTTATCTTCAGTGAGTCTCTTTTCAGGTATTTCCACCCAATACTTATATTTGAAGATTATAATTACAAGAACAACTATACTTCACAAGCAATGGCTCTTCCATTCTTCAACTATTCTGATAAGAAATACCTGGTCCTCAGTAAGATTCTCAGCATCCCAGTTGCTGCAACGAAGCAGAAGGGACTTGTCAAGTGGAAAGTTCAAAACCGTCTCGGCAAGTGATTTCAGGCTGAGCCCATTACAGAGCAAATTGTTTCTAGAAGAAATAAGTAAGTCATGTATCAAAAATGCGCAAAAGAAGAACAGGTAAATCAAGAAAGACATTTAAATGGCCAGTATACAGATGGCAGACACTCAAACTCACTAGACATCAAACAAAATAAAAATTATAAATAATTTACCTATCAGATTGCAAAGATTTTAAAAAATAACTCTATCTACCATTGATGGAGCATGAAGAATCAGTCTAATCTAAAATTCATGAACTGTCCATTTTTACAAGCTTTATGGAAAATAGTTTTAACAATAAAGAGCTTTCAAAATTTTGAACATGAAAATTCTCTGATTCAAGAATTCCACTTCTAGGGGCGCCTGGGTGGCACAGTCATTAAGCGTCTGCCTTCGGCTCAGGGCGTGATCCCAGCTTTGTGGGATCAAGCCCCACATCAGGCTCCTCCGCTGGGAGCCTGCTTCCTCCTCTCCTACTCCCCCTGCTTGTGTTCCCTCTCTCGCTGGCTGTCTCTCTCTGTCAAATAAATAAATAAAATCTTAAAAAAAAAAAAAAAAGAATTACACTTCTAGGAATTTATCCTAAGGACAAACGTACATAAAATGATCTTCGCTGCAGCACCGTTTATAGTAGCAAAGAATTGGAAATAACCTAAATACCCATCAACAAAAGTCTGGTTAAATATCTATGCAATTAAATTCCATACAACTGTTAAAAATAAGGATGTGGATGGGGCGCCTGGGTGTCTGAGTCGGTTAAGCAGCTGACTCTTGGTTTCGTCTCAGTTCATGATCTCATGGGTCCTGGACTGAGCCCCAATGCCTGGGCCACCGCCCTGCCCAGCTCCATGCTCAGCAGGGAGTCCACTTGAGGATTCTTTGCCTCTGCCCCTGCCCCCCACCCGCATGAGTGCTCTCTCTTTTTCTCTCTAAAATAAATACATAAATCTTTAAAAAAATAAGGACTGTGGATCTATATTGATGTGAAAAGATGTCCATGACATATCAGTTAAGTAAAAAGAGACTGTGGGAGAAAACATGTTGTGGTCCCTTTATGTTAATATATACATACCACATTCCAGATGTATGTGTGTGATTCTAGGTATGAGAGAGACAAAGCACAAAGAGATAACTAGAAAGATATCGATCATATGTTAGTGATATTATCTCTGCGTATAGGATCTGTGGTGATTATCTATCTTCTTTATGTGTGTCTATATTTGGCTTGGCTAGTGTTCAGGTAATTACTTTTCAAATTTGAAAAAATGATAATGGTATTTTCACTGGGCCGGTGAAGTTACCAAAAAAAAAAAAAAAAAACCACACATAAAAAACATTTCTGCCCTTCAAACACTTTCTGATTAAAATAGCTGCAGGGTGGAGGAAAAAATTAATTTGTCCAAGATTTGGAAATTCCAAACAAGAAATAAACATGAAATTAAGAACACATTGGTCTACACAAGGGGATCTGACTTCCTGGCTACCAAGGGAGAGACCAGAAGTTTTGGAGCAGGAGGCCTGAAGTGCGGGTTGCTGTCAGGGTTACCGCAAGCAGGACTCCCTCAGGTACTGTAGGAAATGAAATAATTATAATGATGAAAAAAGGAAGTCTTTCCCTACAAAAACCAGCAGTAATTGATGGATTTCATTACCTCCAAAAGGCAGCACTGACTAAAAAGTGAAAACAGGTCCAGACGTACTTAGGGAAAAATACATCATGTCTTGGTTCAATTAGTGAAAATTAAGGCTTTGGGAGACATAAAACTCTCTTTTGTTTTGTTGGAAATTATAAAAGTAATTAATGCTTATTATTAAAAGTTCAGACAACAGGAAAGCATCACAGGTGAAAAGTAAAAGCCCGTCACCCCATACTTCACTCCTTAGGAATAATGACTCCTAACAGTATGCTGTGGCCCCTCCAGACCTTTCCTATGCGCAAATAGACAGATGGTTAAAAGGGCGAGGAGATAACATGTTTTTGGTATTTGTTCTGCTTTTTGCTTTGCAACTTGCTTTATTGTTTAATATATCAGAGACTTCCATCCATGATAATAAGTACAAATATACTTATTTCATTCTTTTTAATAGCTGTGTAATTTCTCAAGCATGGCTAGTCCATAATTCTTGAAATCATTACCCTCGCTAAGGACAGTACTTAATTTTTAAGCTACTTAATTCCACTTAGGTCATTAGTCTTTTTTTAAACGTTGTATTTGGAAAGGATGCACATTTCTTGAGGATTAATTAAAAACAAGATGCCATCTTTGCCATTTCAAAATTTCACTAGGAAAGAGTCCAAAGTCATATACAACAATCTCTGTAATAAATTATCTCTGGTTAACATATAACACAAAATATAAAGAGTAAGAAGAAAAGCAGTACCAAAAAAATGTGCTCCTCTCAACATCAACTGAAAGGAACAACTACTTATGGCAAATGCCAGGAGCAACCAATAGCTAATAGTGTGAAATATAATCCTTGCACTATAATGTCAAATTTCTTAAACTATAATGTCAAAAACTTCTAATTTTCCTACTGAAGTATTCAACAATAAAAATAATTTTTAAAATGTTTTTAAAAATCTCATTAAAAACTGAAAGGCCTGATAAATACTTCACTCTTACTTCTAGAGAAGTTCATGGTAATATTCAGCTTTGGCCAAATTCTTATTTTGATGCATGGCCATTCTGCACTTAGTGAAACAGAGAATTCATGTACTTCTCGTTTCTGTCTATTCATGGAGAGGACTAACTGCACAGGAGAGATCTGGAAGGACACACTGATCGATGAGGGCTCTGAAGGAGGCAGTGACAATGACGACGGTGATGATGACAGTAAGAGCTGAACACAACAGTACACCACACCGTCTCTGTGTGACACACGCTAAGTTCCTCATGTAGTTTAACTCTTGCAATTCTCGCACCAATCCTGGGAGGCGAGAACCTAATTATTGCTGCAGGTGAGAGAAATGAGGAACAGCCGCCACACAACCCTCTCCAGGGTCAACTCTTAGGTCCTACACCCACCCCCTCTAACAGCAGAGAGTGACAGTGGACACCTCTGGGGAGGTGGTGCAGGGGGGTGGGGGGGTGGACAGGAAGTCCTGGTGAGAGGTGGCTGTTGGGGTGACACTCCAAATACTTTCACAGATCTAAATTTTTTTTTACAGTAAATATGCCAACGTATTTCTTGAAAACGCTTGATACTTACAAGAGTTGTATATACATAAGCCAAACTACTAAGTTAAAATAAAATTTCATTTTATGCTAAAAAAGATAAGAGATTTTAATCAGGCCTTCTCTCAGTTTACCAAATCCTCTGAACTTTTAATGTCAGTGTCATTTGAGGCAGGGAAGGAGGCTACCTCTCTCCACATTATTAACACACACACACACAAGCACACAGGCCATTGCCACTCCCTGAAAAACAAGTTAGCATAGAATTTCCATAAGAATAGAATTCCAAGGAAAAGGGAAATCTTTCTCCCAGTAACCCCTTAGTCTACTACTATTTTTGGCCTAAAGCAGGGTTTGCAAATTCAAATGTTTATCAGGATGAGCTGGGGTTACAAGGGATGGGAGAGGTGGGGGTTCTGGCAACTGAACAGAGCACGGGCATCTAAAGAGGCCCACCTCTCCCCAGCAATTGCTACCATTCAGAACCACTGACCTCAGTCAAATCAATCTGATTTTTCAAAAGTCCCAAATACAGACTTTTACATTAAATCTTCTGGATTTAAACTAAAAATTCCCCAAAATATCCTATGGAGGAAAAAAAAGCAAAAGCAAAATGTGAAGCCCTAATTTAGCCAGTGGCACCATCAGTTTACAACCTGTAGCTTATGGAAACACCTTACTTATCAATGTTTCACCCAGAGAGACCAATCCTAGGTAACTAAAGTTTTCTCAGAGGTTGGACTATTTCCTCATGAATTCATATGCATCTCAGAAGCCTCTAGGCTACTAAAAAATTTTAGATGCTTCATTACTGTTCTCAGTACTCCACAAATCTTGCTACAATATTTGCCCGGCACTAGAGGAACCCCAGCATTCATACAAACCATACCCCTGCCTCACGGCTAGGTACCGGAGGTCCAGGCACCCCTTCACCACGAGGCCGTAGTCCCGCAGAAGCCTGCTGGCGTCTTCTGAACATCCTACCCCAACTTTGAAAACCGTGCCATCTACCAACATGTCCAACAATGTTTTTGGTAGTGTTTTTCCTCCACAGATCAGCTTTGGCAAGCGAACCAAAACACAGAAGCCGCTCGGGGAGGCCACTTGAAGGAGGGACAGAGGACTGGCTTTGCCTTCTGAATTCACCTGCAATGGAGGAAAACAGAGCCATAGGTCATGCCCAACCACAGCACCAAGTACAACATGAAACTGGCAAAAAAAAAAAAAAAAAAGTCTAAGAGATACATCATTAACTTCCCAAAGGAAGCGGCTGACCACATTTTGGTTCAAATCGAAGGATGAGCCTATGCTAACAAACGCTATGGACTCCGTGAAGCAGCAACCTAAAGAAAGGGCCACACGCGAGCCTGAAATGTGAGCCATCCCTAACAAGAGACAGCGAGGAGAGCTGGCTGAGTCAGGTGAAACGTACTGGTTTTAAAAGTCTAAGTGAAAAAAGGCTACAGCATAGAGTGCCAAATGATAAACACATACTTTTCATGATCCAGACTCTTCAATGCATGTGCTAGGAACGCTAGTCATTTCTCTTATTGTTACTGCCTCATGATCCAATTTTTGCAAAGAGGTAGACAATACGGTAATAGAAGTAAGTGGTACCTGCCAACATAATAAATCCTGGTAGCACAAAGTGCTTTCTCAGCATTTTATGATCACAAATGGTGTTCACTAAGGGGAAAAAAAAAGCTATATTGAGCATAAGGTAGGATCCTGATATCTTAAGAGATGAAAATCACTCTATATTATTAACTGACCTAGTTTCAATCTTTTTGAGGTAACAGATAAGTTGCAGAAAAAAGCTGAAAGCTAAGAAATTATTACCAGAAAAATTTACATGCAAAGTTCACATTAACGAAAAGATCCTCTAAAGCCACCCACAGAATCCAGGTTAAACACCCAAGAAATCCCAATCCTTCTCATTTTTCGGGAGAAGAAATTTAGGACCTACAGGTGAAGCGGTCTGCCTACACATGGAGGGGTAATGACAAAGTTGGGACTAGAACCCAAATTCCCCAATCTAGAAGTTCTCAACCGAGATTTAATATGTGCACCCCCACACACACCCCGGGGACATCTGGCAACGTCTGGAGAAATTTTTGGTTATCACAGTTGGGGGATGGGGTGTACAAGCATCTAACAGGTAGAGGCCAGATTGCCGCTAAACATCCCACAATATACAGGATGCAGCCCCTCACAACAATGACTCACAGCCAAAGCTACTCACAGTGAGGAACGCCGCTCTGGGCAGTGTGGTGCTCTCACCACCACGGTATCACTGTGCCAGGCCCTGAGCCACGCGCCACTGTGGCTATGAAGTTATGCAGGAGATGGAACGTGACTTAGGGATTACAGCCTTATTGGTAGAGTACAATACACACAAGCTGACGCCCTCAGAAATGACATGGTAAATACCAAAGGAGTGGTTCCACTCATTTATGGAACATAAGAAGTAGGAAGAATGGTAGGAGAAGAAAGGGGGGGTACACAAAAGGGGGAATGAACCATGACAGACTACGGACTCTCGGAAACAAACTGAGGGCTTCAGAGGGGAGGTGGGTGGGGGATTGGGATATGCCGGTGATGGGTATTAAGGAGGGCACGTATTGCATGGTGCACTGGGTGTTAATACGCAAGTAATGAATCATGGAACTTTACATGAAAAACCAGGGATGTACTGTATGGTGACTAACACAATATAATAAAAAAATATTATTATTAAAAAAAAAATAAAGGAGCGGTTCAAACGAAGTGTTACAAGTAACCCAAGGTAGGATATTCATAGTTGAGGTGACCAAAACCACAGAGAGGAAACAGTCAAGATCACAGAGCTGCTGTTAGAAACAAAACTCAGAGAGCACTCCCCTTTGACTTCTACTTCATGAAGTAAAACCATGGCTTGCCTCAGGAAAGGCTCAGGACTTCCCTTCTCAGGTAGCGCTTTATCAATGAGGGCGATTTCCAGATCCTCAAAAAAGCATGCCAGTTTGATTTCTAATGTGTCTCTTTCTTAGGGCATAGCCAAGGTCAAAAAAGACCTATAACTTGACTACTGGTTCCTGTTCTTTTTTTTTTTTCTTTTTAAAGATTTATTTATTTATTTGAGAGAGAGAGAGCGCGCACAGGGGAAAGGGGCAGAGGGAAAGGGAGAGAAAGAAGCATACTCCCCACATGGAGCCCAACATGAGGCTCGATCTCACGACCCTGAGATCATGGCCTGAACCTAAATCAAGGGCCTGATGCTTGACCGACTGAGCCACTCAGGTGCCCCTACTGGTTCCTGTTCAATAACAATTCATCTAGATGTGGCCAAATTGCCTTTTTATTAGTTAATAATTCCCTTCCTCCACATACCAGCTCTCTCCAAGAAAAAGCCACACATCTCTACTTCTGATATTTCGCACTGTTAATCTGACATAATACTCACTGCAAATTCCTAAGGTGGATCTCTGTACATCTTTTCAGTTGGGTTCCACTGTCTAAAATACTTTAAATAAACAACTAGATAAATAAGTTGTCTTTTTAATACTGTTTTTGGATTACGTTTAAGATCCAATGTATCACATAAAGTTTTCCCACTAGGAATTCAAATGTTTATGATTCCAATAGGTACCCAATTTATAGAGAATGTGTAAGTAGAAGAATAATGTTTTTAGCAGAGTCAATTCGGCTTAAAGAATAAGATATCTAATCTAGCCTTTATTTCCCATATTTCCCCCTTTTACTTCCTAGGATCTTTTTGCCTCAACATCACTTACTACTCATGGAAAACAATGGAACTCTTGGCTTACCAAAGTTATGTTTATTTATTTTTTTTAAAGATTTTTTAAATTTATTTATGTGACAGAGAGACAGCCAGTGAGAGAGGGAACACAGCAGGGGGAGTGGGAGAGGAAGAAGAAGGCTCCCAGTGGAGGAGCCCGATGTGGGACTCGATCCCCGAACGCTGGAATCACGCCCTGAGCCGAAGGTAGACGCTTAACGACTGCGCTACCCAGGCGCCCCCAAAGTTATGTTTAATAACAACAACAAAAAGAGACACACTTAAATTTCATTATTTAATTCAGTGGTATCTGATTTTTTTTGAAGATTTACTTATTTATTTTAGAGAGAGAATACATGTGTGCAAGTGGGGGGTAGGGCAGAGGGAGAGAGAGAATCCCAAGCAGACTCCCCACTGAGCACGGAGCCTGACATGGGTCCTGCCTGAGATCAAGACCTGGGCCAAAATCAAGAGTTGGACGCTTAACCGACTGAGCCACCCAGGCACCCCATTTTTTTTTTTTAGATTAGTCAACTCATAAAAAATGTTTGGGACATACATAACATATATAAATATGTATTTGTACATTATAACATGTAGTACTATATTAACATGTTATAGACATTATTAAACATACACAAAATAAAACCTTTTAATGAATGATGCCATCAAGAATTATAGACAAAATTTCTAACACTCTTTTTGTATTTCAGTGATTCACTTAGAGAGCACTGATTTGGAGAGTCTCCTTTCTGATGGCCCATTTTGGCTTCAGGATTCTTAGAAGTCCAGAGCTCAATAAAACTTTCTGGAAAAGCCCATGATTCTTTAAATGACCCCACGATGGCAGCAGAGAGTAAAGAATGATCTGGGACCTTCTTCTGGGCTTTGAACAGATTAACTAAAGAGCACCCTTAGTCTGTAGTTCATGTATCAGTTAAATTTAGACCATGGCTTTGAGACACGAATGAACTTGTCCTTTTCAAGTGACAGAATAAAGGCTTAATGAGGCTAGCAAGTAATAATAAGAAGATGAGAAAAAAAAAAAAATAGGAGGATGGGAAGAGAACAGGAGACACATCAGAGATGCTGAGAGAAGCCAGAGCACGTAAGTCCTTAAGTACGGATAAGTAATTAAGACATGTCGGTTGTATTCAAAGCAATGAAAGGTTTTAAGCAGAGGACTGACATGGTCTGACTTTCATTTTTAGAAGTTCACTTTAGTTACTATATGGAGGAGGGATTATAGGTGCACAGGGGTCCAAGCAGGGAGGCCAGTCAGGAGGGTTTTACAAAGGTCCAGATGAGAGTCACGTGAGGCTTGGGCTCAGGAGGAAGCAGAGGAGATGCAGAGAACTAGACAGAGGCAATATCTGCTTTGGAGACAGCACTAGGTAGTATGACTAAAAAGGGGTTAATGTTAAGGAAAAGGAAGTAAACCTCCAGTAGGCCTGAAGCCTGGGCCTGCAGAACGGTGCTCTTCGGAAAATGACCTTCACTTCATTCAATCTTTGTTGCACCAATTATTTGCACCTGTTGAGCAAGGACATCTGCAGCCAGAGACTCTAGGAAAAAATCAGGCAGGAGACAGGGGCCAGAAAGATATTGAACATCTCCATCCCCACCTTCCCAAGAGAAAGGTATGTTTTAGCTTCTAAAACACAGCAGAGGGGCGCCTGGGTGGCACAGTGGTTAAGCGTCTGCCTTCGGCCCAGGGCATGATCCCGGCGCTATGGGATCGAGCCCAACATCAGGCTCTTCTGCTATGAGCCTGCTTCTTCCTCTCCCACTCCCCCTGCTTGTGTTCCCTCTCTCACTGGCTGTCTCTATCTCTGTCAAATAAATAAATAAAATCTTTAAAAAAATAAAAAATGAAAAATAAAACACAGCAGAAACTTCATTTTGTGGGGTCTGGAAACCCATACCTCTACTTCTATCTGGTAGCATGCTGTGTTATTTCCTGTTTGTGTAACCACTCCTCTGAATTTCTATATATTCTGCCATAGGGGCGCATGGGTGGCACGGCAGTTAAGCATCTGCCTTCGGCTCAGGGCGTGATCCCGGCGTTATGGGATCGAGCCCCATATCAGGCTCCTCCACTATGAGGCTGCTTCTTCCTCTCCCACTCCCCCTGCTTGTGTTCCCTCTCTCGCTGGCTGTCTCTCTCTCTGTCACATAAATAAATAAAATCTTTAAAAAAAATTTTTTTATATATTCTGCCATTGAAGAAACCCAGCATACCACAGCCGCCTGTTTGTGTCTGACTTTATTTTTCTTTTTAATTTTATTTAGTTACTTGAGAGAGAGAGGGAGAGCTAGAGACAGTGAGAGAGTGCCAGTGAGGGGAGGGGCAGAGAGAGAGGGAGAAGCAGGCTCTCTGCTGAGCAAGGAGCCCAATGTGGGGACTTGATCCCAGGACCCTGGGATCATGACCTGAGCGGAAGGCAGATGCTTAACTGACTGAGCCACCCAGGTGTCCCATGTGTCTGACTCTCAGGCCTATCATTTCTGTTGGTTAGCCCTTGGGGGTTGGATGTTTCCCTGATTTTCATCTTAAAGGTACAGAATAGACTAAGGATAATACAGATTTGGGAAAAAACTCAAGAGTTCTTTCAGGAACATGTTAAGCTTGAAATGACTATTAGTGAAGGGAAGACGTCAAATAGGCAGGTGGATATAAAAGGCTGGAGTTTTATCAATCAGCCTATCAATGATATTTAAAGCTATAAAATAGATAAGATCACTTAAGAGAAAAATGTAGATTAGAGGATAAATTAGTGGTCCATGGACACATCTGCTGACCCACAGACATGTTTAATATTATTATTATTTTGGTCTCCACGTATTTAAAAACTTCTACCAAAATTTAAAAATTATTAAATTCACATTTTAAAAAAAAATCTATATTAAAAGTTTCTCTTTAAAGAACTGGACAACCTGGAAACGCTTGGCTTGACCTGTATAGCAGCTTCCTCATTTATATAAGGCATGAATTCTTTAATTCACCATAATGTCTTCTCAACACTGAAGCCAACTATCATTTTCCATTTACCACTGTTTGTATACCACTTTCTAAAAAAATTTTATTTATTTACTTGAGAGAATGTGAGCGCACAAGCAGGGGGAGGGGCAGGGGAGAAGCAGACTCCCCTGAGCGCAGAGCCACCCCAGGACCGCCCCCCATCTGCTTGAGATCATGACCTGAGCCAAAGTCAGACTCTTTTTTTTTTTTAATTAAAGGTTTTGTTTTTATTTATTTGAAGAGATAGAGACAGCCAGTGAGAGAGAGAACACACACAGGGGGAGTGGGAGAGGAAGAAGCAGGCTCATAGAGGAGGAGCCTGATATGGGGCTCGATCCCATAACTCCGGGATCATGCCCTGAGCCGAAGGCAGACGCTTAACGACTGCGCCACCCAGGCGCCCCCAAAGTCAGACTCTTAAACTAACTGAGCCACCCAGGCACTCCACCACTGTTTTTCTAATAGAAAGAAGTATTTCTCAGGATCCATGTCTCTATTCAAACTAGGAAAATAAAACATTATAAAGGCCTTGTATTTAAAGAAAAAAGGGAGGGAGCATATTTCCTTATGAAATTTAAGAATATCTCTATATGCTCAAAAATGCAAACAATCACTCCACATCTTCATTTACGTTTCCCTCCTGGAACTTGTAGGCATATGCGTTTGCAATCCCTGGGGTAGATAGAGAAGAGACCAAGTCTGAGCCACCTCAATATTTAGATGTGAGGTAAAAGGTAGACCAGAAGACGAAAAAGAGTAGGGAACAGTATGATAGGAGACAGGAGAGTCTGAAGACATGAAAACCAAGAAGAATGTCTTATGTAGGAACTATGCAAATGGTTTTGAGAGCTAGAAGAACACGAGTCCACACAAGTGTCTGCTGGATTAGAAAACAAGAAAGCCATCAACCTGATCACTTTCAGTAGGGTAGTATAGTAGGAGGTCAGATTAAGGTAGTTTGAAGAATTAATGGAAGGTAGCCAATTATACCCAAGCAAGTAGAAGGAAAAAAATGAGAAATGAGAGAGCAGATATCAGTGAAATAGAACAAAAACATATAATAAAGAAGATCAATAAAGTGAGAAGCTGGTTCTCTGAAAAGACTAATAAAATTGAAAAGCCCACAGAAGGAGTAATCAAGAAAAAGAGAGAAGAACAAATAAGTGATGTCAAGAATGAAAAGGGAGCCCTCCCTACATATCCTTCAGATTGGGGGAAAAAACTGTTGAAGATATTATAAACAAGTTTATGCCCATAATTTTAAAATTTGAAAGCAGCTTTAGATGAAAAATATAATTTACCAAAACAGACATGAAGATAGGGTGCCTGGCTGGTTCAGTCAAAAGAGCATGACACTCTTGATCTTGGGGTCAGGAGTTCGAGCCCCACACTGGGTGAAGAGATGACTTTCTTATAACTAAATAAATGATTTTTTTTTTAAAGGCATGAAGAAATAGAAAATCTGAATAGCTCTAAAACTATTAAAGAAATGATATCCGTGGGGTGCCTGGGTGGCTCAGTCGTTAAGCATCTGCATTCTGCTCAGGTCATGATCCCAGGGTCCTGGGATCGAGCCCCGCTTTGGGCTCCCTGCTCAGCAGGAAGCCTGTTTCTCCCTCTCCCACTCCCCTTGCTGGTATTCCCTCTCTCACTGTGGCTCTCTCTGTCCAATAAATAAACAAAATCCTTGAAAGAAAAGAAAAGAAAGAAAGAAAGAAGAAAGAAAGAAAGAAAGAAAGAAAGAAAGAAAGAAAGAAAGAAAGAGAAAGAAAGAAAGAAAGAAAGAAAGAAAGAAAGAAAGAAAGAAAACCCATAATTCAAATACTTCGCTAAAAAAACCCAAAAAACACAAAAAAACTACAGATGGCTTCATCACTAGATTCTAACCAAATATTTAAGAAAAAAAGAATGGTAATATTGTACAAACTCTTCCAGAGAATGCAAAAATAAGGAAAGCCTTAACTTATTCTGTAAGACCAGCATGACTTTTTATCAAAATCAGACATGGTAATTTCTAGAAAAAAAAAAATATAAGCCAGTATCACTCATGTACATAGTTGTTTTTTTTTAATCCTCTAAAAAGCATTAGCAAAATGAATTCAGCAATGTATAGAAAGAATAAGACATCATGACCAAGTTGAATTTACTCCAGAAATTCAAAAACCAATGTATTTCACCACCACCACAGAATAAAGGAGAAAAACTACATAGTTATCTCAAGACACAGAAAAGGGCGCCTGGGTGGCTCCGTTGGTTAAGTGTCCGACTCTTGATTTCGGCTCAGGTCATGATCTCAGGGTTGTGAGATTGAGCCCTCCATCAGGGTCTGCACTGAGCAGGTAGCCTGCTTGAAGATTCTCTCTCTCTCCTTCTGCCCCACCCCGCTTAAAAAAATTGTTTAAAAAAATAATAAAGAGGGGCGCCTGGGTGGCACAGCGGTTAAGCGTCTGCCTTCGGCTCAGGGCGTGATCCCGGCATTATGGGATCGAGCCCCACATCAGGCTCCTCTGCTGTGAGCCTGCTTCTTCCTCTCCCACTCCCCCTGCGTGTGTTCCCTCTCTCGCTGGCTGTCTCTATCTCTGTCAAATAAATAAATAAAATCTTTAAAAAATAATAATAATAATAAAGAAAAAATGCAGAAAAAACACTTGATAAAATTCAACTATTCATAATTTTTTTTAAAAACCTCCTAACAAAACAAGAATAGAATGCAATGTATTTAATCTGGTAAAGGGATCTATAAACAAACCTATGACAGATATCATATGCGATATGAAAATGTTGAAAGCTGTCATTTTGAGATGGGAGATGAGTTAAGGATGCCTACTATCACCACTTCTACTAAGCACTACACTGTGATTCTAGTCACTACGGTAAGATAGGAAAAGAAACAAAAAGTGTAAGGACTGGAAAGAAATAAAATCATTTCTCAAATGATGTAACAGTGTATGCAGAAATCCAAAAGAATCTACAATGACTTTAGTAAGGTTCCTTAATATAAGAGAAATATATAAAAATCAATGCATTTCTTTATACCAGAAACACAAAAAATTCTAAAGATCTCATTTACAATAGAATTTTTAAAATCACAGAAAACTATA
The DNA here is from genome assembly GCF_002007445.2 of Ailuropoda melanoleuca. Lineage (NCBI taxonomy): Eukaryota > Metazoa > Chordata > Mammalia > Carnivora > Ursidae > Ailuropoda > Ailuropoda melanoleuca. The sequence continues at coordinate 10,790,396 of NC_048231.1, read as the reverse complement.
AGCAGATTTTTAGGAGAATTAAAGATCTAAATAAATATTCTTAGATTAGAAAACTCAAAATTATAAGAAGTTACTCCCCACAAATTGATCTACTGATGCAATACAATTTCGATCAAAATATCAAAAACCTGGAAGCAGAAATAAATACAATAAATAAGGAAATGCACAGGACCAAGACTAAGATATTCTGGAAAAAGAACAAGATGGCAAGTACTGCTGACCCAGATATCAGGAGTCAAGATAAAATAGTAACTAAGATAGTTTGTGATTATAGGTGCAAAAATAGAAAAAACAGACTATTAGAGAGCCCAGAAACACGTCTTATATAAGGCACTTGTTTTGTGGTAAAGTGGCATTGCTGAGCAGTGAGGAAAGGTTTATCCTTTCAGTTCATGGTCCTAGAATAACTGGATATCGATATGGGGGAAAAATGAAACTTGACTCCCCCTCACAGCCTACACACATACACATGCACGCCCACAGGCACAGACACACGCCAATTTCAGGCGGACGGTAAATCTAAATGTGCAAGGTTAAAACCACAAAACCCCAAGAAAATAATATAGGAGAATATCTTTATGACTAGGAGTAGGATAAGACTTCTTAAACTGTACCATAGAGAGCTTCTGATTATCAAAAGATAACATTAAAAGAATGTAAAGATGGGGTGCCTGGCTGGCTCAGTTAGTAGAGCATGCAACTCTTGATCTCAGGGTTGTGTTTTGAGCCCCATGTTGAGCGTAGAGATTACTTAAAAAAAAAAATCTTAAAAAAAAATAATGTAAAGGCAATTCACAGTACGGGAGAAAACATATAAGGTATACATTTAACTCACAAAGGATTCATAGCCAGAATATATAAAGAACTCTTATAAATCAGTGAGAAAAAGAAAATTCAAAGAGAAAGGAGCAAGAGGCTTGAACAGGTACTCCACAAAAGAAGATAGCTAAATGATTCATAAAATGCAAAAAAGATGCTCAACCGGGGCGCCTGGGTGGCACAGCGGTTAAGCGTCTGCCTTCAGCTCAGGGCGTGATCCTGGCGTTATGGGATCAAGCCCCACATCAGGCTCCTCTGCTGAGAGCCTGCTTCTTCTCTCCCACTCCCCCTTCTTGTGTTCCCTCTCTCGCTGGCTGTCTCTCTGTCACATAAATAAATAAAATCTTAAAAAAAAAAAAAAAAGATGCTCAACTAAAAAATTAAATAACTTAAATAAAAAATTTTTATTACACTAAAGGAAACAATCAATAAAACTAAAAGGCAACCTACTGAAGGGAGAAGATATTTGCAATTAACATATCTGATAAAGCGTTAGTATCCAAAGTATATAAAGAACTTATAAAACCCAACACCCAAAAAATGAATAATCCAATTAAAAACTGGGCAGAAGTCATGAACAGGTATTTTTCCAGAGAAGACATCCAAGATGGCCAACAGACACATGAAAAGATGCTCAACATCACTCGGCATCAGGGAAATGCAAATCAGAACTACAATGAGATACCACCTCACACCAGTCGGAATGGCTAAAATCAACAACACCAGAAACAACAGGTGTTGGTGAGGATGTGGAGAGGATGTTGGTGAGGATGAGGATGTGGAGAAAGGAACCCTCCTGCACTGTGGTTGGGAATACAAGCTGGTGCAGCCACTCTGGGAAACAGTATGGAGATTCCTCAAAAAGTTAAAACAGAGGGGCGCCTGGGTGGCACAGCGGTTAAGTGTCTGCCTTCGGCTCAGGGCGTGATCCCGGCATTATGGGATCGAGCCCCACGTCAGGCTCCTCCACTATGAGCCTGCTTCTTCCTCTCCCACTCCCCCTGCTTGTGTTCCCTCTCTCGCTGGCTGTCTCTATCTCTGTCAAATAAATAAATAAAATCTTTAAAAAAAAAAAAAGTTAAAACAGAACTACCCTATGATTCAGCAATTGCAGTACTCAAAGAATACAAAAATACTAATTCAAAGGGATACATGCACCCCGCTGTTTAAGCAGCATTATCTACAATCGCCAACTTATGGAAACAGCCTAAGGGTCCACTGACTGATGAATGGATAAAGAAGATGTGGTGTATATACACAAAGGAATATTACTCAGCCATAAAAAAGAATGAAGTCTTGCCATTTGCAACAACATTGATGGAGCTAAGCGAATTAGTCAGAGAAAGACAAATACCATTTGATTTCACTCATGTGGAATTTAAGAAACAACACAAACAACAAAGGGGAAAAAGAAAGAGAAAGAAAGAGGCAAACCAAGAAACAGACTCTTCACTATATAGAACCAGATGGGGGAGATGCGTTGGGGATGGGTTCAATAGGTGATAGGGATTAACAAGTGCACTCGTGATGAGTACCAGGTATTGTATGCAAGTGTTAAATCACTGTACTGTACTCCTGAAACTAATATTACACTGTATGTTAGCTAACTAGAATTTAAAGAAAAGCTCCCAAAAAGAAAAAAAAAAAAAGAAAGAAAGAAAATGCAAGATGGTATAATTAAATAAATATATTGGATTAAAAAAAAAATCTTTTCAAAAAAGATGCTTAACCTTGGGGTGCCTGGGTGGCTCAGTCGTTAGGCATCTGCCTTTGGCTCAGGGCATGATCCCCACATTCTGGGATCGAGCTCCACATGAGGCTCCTCCGCTAGGAGCCTGCTTCTCTCTCTCTCCCACTCTCCCTGCTTGTGTTTCCTCTCTCGCTGGCTGTCTCTCTCTCTCTGTCAAATAAATAAATAAAAAATCTTTAAAAAAAAAATGCTAACCTCACTAGTAATTAGGAATATGAAGATTAAAACCACAATGAAATATTACACACACCCATGGGAAAAGTTAATATTTAAAAATCTGACAGTACTAAAAAATAAATAAAAATTAAAAACAAATAAAAATCTGACAGTACCAAATGTTGACAAGATATGTGACAAAGACAATTTTCATGTACTTTTGGTGGGAAGTTAAATCAGTAGAACTACTTCTGAAAACAATGGCTACACTCATACAATACTGACTGGAGGGTACATCAGTGAAAACCACCTTGGCAAACAACTTGCCATTATCCATATAAGTTAAACATATACACAATTCTACAATCCAGGACTCCATTCATAGGTATATATGCCCAATAATGAGTACATATGTTCATTGGAACATTCTTTGTAAGTGCTCCAAATCACGAACAACCCAAATATCTATCAATATTAGAATAGATGAATAAACCATGATATTTTTATACAATAGATGACTATATGGCAAAGAATCAGTCACACACACCACAGGCAAATCTCAGAAACATAATGTTGAGCAAAAGAAGATGGACACAAAAGAATACATTACTTGACCATTTCATATATATTAAATTTAAAAAGCAGGCATATCCAAATTATAGTGCTTAGGGATGCATGCTTGAGTACTAAGAGTATAAAGAAAAACAAGAATGTGAATACTATGAAATCAGGATAATGATAACCCTTGGGGGATAACGATTACAAGGGGTCATAAGGGGAACTCCTGGGGTACTAGCAATCTTCTATTTCCTGACCTAGTTTCTAGCTACACAGCTGTTCTCTTCAGATAAATCATTTAGCTATTTTTGTTTCAGGCACTTTGATGTGTTTTATTTCACAAAAAAAAGGTTAAAAAAAAAGACTTAAGGGGCAAGTTAAACAGATGAGACAAAACTAAATAAAGAAAAAGGGGACTGTAAAAGAGACCTAAAGAAACTGTGCAGAATGAATCCAGAGAGATGACAATATGTTAAATATAAAGGAGAGGGGCACCTGGGTGGCTCAGTCTGTTAAACATCTACCTCTGGCTCAGGTCATGATCCCAGGGTCCTGGGATCGAGCCCCATGTCAGGCTCCCTGCTCAGTGGGGAGTCTGCTTCTCCCTCTCCCTCTGCCCCTCCCCCTGCTTGTGCTCTCTCTCTCTCAAATAAATAAATAAAATATTTAAAATTATATATAGTTTATATATATATAGAGAGAGAGAGAGACAGAGAGTTTATATAAACTATATAGTTACCAGACATGTAGGATAGCACAAAAAGTTCAGAATATGGCTGACCGAATTCCAGCAAGAAAGAAGGAGCACAATGAGGAAGATGAGAAGGAAAAGTAAGAAGAAAGGGAGGAGGAGGAGGAGAAGAACAAACAAGGTAAAGACAATTTTCAAATAGAATTTAAAAATTCAAAGAAGATACCAATCCTCATTTCCAGCTATCTCTCTGAATCCCAAGCTAGAAATACAGAGAGAACACCTACCTTCATCATAGTGAATCTTCAGAGCCACAAACTCAAAGTGAAGATCTTAGAAGGAGCTACAGAAAGTTAGATTACTATGAGGAATCAACATTTAGACTAACAGTTCACAGCAACAATGGAAGCCAGAAGACACTGGAATACTGTCTTGCAAATGATGATACATTGCCAAGCTAGAGTTTTATATCCAGTGAAAGTATCTTTCAAGATCAAGAGTAAAATAAAGACACTTCTCAAACAATAACAATGACAATAAGTTTAATGAGCCCTCAAGAAATAAACTTCTAGGGGTTCCTGGGTGGCTCAGTCGGTTGAGTAACTGACTCTTGATTTCGGCTCAGGTCATGATCTCAGGGTTGTGAGATCGAGCCCCACGATGGGGAATGGAATTGTGCTGGGTGTGGAGCCTGCTTAAGATTCTCTCTCTCCCTCTGCAGCCCCCCCCCAACTTGCTCTCAAGCTCTCTCTCTCTCTAAAAAAAAGAAAGAAAGAAAGAAACAAACAAACAAACAAACTACTACAGGATGACCTTGAAGGACATGATCCTAAAATGAAGGTCTGAGAGATAAGGGAAAACGAGCAGATAAAAAGGTAGACGCTTTGGTAAATCCAAACAAATACTCACTGTGTTAGACATGAGCAAAAACCATAACTCAACAAACACAAAAAGTGAGTAAAGGAGGAAGGGAAATAGAAATGGAAGAATGGAGGGGTGCCTGGGTGGTTGGTTAAGCATCCAACTCCTGATTTCGGCTCAGGTCATGATCTCAGGTTCGTGAGATTGAGCCCCGTGTCCGGCTCTCCACGCAGCGCAGAGTCTGCTTGGGATTCTCTCTCTCCCTCTCCCTCTGCCCCTCCCCCATCTCTAAAAAAAGAAAAGAAAGAAAGAAATGGAAGAATAGAGAGAAAAGGAATGAATGATTTTCTTCCTAAAGCTTTTCTCTGGCCGCAATCAGGGAAATGCAATCACACCTGAAGGAGATCTGGCCTCCAGCAGGAGTTCAATACTTACCCAAAACCAAAATGAAGTAGGTTTGAGATTACTTGCCACTTTAATTAACCCATGCCTCTGCTATAGTAACTAAACTGCTGTCACTAACTATTCACTTCAGACTACCCTGTTGATGCACTGATATTTCATTTAGTTAGAAAATCAAGGTGTTTGGGAAAAGTGAATTTTCCTCATCTACTAAAACTCACTGTTTAGCAATGGTTTCTTCTATTACTGTTGGTGTAAATATTTCTAAAATGATATAATTTCTTACACAGAATACACCAAAAGTATCCAATCCTTTCCTAATTGCCCAAGGTCACTGGCAGAAACAACTACTATTATTGCTGATCCAATGAAATACCCTCCAGTAGCCAAGGTATGGGGTCCTGCGTGACTACTAAACCTTACCCATGCTGCCACGTGTTCCCTTGGCCATCACTGCACTGGCACCTGCAAGGCCTCCCACCATGCTCTGACCTGATTTTGTGGCAGCTATTCTGCTTAGGGCCTCTTCTGATTCCATGCCCTGGCTCGAGGCCATATCCTAGATACCCAGAAGAAATACATCAGAGAATCTTGGCAAGGCATTCTATTGAATTAGTAAGAAATGATAACTATGACTTATTTATACTTTTATAATATCTCTGTTTCACGGAGATTAAAGTTCATTCTATGAGTCAGAATGATAGAGGAATGGATCCACCATATGACCCTCACCCCAGCTACGTAACAACTCTCCCAAAGGAAGAGCTGTAGGAAAATTAACCAGATGCTGGGTGCCTGAGTGGCTCAGGCGGTTGACTGCCTGACTTGATTTTGGCTCAGGTCATGATCTCGGGGTTGTGAGATCGAGCCCCGTGTCAGGCGTCGTGCACTTGACATGGAGTCTGCTTGGGATCTCCTTCTCCCTCTCTCTCTGCCCCTCCCCCACTTGCACACTCTCTAAATAAGTAAAATCTAGGAAGGAAGGGAGGGAGGGAGGGAGGGAGGGAGGGAAAGAACGGACTATCCAGATGGTTAAGAAAGCCCTGGGCTCAAGTGGTTACCTTTTTAGGTCTCCTTCCCTAGCTGTAAAGCGAAGGTAACAGTAGTGTCTTCCTACACTGGATTAATGTGGAAATTAAACAAGATGATGCAAATAAAACAGCAAAGTACCTGGCTGAGAGTAAACAGTATTTCAAATTTTAATTGTTATCTCTTTAAATGCTACTTTGTGTAATAATTCCCATGTAGGTAAACTTCCTTAACTATCCTCTCCATGGCATCCTTATGAAAATACTATTAAAAATATTAATAGTAACTAATACTTAATGAGCACTGACTATATGCAAAAACCATGCTGAACCCTTTCTAGGGCTTGTCTATTCGAATCCTTTGAAATGCCCTGGGAGGGAGATACCATTACATCCCTATTGGACACAAGTTCACTGAGACTCTCAGAGAGTAAGTAGCTTGTCGAAGTTCAAGGAATGATAAGTGGTCAAAATGGAGCTTGTACGGATTTGCCTCACTCTAGAACCCTCCCCTATCCTATAAGCACTCCCCTATCCTGATAAGAGAGGCAGCTTCTCCTTCTGCTAAATTCTAGCTGTGAGCTAGCCGAGAACAGGCTAATTCTCCTTTACTCTCCTCCTCTACCTACTATTCAAGTCACCTAGTTAGAAAAGCAGAAAAGGGGGCGCCTGGGTGGCTCAGTCGTTAAGTGTCTGCCTTTGGCTCAGGGCGTGATCCTGGTGTTCCAGGATCGAGCCCTACATCGGGCTCCTCCGCTGGGAGCCTGCTTCTTCCTCTCCCACTCCCCCTGCTTGTGTTCCCTCTCTCACTGGCTGTCTCTCTCTGTCAAATAAATAAATAAAATCTTTTAAAAAAAAAGAAAAGAAAAGCAGAAAAGATGCATACGTTCTGTTTTTGCTTTTTAACTTACCCACTCACAGTCGATTCCAAGCACTGGACAGTCTTCTAACTCACTTCTAAGCAAGGGCTCAATCTGATCCCACTCCGCCTCCTGAGACACAGTCACCACCTTTGCTCCGAGGATCCTCTCCTCCCATGAGGCTCTGGGGGCACCGGCGTGCAGCTGGTCCTCTCGTGGAGGGGACAGCTCCCTCCTGCCCGGTGCTTGCTGCTGCTGCCGCCGCGGCTGCCCAGGGTCGAGGCTCGCTTTGCTCCTCCGCCGCTGGATGCCTTTCCACAGGACAAACCCCCCCACAGCCACACCGACAAGGGTGGTCACCGTCAAAGCCATTAAGTATCTAGACATCTTCAACATTTTGTGCTCTTTAGGAAAGCATATCACTAATCCCACAATCTGCAAAACAAGTGGCAACAAAATATTTATACACAGAATTTAAACCTACATGGAAACATGTTTTCCCCTAAAAAGCAGTCCACTTACAATATCTGTGTCCACAAACTAAAACAAAATGCTACAAATTTCCACATGGGAAGAGTGATACTTATTTTTCTCCCTTCTGTACATTCTGTTCTCCGTCTCTCTCTTCATTCCACCCGAGAAAACCCCCATCCTCTACCAGCTGCCCAGCGCTCACTTCAGCATGTGACAACAGGGCATCTGAACATAGATAAGAACATAGACAAGAACAAATTCCTGAAAAGAATTTGAAAAATCTAAAATTAATTATAATCCTACTACCCTTCGGTGACCACTGTGATCACTCTGATGTTCTATTATTTGACACAATTAAAAAAAGAAATAAGAATGGCAGATGGCTTTAGTCAGGGAAACCCCACACAACAGTCTCTCTTCCATTTTTCTTATCACATGTGGTTTTCTCCATTTATCTTTTGTGTTCCTATTCTTTTTTTTTTTTTTAAGATTTTATTTATTTATTCAACAGAGATAGAGACAGCCAGCGACAGAGGGAACACAAGCAGGGGGAGTGGGAGAGGAAGAAGCAGGCTCACAGCAGAAGAGTGATGTGGGGCTCGATCCCACAACGCAGGGATCACGCCCTGAGCCGAAGGCAGACGCCCAACCGCGGTGCCACCCAGGCACCCCTTGTGTTCCTATTCTTGACAGAGAAATGGATATATAGTAGTATTTCTGTACTACTTAAATAACAACAGAAAATGTGTAACAATAAAGGGTAAGCAGCCCTTGGCTTCAGTCACGGAGAGCTATCCTGGGACAGACACCATTCAGCACAAGGGGGTTGATCCTGTTTGGGAAGCAGTCCCAGTACAGTCAGATAACTCCATTATTCAAGAGAAGTCAGATATCTAAATTTTATGTGAAATGTCACTATTTTTAAGTGTCAGCAACAAATTTACAGTTTTTAAAACATTGTACCAGCCAAACAAAAACACTCCGGGCTCTGTGCCACCCATCTGTGGGCTCTGGCCTAAAATCTCTCATGCCCAAAGACGCAGCGATCCACTACACCCTGCCTACGCTTCTCTATGGCTGGGAGTTTCCCACCGAATGTGTACCGTTTTTATCATTCTTCAAAGCTTCAGTAATAATTACTTTTTTAATAATTTAATATTTACAACAACCCTGGGCTATCATCATACCTACAGAGCTATTTGGCATTGGAGACGAAAAACAAAATCATAATCCTTACACTGCTAATGAAAACAATAAAATGGCTGTGTTGTTTTAAAAAGACTTACTTTATTGCAGAAACTGTGCTAAGTACTCATGTGTACCTTCTCCAGTACTTTTACTGAAGGCTTAATGAGATTAAGGAATCTGCACAAATTTCTAGTTAAAATAATCTGAGGTGATGTTTTAAAAAAACCAAAAAACCCTCCCTTTCCCACTGGAAACAATACAAAATGCTGGAGAAAACATTAAAAAGATAAAAGCATAATGCAGAATTAAACTCAAAAAGAAGAAAGGGAAATCATCAGGTGCCAGAAATGGAAGTGGGTGGGAGATACAGCTGGGCAGAGACCAGAACTCCTACCAGCCCCAGCGCTGGGGTATATTGCTAGCCCATGACCGCAAGTCTAGGCCACAAGCCCGGGGCACACCTGGGACCCAGGAGAGTGCTACCTTGTTCAGGAACGGGAACTGAAAGTGCTCACCCACCAGGGTCCAGGCAAGCCACCTGCCCAAGGCTGAGAGTATGACCAGAGCTCCTCATGGGAAGGCAGAGCTCAAGCCCGCTCTGTGAAGCAGTACAGGGCCCAAGTTCATACTATCCTCACAGAAGAAAACCCTAAGCCAAGAAACTAAAATGAAAATGGTTAGAATTGGTGGATTCTGTTGGGGTGTGTGTGTGTGTGTGTGTGTTTCTGTCTGTCTGTCTGTTTCTAACACACAAGAAACATGCAGGACTTCTACAGAAGACCAGTCCCTAGAAGAGCAATCATAAATGAATAACAACAAAACACAAATCAAAAACCTTAAAGCCAATAAAAAACAGTTCACAATAGATCCAAACAAAAATATCCATATCCGAGATCTGAAAGGAACTTTAAAATAATAACACTCGGGGACTTAGTATTAATAACACTTAGAGACTTCTCTAAGTCTCTGAAATAAATAAAATCTAAAACATGAACAGGAGAAAACAAAAAATGGAAATTCTAGATACGAAAAATATCTGTTAAATATTTTTTAAAAATTCAATACTCAAAAGGCAAGTTAAACAGATCAGACAGAGAGAGAGAGAGAGTTAGGCAATTGAAGGTAAATCTGAGGAACTCACTCAGAATGTAGCACAGAGAGAAAGATGAAGAAAACATAGCAGAGACATGAAGGATAGATCGAGAAACTCAACGTCCATGTGATGAAGGTTTGGAAGATGGAGGTCATCAGATTTAGTACAGTTCTGAGTCCCAATCTAGATAAATTAAATCTATCCACAAAAAGACTTGTTTAAGAATGTTCGCAACAACTTTATTCATAATAGCCAAACCCCAGCAACAGTCCAGTTGCTACCTGTCAGTAGAATAGTACTTAGTAATAATAAAAATAAACGAAATACTGATATTTGCATGAATCTTAAATAATATCAGGCTGAGTGAAAGAAGCCAGATACAAAAGAGAAACTGTACGGTTCTATTTACATAAAGTTTTAGAACAACTAAAATTAAACTATAGTAGAAACAGATCTGAACAGTAGTTGCCTGGCGGGGTGGGGGGAACGGTTTACAGGGAAGAGAGATTCAAGCGGAGTACTGAATATCAAAAAAAGCCAGTCATGAAAATTTCTAGGGAAGAGCATTTCAGGCAAGAGGGAACTTTCTAGAATAGTGTGTAACATGCCAAGTCTTGATGGAAGCTTGGATTACCCAGGTATACACATTTGTCAAAATTCAGCAATATTAAAAAAAAAAATCAGCAATATTTCTGACTTTTTCCTGTTGGCCTGACTGATGAATAACTGTTGGTTCATTCACTGACTGTCTTTCCCACTAGATTGTAAACTCCATGAAAACAGGGACCTCACCTGGCTCCTTCAACACTACATATATCCCCAGTAACTAGCACAGGGTTCATAATCATAAATACTCATCGAATGAATACAATGTAATTCCAATTGTTATGTTTTATGATAAATGTCTCTACTTTAATCATCTGATTACAAAAATCTGTCTATTCCAACGAAAGAAGTATTTTTCCCCTTACTGAGCCTTGGTGCTAAAAAGAAATAGTATGGTTCAATGCAGGGCCAGAAGTGTTACAAATTTTGTGTTACAAGCGGAAAGTCTGCGTCCCTCTAAAACTCATAGGTTGAAACCCTAGCCCCCAGTGTGATGGTATTGGGAGGTGGAGCCTTGGCAAGGTGATTAGGGTTAGGTGAGGTCATGAGGGTGGAGGCCCCACGAACGGGATCAGTGCCCTTGTAAAAGCTTGCTTCCCTCTGATCTCTGCATGGGAGGATACAGTGAGAAGTCAGCAGTCCGCCTTGTGAAAGAGGGCTCTCCCTAGGACCTAACCACGCTGGCCCCCTGATCCTGGACTTCAGCCTCCAGAACTGGGAGAAATACACTTCCATTGCTTACGATCCACCCCGTCTGTGGTATTCTATGTTAGCAGCCCAAGCAGACTGAGATAACTCGCCAAGGGCTTGCCCTGGGATCCAAAGCTTTCAGTGCCTCACCTCCTCCCATGACTGAAAAAAGTGTGCCATTTTAATTTATTTTTCTAAATTGTACATAGTAGGGGCACCTGGGTGGCTTGGTCAGTGAAGTGTCTGCCTTCGGCTCAGGTCATGATCCCAGGGTCCTGGGATCGAGTCCCATGTCAAGCTCCCTGCTCACTGGGGAGTCTGCTTCTCTCTCTCCCTCTGCTGCTCCCCCTGCTTGTGCTCTCGCTCTCTCTCTCTCTCAAATGAATAAATAAAACCTTTAAAAAAATAAAATAAAATTGTACACAGTAACTGAACATCAAGCTGACAACAGTGATTACCTAATGGTAGTAGGATTATAATTTTGATTTTTCAAATTCTATGCAAGTATGTGTATCTCTTGATAATTAGAAAAGTTACTAGTTTTTTTTTAATTAATGCTTTTTACAGATAGACAAAGTAAATATCCCACTTAAGACATGATTATATTCCTGAAGTACATCACATCTGGATGAATTAAACAAGTATGTTAAGCTGTGCAGGGAGCGGCCTAAGGTAGAGGATAAGGACAAGGGCCCTAGAGTCAAATACCCTGGGTTCAAATCCAGACCCTGCCACTTGCTAGCTATGTAACTTGGGCAATCCACTGAACTTCTCTAAGTCTCTGTTTCCTCACTGGTAAAATGGGAAAGATAGGACCTACCTGGCAGGACTCCTGTGAGGCTTAAGTAAGGTGATCAATGCACCTGACTTAGCATACTGGCTAGCACATTAGGGCTCCATCAATGTCAGCTCTTACTGCTACTGGCCTCTATAAACCACAGAACTCCTATTAAAGGAAAACAAAGAACCACAGCGTGAAAATTCAGGAGCCAGATTCAGCTCCTGCACAAGTTAAGAAGCCTCTCTCTAGTAATCCTGACAGATCATGACCTGGTCTCTCTACCTGAATACTTCTAAGAACAGGGTTCATTACCTTAAGCGGCAGTTTTTGTTGAAAAGTCCTTGCATTCTGCAAAAGTTCCCTACTCAGAAATTGCTCTCTTTTTAGGTTTTTTTTTTTTAAGGGGGGAAGGGCAAAGGGAGAAAGAGAGAATTTTAAGCAGGTTCCACACCCAGCAAGGAGCTGGACGGGCTCAATGTCACAACCCTGAGATCATGACCTGAGCCGAAATCAAGAGCTGGGTACTTAACTGACTGAGCCACCCCGGCGCCCCAGTAATTGCTCTCTTTGATGTCCAGTCAGGCCCCTGAAATAACAACAGGGTTTCCTCTCTCCTGAGAGCCTGTGAGATATGTCAAGACAGCTTTTATGGCTCCCCTTAGAACATTCTTCCTAAACCAAGCAGCCTTCTTGTGACGTGGGAGGGTCACCACTGTGGCCGGGTCTTTCTGAACGCCTCCAAGTTTGTCGATGTATCCCTTAAAATGTGGCACCCAGGTCGGTATTCAATACCTGAGACAGGGTCCAATTGCTGTGGACGACACTGGTACTACTACTTGCTAGTGTCTGGACCCTAGATTTTACTGATGTTGTATGAAATGACTCGTTTTGGAGTAGAAGAAACCCAATGGTGGGTCATATAAAGCTTGTGGTCAACTGAAATTCACTGATACCAAATTGAGTCCCCCATTTTAAAATATATATTTATAATTTATATTTTGCACTTAAATCCAAAGCTTCACATTCTTTTTAAATTTCATCCTGTTTGGGGCGCCTGGGTGGCACAGCAGTTAAGCGTCTGCCTTCGGCTCAGGGTGTGATCCCGGCGTTATGGGATCGAGCTCCACATCAGGCTCCTCCACTATGAGCCTGCTTCTTCCTCTCCCACTCCCCCTGCTTGTGTGTCCTCTCTCGCTGGCTGTCTCTATCTCTGTCAAATAAATAAATAAAATCTTTAAAAAAAGGCACAATCTGCTTTCAAAAATTCAGGATTCAGAAAAGGAGAAACACCCGTAGTGAACAGGTTGCAGGGCAGGGAGAGAACCCCGAGCAGCACGGGGATGGCAAAGAGGAAGGAGCGCGGGTATCGCTAATGCTCCTGGGAGATGGGTATGGGAAGCTAGTGCTGGGGTCAGAAAATGAGCGTGAGTCATCCAGGTGAGCAGGCAGCTAGGGGAAGGGCAGAGGGAACAGCACGTACAAGGATACAAAAGGCAGGAAGCACCACAGTATAGGCAAAAAAGTTCAAGCAAATTCAATGTGTACTGTAAGTGTAAAATACAGAATTTTGAAGACTTACTATGAAAAAATGTTACAGTATCTTATTGATAATTTCCATATCAGTTTTTAAGGTGGATCTTTTTTATTTTAGTAAAATATACAAAACACAAAACTTACCATTTTAACCATTTTTAAGTGTATGATTCAGTGGCACTAACTACATTCACAATATTGTACATCATCACCACTACTCATTTCCAGAACTTCCTCATCATCCCACACATGAACTCTGTACACCTTAAACAGCAACTTCCCATTCCATGCCCTGCAACCCCTGGTAACTTCTATTACACTTTCTATTTATATGAATTCCACATTGCTTTTTTATATGTATGTTGAAATAATATTTGAATATACTAAGTTAAATAAAACATGTTATTAAGTTTACCTTCTTTTTATATATATTTTAAAGATTTATTTACTTATTTTGGAGAGGGGGGAGGGGCAAAAGGAAGAGAGAGAACCTCAAGCAGACTCCCCACTGAGCGCAGAGCCTAACACGGGGCTCGATCTCACAACCCTGAGATCATGACCTGAGCCGAAATCAAGAGTTGGACGCTTAACCAACTGAGCCACCCACAGGCCCCTCTCCTTAGATTTTTAGTGCAGCTACTAGAAAACTGTATAGATGGGGCTCACATTGTACTTCTACTGGGTAGTGCTGTGCTGGAGCATACTGTGCATACAAGAAAACAGAGACACATGGTGCGGGAATGAGCGGATCCAGAACAAGTCGTGAGGGGCCTTAAAGTACTGTACAAGAGAAAACCTTACAGGTAATGGACAGCCACTAACAGACCTACAAGGGAAGTGCCAGGATCAAAGAACACCGTAGTGGCTGTGTGGGTGCCAGACTGGAGGACAGCAAGGCAAGAGACAGAAAGACCTCTTGGAAGACCCACAATAGTAGAGCCTGGAAGGGAAGAAGATCCAAACCAGGGCAGAAGAAGGCAGAATGAAAAAGAACTATGAGACGGTTGGGGGTGGAGGGTGTCACCTGGCTGGCTTGGTCACTTGGTCACTAGAGCATGCGACTCTCGGGATCATGAGATGCTAATGCTGGGCGTAGCTCTTATGTTAAAAAAAAGAAAAAAAAAAGGACCATGGTTCCTAACAGAATGACTGCCCTGGAATCACCTGGATAAGTAAGCCAGTCATAACTTTTACAAATTATCACTCTGAAAGTTTGATGAATATAAAATTAATAGCTTTCCAAAACCATTATAAAAATATGAAGAAAATCCCACTCATAAGAGAAACATACACCTTTTTAAACCCACACACAAAACAACCACCACATACACATACACACCGAGGTATAAACTCAACAAGAAATATGCAAGATTGATATGAAGAAAAATAGAAAATTTTACTGAAGACATAGAAGCCTGAGAGGGCAGAGACATATTATTGTAGCTGTCACATACAGAGCACACCGCACGTGCCAGGTACCTTACATTATATACAATCACGTATACATTACTCAATCCTCTCAACAACCTTTTGCAAAAGGTACTATAATTATTCTATTTTTTTAATAAAGAGATTGTTTTACAGAAATAATCAAAATAACATATAAATGCAAAGTAAACTTAATTTTTAAAAACTTTTTAAAAAATGAACTGACCATCAAGAGAGTGAAAAGACAACCCCAGGGTGGGGGAAAATATTTTCACAACACATATCTGGTAAGAGCATGCATGTAGAATATATAAAGAACTCTTACAATTCAATAATAAAAAAGACAAACTGGTTAAAAACAGGCAAGGATCTGAACAGACATTTCTTCAAAGAAAATATACATATGGCCAATAAGCACATAAAAAGCTATTAGGGAAATACAGATCAAAATGACAATGAGATACCACTTCACACCTACTAGGATGGCTCTGAAAAAAAAAAAACAATATGGAGAAATTGGAACTCTCACACATTGCTGGTGGGAATGTAAAACGGTGCAGCTGCTTTGAAAAACACTCTGGCAGTTCCTCAAATGATTAAGCATAGGGTTGCCATATGACCTGGCAATTCCACTGCTAAGTATATACCCAAGAGGAATGAAAACATATGTCCAAACAAAAGTTCACAGCCGTGTCATTCATAATAGCCAAAAAGTGGAAACAATATATATGTCCTTCAGCTGACAAGTGGATACATAAAAGGTACTGTATCCATAAGGTTATAGGTGTCCTCAAAAAAAGTATGTTGAAGTCCTAACCCCCAGTACCTGTGAATGTGACCTTATTGAAAATTAGGTCTTTGCACACATAATCCAATGAGGTCATACTGAAGTAGTGCGGGCTCTGAATCCAATAGAAATAGTGTCCTTCCACGAAGGGGAGAAGAGACACAGAAACAGGCTCCCACAGAGAGAAGTACCGTGTAAAGACAGACCCTCAGGGAAGAAGCCATGTGAAGACAGGCAGAGGTTGGAGTTTCACAGCTGCAAGCCAAGGAATGCCAAGGATTGCCAGCAACCACCAGAAGCTAAGAAGAGGCAAGAAAGGATTCTCCCCTAGAGCCATCAGAGACGGCAAAGCCCTGCTGACACCTTGATTTTGGACTTTACAGCCTCTAGAACTGTGAGAGAATACATTTCTGTTATTTTAAGCCACCCAGTTTGTGTTATTTTGTTACTGTAACCCTAGGAAACAAATACAACTTAGGACGGAATTCTGTTCAGCAGTAAAAACAGATGAGTACTGATACATTCTACAACATGGATGAAACTTAAAAATATTATGCCGAGTGAAAGACGCCTGCCACAAAATATCACAAATTGTATGATTCCATCTATATAAAATATTCAGATCTATAAAGGCAGAAAGATTAGCAGTTGCCTAGGGCTCGGGTACTGGGGAAGGGGATGGGGAATGACTGCTAATTGGCATGGGTTTCTTTTTGGGGTAATGAAAATGTTCTAAAATTAGATTATGGTGACGGTTGCACAACGTGAATACACTAAAAACCATTGAACTGTATACTTTAAACAATGAGTTATGTAAATCACATCTCAACAAAGCCACTTAAAAAAACTATTTGACAAGCTAATTCTAAAAGTCTAGAAAAGAAACTCGAAGATTAGTGCCCCAAATAGTTTTTTTTTTAAATGAGCATGTGAGCTGATAAAGTACACAATTTTCAATAAAGTAATGACAGTAATAATAAGGGAGTATTTATCCTACTAAATATCAAAATAGAACATATATTTAACATAAGATATTGTGGTATTGGTCCAGCAAAACAGAAAATTAGAAGAGTCCAGAATAGAAGAGTCCAGAAACTGTGTCTGTGTGTGAGAAAGCAGTAAATGATAAATGTGGCATTTCACATTAATACATCAATAATGCATTTAATATTCGAAGTGACACTGTTGGGAAAACAGTAACTATACACACACCATTCACACACACACACACACACACCCAGAGGAATTAAAAAAAACTCAAACATGTAAGAATTTATAGAAGAAAAGATAGTCATAAGAGGAAACCCTGTCGTGCCTTAGGGTGTAACAGGGTTCTTCAACATCAGCACTACTGACTTTTTAGTCCAGGAAAACTCTTTGTTGTGGTGGGTTTTCCTAGGCACTGCAGGATGTTAGCAGCAACTCGGTTTCCAACCAGTAGATGCCCGTCATTCCACAACCCCAGTTAGACACCAAAAAATGTCTCCTCACATTGCCAAATAGCCCATAGAAGGCAAAATATCTCCCACTGGAGAACCACCCTGATAAGGAATGACAGCCAAAAAATACAAAATGCACAGAGTAAAAAATGGATACATTTAAATGTAAAATTAAAACTATGGTTTGACAAAGATGCCATGTAGTTAAAAGACAAGCATCAACTTTAAAAAGCACTAAGTTGGGAATAAAGAATTAAAACAAATATAAATGACAAAAGATTAATATCCAGAAGACATAAAAGACTACTATATATTAAAAAACAGGGGCGCCTGGGTGGCACAGCGGTTAAGCGTCTGCCTTCGGCTCAGGGCGTGATCCTGGCGTTATGGGATCGAGCCCCACATCAGGCTCCTCTGCTATGAGCCTGCTTCTTCCTCTCCCACTCCCCCTGCTTGTGTTCCCTCTCTCGTTGGCTGTCTCTATCTCCGTCAAATAAATAAATAAAATCTTTAAAAAAATAAAAATAAAAAACAGCCCAATTAAAAGGAGACATTTCTCAAAAGAGGAAATACGAACAGCCAACAATCATGAAAACAGGCCCAATCTCTCTAGTAACTAGGGAAATACAAATTAAAACAACAATCAGAATCATTTTTTACCCATCAGATTGGCAAAAATGAAAAAAAAAGATTAATAGCATCAAATGCTTAAAAGAGCTAAGGAAATAGACATTATTATACACTATTGGTGGGCAGTTTGCCATTAAATGTCCACACGCTCCCATCCAGCAATTCGATCTGCAGGTTTGAAATGTCCACATGGGCACACAGACACATGTGGAAGGATGTTCTCTGCCACACTGTGTCTAACTGTAAGCAATATATGGAATCTCGTATACTATGAAATCTTAATATACCATGGAATGTACAGGGCAAGTAGAAAGAATAAGGTAGATCTCTACATACATATGGACAAAAAAAAGTTCCAAGACCCATTTTTAAGTATAAAAAGTCAAGTTGCTGAATAGGTACAAAATGCCCCTATTTGTAAAATATGTATTAGGAAAAATTTAACATGAAATCTTACATCTTTTTTTTTTTTTAGAGAAATAATCTTTTTTTTTTAAAGATTTTATTTATTTATTCGACAGAGATAGAGACAGCCAGCTAGAGAGGGAACACAAGCAGGGGTAGAGGGAGAGGAAGAAGCAGGCTCATAGCAGGAGCCTGACGTGGGGCTCGATCCCATAACGCTGGGATCACGCCCTGAGCCGAAGGCAGACACTTAACCGCTGCGCCACCCAGGCGCCCCTGAAATCTTACATCTTACATGCATGTAACTTATGTGAGTACTTGTCAATAAATGTAAAGAAAGAGAAATAGAAAAACACATCCCAAACTGGTAACAGTTCTTACTTTAGGGCTAAGAGATTAAAGTTGGAGATGGAAAGAAATCAAAGACGATCCATTTTGTTTAAATTTCGTACATGGATTTTTTAAAGGTTGTATGCACGGACTACGACTAAAATAAATATAAAAGAGGGGGAACCTGGGTGGCTCAGTGGGTTAAGCATCTGCCTAGGACAGATTGAGCCCCCTGTCCGGCTCCCTGATCAGCATGGAGACTGTTTCTCCTTCTCCCTCTGCTGCTCTCCCTGCTTGTGCTCTCTCTCTCTCTCAAATAAATAAATAAATAAATTTTTAAAATTAAATATAAAAGAATACATTTCTGGGGCGCCTGGGTGGCACAGCAGTTAAACGTCTGCCTTCGGGTCAGGGCGTGATCCCGGCGTTACGGGATCGAGCCCCACATTAGGTTCCTCTGCTATGAGCCTGCTTCTTCCTCTCCCACTCCCCCTGCTTGTGTTCCCTCTCTCGCTGGCTGTCTCTATCTCTGTCGAATAAATAAATAAAATCTTTAAAAAAAAAAAAATAAAAAAAAATAAAAAAATAAAATACATTTCTAAAACCAGCTCAATTTGACCAAAACGAATCATCATTTCCCCCTATTAAACTGCTTTTCTCCCACACTTCCTAATTCTGATAATCAACAAAATATTCCCATACAGCTCCTACTATCCATGTAATACAATTAAAAAACTACAGTATTGGGTGCCTGGCTGGCTCCCTCGGTGGGGCAGGCGACTCTTGATCTAGGGGTTTGTTTGTTGGAGCGCCACGTTGGGTACAGAGATCACTTAAAAATAAGAACTAAAAAATCTTTTTAAAAAATGGTATGGGGCGCCTGGGTGGCTCAGTGGTTAAGCGTCTGCCTTCAGCTCAGGGCATGATCCCAGGGTCCTGGGATCGAGCCCAGCATGGGTCTCCCTGCTCTGTAGGGAGCCTGCTTCTCCCTCTCCTTCTGCTGTTCCCCCTGCTTGAGCTCGCTCTCTCTGTGTCAAAGAAATAAATAAAATAAAATCTTTTTTAAAAATGGTATAGTGTTTTCAAGGACTGGGTATTTAAGAGAGTTTGCGTCCAATCAGTATATCAAAAGCTTAGAAAGCGTTAGGTTTGCTTATATTTTAAAGAGCAAGTATCAATTCTGTAGGCATCACTAGGGTTCTATAGTTTCCTCCCAGGGATGCGGAAAGAGAAAGGGCTGGCTCCCAGCAAGGCCCAGAGCAGCGGGTGTGGTCTGGGAGGAAAGGGGTGGTAACACTGCGGGCGGGGGCAGGTCCCCCACGAAAGGTGGGGAGGGAACTGTAACTGCGACCGCGTGCAACACGCTGCGCCCCAGGAGTTGCCAGGTGCTGTGGGGCAGTGCCTCCTTTTGAGCTGACTGAGTCTAGAAGCCATGAAGGTTTGGTAGGTGCTCCTAAAGAGAGACGAAGGGGCCCGAGGGGGCGGCCGGTGGCGGGTGGTGGGCCGCGGCCCGGGGCGAGAGCCCTCGTCGCACACCTGGGTGCTGAACCGCCGCGGGGGAGGGGGGCGAGGAGGCCGCGCCGGGGGAAGGGAAGAAGGGCTGGGCCAAGTCGCTCGCGGACGGCGGGGTCCCCGCAATAAGGCGCCCCCGCACACAGTGACATCTCCAGGTCCACAACGCCTCTCCAAAATCCGCACTGGAAACCCCTTCCTTCCCTCGCACAAGACGGGTGAAAGGCCCCGCTGGTCCCTTACTCTCACTTACCTGCGACCCCGGACCTAACCCGAACACCTGCGGCACCTCACGCTGAAAAACTGGAACCCTCCTAGGCCACCTGCGCGCACCTACCCGGATCCACTAGGGCCGAAACCACTTCCGGTACTCCAACGGGCTAGAAGGACGTAAACCCGGCTTGGGTATACAAATGGGTGACGCCATGTTGTACGGAACCTGCTGGGGCAGCTGTTCCGTCACGTTTCTCCACTGCTGAACAAAGGATCTGTTAAAATTGGGAAGGCTTAGCATCTCTTCAGAAAAGGGGTGTTTTTGTTTTTGTGTCTGGGGTGGTATTTTTATTTGTTTTAGTTTTGGTTTTAACAGGAGAAGCCTCTGGAACCCTTACAAATGCAATATGGAACATCTAATTGTTATTACTAATTAGCTCAAGTAATGTTACTCTACTGCACTAATTACCTTAACTGTTAAATGATAAAGGTAAATAGGAGAGACACTTGTTTAAATACTGTATTCCTGATTAGCAGTGCATTTTATACTATTGCCATTATAATAATTATGCCATCTTTTATAACAATAACCACAATACCTTATGTTTATATTTAAAATCATTCATTCAACTAGTCTTTATCAGTAACTATTATATGTGAAGAGGCTAATGTGTGCTGTGTATTGTTACTCTGTCATAGAAAGTGTAACAGAAGGAGAGATGAGATGAGCATAAAGAATATAAGGTATAATAATAGCTGCCATTTGTTGACTATGTACACACAGTGTGCTAGGAAATTGTTTTATGTATTTTATCTCATTTAATCCTCAAAACAACCTCCTGAAGCAGGACTATTATTAGTGACATTTTAAACGAAATGGAGAGGGATGCCAGGGTGGCTCAGTCGGTTAAATGTCTGCCTTCCGCTCAGGTCATGATCCCAGGGTCCTGGGATTGAGTCCTACCTTGGGCTCCCTGCTTAGTGGACAGCCTGCTTCTCCCTCTGCCTGCCACTCTCCCTGCACGTGCTTTCTCTCTCTCTCTCTCTCTGTCAAATAAATAAAAATAAAATCTTAAAAAAAAAAAAAGAAAAAGTTTTACCTCTCCTTTAACTCCCTAAAAGAATTTAGAATGGGAGTCTGGCCCAGAAAAAGAGCTATTACCAGAGATAACTTTCAATAACTTTTGATGTATCGCAGGGCAAATATCTAATTACCAAATATCTGCTCTTCTTCTTGTCCTGTGAATGATGCTCCTCCCATTTGAAGCCCCAGGGCCTATCCTGTTCTATAGTTTAGGATGGCATATGAGCCTCAATTGCCTGGCTTGTCCTTGGGTCTCATTCTTATGTACATAATTAAATTTGTTTTCTCCTGTTAATCCGTCTTATGTCAATTTAAATAATAGACCAGCCAGAAAAATCTAGAAGGATAGAGAAAAAATATTTCCTCCCCTACACCATAATAAACTGTCTGGGTCCATAAGCAATCACCCTAAATTAAAGGTCCAATCCAACAAGCCCCATCTGTGCATAAAGTCTTCCCAGTCAGCTTTTTAGTAGCTCACTCTTTGTCTTAGTCTATTTAGGCTATTGTAACAAAATACCATTGAGTAGGTGGCTTATAAACAACAAAAATTGATTTCTCATAGTTTTGGACTCTGGGAAGTCCATGATCAAGGTGCTGGCAGATTTATTTTCTGGTGAGTGCCTGCTATCTACTTTATAGACTGCTGTCTTTTCATTGTGCCCTCACTTGGCCAAGGGATAAGGAGTTCTCATGGGCCTCTTTTATAAGGCACTAATCTCATTTATGAGGGAGTCCGCTCTCATGACCACATCACTTCTCAAAGCCCCCACCTCTTGATACCATTATATTGGGCGTCAGTTTTCAACATATGAATTTTGAGAAGACACAAAGCATTCAGTCAATAATACCTACATAGGTAATGATATCCAAGAATAACCAGACATTGCAGGAATATCTTCAACACCATTAATTAACATTTTTTTTTTTTTTAGAGAGAGAGAGCATGTGCATGAGGAGGGGAGGGACCGAGGGAGAGGAAGAGAGAGAATCTTAAACAGGCTCCACACTCAGCACAGAGCCCAAAACAGGGCTCAATCTCACAACTCTGAGGTCGTGACCTAAGTCGAAATCAAGAGTCATGCTTAACCAACTGAGGCATCCAGGTGCCCCATTAATTAACATTTTCTAAGGAACAGGTATAGAACTCTGCACCCAGCATTTTGAGAACACAAATACTTTTAAAACTTACAAGGAAGATTTAAGAAAATTACATTTGATTTAGGCCATTGAGCAACTTTCTACAAATTGCAAAAAATTGGTATCACACAGATCTCATTCTCTGATCATATTACAATTAAGTTAGAAGTCAATAATGAAATGATTATTTTTAAAACTATATTTAGAAATTTAAAAAACATATATTTTAAAAGCTCTCTCTGACAAATAAATAAATAAAATCTTTTTTAAAAAAAAGATGTTCAACATTATATGTTATTAGGAAATTATAAATTAAAACGATAATTAGATATCATCATCTCATTGGCTAAATCCTTTTAGAATGGCTAAAATTCAAACACTGACAACACCAAATGGTGATGAGGAAATGGAACAACAGGAACTCTCATTCATTACTGGTGGGAATGCAAAATGATACAGCCACTTCTGAAGATAATTTGTCAGTTTCTTACGAAGCTAAATACAGCTTTACCATAGGATCCAGAAATCACGCTCCTAGGTTTTTTACTCAAATGAGTTGAAAACTTAAGTCCACACAAAAACCTACACACAAAAGGGATGCCTGGGTGGCTCAGTTGGTTAAGCATCTGCCTTTGGCTCAGGTCATGATGCCAGGGTCCTGGGATCAAGTCCTGCACTGGGCTCCTTGCTCAGCAGGGAGGCTGCTTCTCTCTCTGCCTGCTGCTCTCCCCTTGTGTACTCTCTCTCTCTGACAAATAAATAAATAAAAATCTATTTCAAAAAAAAAGCCCACACACAAGTGTTTATAGAAGCTTTAGTCATAAATTGAAAGCAACCAAGATGTTCTTCGATAGGTGAATGTATAATCAAACCGGTACATCCATACAATGGGATATTATTCAGCAATAGAAAGAAATGAGCTATCAAACCATAAAAAGACATAGAGGGATCTTAAATGCATATTGCTAAGTGAAAGAAGACATTCTGAGGAGGGTACATACTGTACGTTTCTAACTACATGACATTCTGGAAAAGGCAACAGTAAAAAGATCAGTGGGGCACCTGGGTGGCTCGGTTGGTTAAGTGTCTGACTCTTGATTTTGGCTCAAGTCATAATCATGATGGTCATGGGATCGAGCCCTGCTTCAGGCTCCGTGCTGAGCACTGAGCGTGGAGCCTGTTTGAGATTTTACTCTCTCCCTCTCCCACCCTTTGTGTACATGCTCTCTCAAAAAAAAAAAAAGAGAGAGAGAGAGAGATAGAAAGAAAAAGAAAGATCAGTGCCTTGCGGGGGTTCCTGGGGAGGAAAGAAGAGGTGCATAGGTGGAGTTCAGAGGATTTTTTAGGGCGGTGAACCTATTCTGTATGATACTGTAATGGTGGATGCATGACATTATGCATGTGACAAAACCCAGAGAACTGTGCAACACAAAGAGAAAAACCTAAAATAAACTATGCCCTTTAGCTGGTAATAATGTATCAGTATTGGTTCATCAATTGTAACAAATTACCACACGAGTGCAAGATTTAATAGTGGGGAAAACTGTATGTGTATGGGTGTGTTGGGGTGGGGGAAGTAGTATATGGGAACTCTCTTTACTTTCTGTTCAAATTTTCTGTAAACCTAAAACTGCTCTAGAATTAAAGTTAATTCATTTTAAAATATTGTGCCATGAACTGCTTGATTTGTCTAAAAATGCTTTATTCATTTATTCATTGATTTTGAAGACACCTTGATGTCAAATACTGAGATGTCATATACAGAAAATTCACCAACTATGGCAGGAAGTGCTGTGGCCTACCCAATATCTGCATTCTCCCCTCTGCTTAGTGACAAAAGTCAGAGGACATTTTTAAAATACATTTAAAATTACACTTAAAAAATACATTTAAATTGCATTCATAAGTTTTTTTTCTGTCTCCCTTGGTAACAGGTATGGTCATGTGATTAAGTTCTAGCCAAAGAGGTTTAAACAAAAGTTTTTGCACTGGACTCTCAGTAGTTTAAAAGGGGACAGACAACTGTCACAAGCCTTTTTTTTTTTTTTTTTTTGCCTTTTTGTTGTTACCCTTCCACTTAATTCTTGCTAGGACAAGGCCTTGATGGCTGGAGCTCCAGCAGCTCTCCAGCACAGCGGTACTTTGAAGATGGAACCAGGTGCCTAGGAAGGTGGAATGGAGAGACAGAAGCCTGGATCCTTGATGCCTTCTGTGGTTTCCGTATCAACCCTCAACTACCTACCTCTGGACTTCTTTATATTAGAAAATACACTAATTTTTTAAGCCACTGTAGTAAAAAGTCTTTGTTGCCAGCAGTGAAACCCAATTCCTAACTGATTAAAAGGTATTAATAATGAATGCATACCTCTCAAGTCAACTAAAACCTGTTAAATACATGGGGCACCTGGCTGGCTCAGTCAGTGGGGCATTCAGCTCTTGATCTCAGAGTTGTGAGTTCAAGCCCCACACCAGATGCAGAGATTACTCCAAAATAAAATATTAAAGGGGCACCTGGGTGGCTCAGTCAATTAAGTGTCCAGCTCTTGATTTCAGCTCAGGTTATGATCTCAGGGTTGTGAAATCGAGCCCAGCCTTGGGTCCTGTGCTCAGTGGGGGAATCTGCATAAGATTTTCTCATTCCCTCTCCTTCTACCCCTGCCCCCAAAATGTGTGCACACTCTCCCACTCTAAAATAAATAAATCTTTTAAAAAAATAATGAAATAAAATATTAAAAACGAACAAACAAGCAAATGAAAAGTGAAAACACTTTATTGGATTTGTTTAGTGTGTTAAAGGTCAAAGCTTAGAGGAACCACTAAATTAAGCTTTTTCTGAAAATCCTATTTCCTTCCATCAAAATTCTATCCATCCTTTCTGCCCACTGATCCCTTCTATAAACTTTAGTAATATTATTGGGTACCATACAGATTATAAAAATTATGTTGCTATGCATTCAAGAAGCTTATAAACTAGCTGGAAGGACAGAAGAGTATTTGTTAGCAAATGAGAAAAGATATCCTTTTTTTGTGATTTAGAGAGATATGGAACTTTTCTCTCTCTCCTAAAGAGCTGGAACAAGACTACCTCTTGGAAGCGAAGAGATTCATGAGGGCCCCTTAGAATGATGGTGAGACTCTCCCTGCTCAGGGACATGTTCAACCAACAATAGGGGTTGAAAGGCTGGTGAGTCAACATTCCTTTTGTTTTGTAGTGAGTGGTATGCATGGGTGTTGAGCTGAATTGCTTTGTGGGGTAAAAGGATAAGAAATGAGAAGATTCATGGGACCAGTCAGAGATAAAGGGAGGAGTCAGGAAGGCTCCCAACTTCCTGGAAGAAAGAGAAAGATATCTCAGAGGAGAGACTTCTCGGGGAGAAAGAAATGTTTAAAGTATTTGGAAAGTTGACTGAAGTTCTTTGGTGTGGGGTGTGTACATGTAATGTAACCTCATCTTCTATCTCTCATAGGTAAGATTCGGTAAAGTCTGTATCATTCTCCAATGTTTTTGTTCCAGTAAATTCTTTGGAGGAATGCAAATACGTGTTGAATTTTGTATCCATGTTTGCAAGAGGAAAAGCAAAGGTTATTTGCCAGCCTTCTGGAACAGGAGGGTAAAGGGTAAATTGCTGTCATCTAAGTCACAGAGCAAGAAGCACGAGAAGAGAACTCCAGTTAAAGATAATGGACTGAACCACATGTAACTCCACTTCTTACTGAAATCTCTCTTTAAAAATGGGAAATAACCCAAAATGTCAAGGCAAAAAAGTTACAGAAAAAGAAGACCACCAAAATGAGAGTAAACATAGCAGGGAGTCAGCCACCATCTCTAGTATTTGGCAAAGACTCAAAGGCAGAAAGACCAGTGGGAAAGTTTTATAGTGAAAACAGGGATGGCTTCAGACATGCTCTGATTGGTGGTCATTCTTGTGAGGAAGCTGGAGATGGGCTAGCTAGAAACCAGGCTTCTTACGTGATTGGTTTGGCATTCTCTGGTTGGTCTTGTGTTGGAAGTAGGGGCAAAATGTAAGAAAGCTGACTCACCAACAAGTTTTAACCATTCGGGGCTGTTTGCCTCAGAGGCTGTGGTTTGGCTTCCCAGGCTGGTTGCGGTAGAAGTTATGGGTCAGAGTTCTATTGTCATATATGGTTTGGCTACTGTCTGTTTGTATAGTCAGTCTCTTCGAGAACAGGAGATAAATCACCAACATCTTGGAAAACAGAAGGATTGTGGGAACTGACTTAGCCGACTCCTCATCTATCAAAAGACAGGCCAGGAGCACGCCTGGTTTGCCCTAGAGAAACACCAGAGGCTCAACGACTGGCAGCTCTAGGTACCTCAAGGAGCAGCAGTAGAGTTGGGACTAAAAGAAGAAGAATTGGTTAAACGTCCATTTCAAAAGCAGATAAACCACCAGATTTCCTCCCTAGCTGCCAAGTGATTGCTCCTCCAGCCTCTGCAGAAGGTTTAGGATTGATGCCCTAGAGAGAACAAAGTAGAAGATACCTGGTCTAGTTACGAATAGGGGAGCCATACAAAAAACATAAGAATTCAGTGAAAATTATTTACTTTCAAGACTTCCGCCTTCCTTTCCCACATCAGCAACCACTGTTAGAAGCCAACTGTTTAAGAAAAATTTTCATTTGGGGGCGACTGGGTGGCACAGTGGTTAAGCGTCTGCCTTCGGCTCAGGGGGTGATCCCGGCGTTATAGGATCGAGCCCCACATCAGGCTCCTCTGCTATGAGCCTGCTTCTTCCTCCCCCCCCCCCCCGCTTGTGTTCCCTCTCTCGCTGGCTGTCTCTAGCTCTGTTGAATAAATAAATAAAATCTTAAAAAAAAAATTTTTTTTCATTTGGTTAAGTGTCCCACTCTTGATTTAGGTTCAGGTCATGAGCTCTGCGCTCCTGGGGCGCCTAGTTGAGATTCTCTCTCTCCCTCTGGCCCTCCCCTCCATGCTCTCTCTCTCTCTAAAATAAATAAATAATTTAAAAAAAAAAAGAAAAGAAAAACTTTCAAATAATTTTATTACGAGCATACATTAAAATTTCTTTACTATCTTGCAACAAGGGAGAAGGCCTAAAGTAGGATATTTCTAAATGGACCAAAAGATTATGGAGAAATGGAAAAGTGCATTGTTCTAAGCATACCCTTCCCACCTATCAGATTCTATAGGGTTTGTGCCTTTTACAGTCTTTGAGCTCTCTTACAATGCTGAAGAGATATGGGTTAATTTGTAGAAAACCGATAGTAATGCAAACAACTATTGTCTTCAGAGTGCAAATAAATGCTCTTAGGTGACGCTTCTATTGACAACCCTGCCCCCACACACCCCTCAATAAGCCAGCTTTGTGTCTATTGAGAAAATTTATTTCAACATTTTCTTAAAGATTTATTTATTTATTTTAGAGAGGATGGGGCGGGGCAGAGGAAGAAGGAGAAAGAATCTCAAGCATCCTCCACGCTGAACACAGAGCCCCACACGGGGTCAATCCCACCCTGAGATCATGACCTGAGCCGAAACCAAGAGTCCAAAGCTTAACAGACAGTGCCACTGGGTGCCCCATATGTCAACATTTTTGATGGGCTTAGGTATTTGTTAGGTCTTTGAGTTTTCCTTTAAACTGATTGTAACATCTTTTCCAGTTCCCTTAATTAATGAGTTAAATTAAATCTTTGACAGGTATTTATTTTGTATCTTCATCTGAGTCATAATTTTCCTTTTTTTTTTTTTTTTAACTGTTATCCTTTAAGAAGTCCAATTCAAAGATTTACTTTTGGTAGGGCTATTTGGGCAGAAAAGGGATTGGTTAGAAAATCATTTTAGGGGTGTCAGGCTTGGCTAAGTCAGTGGAGTATGCAACGCTTGATCTCAGGGTTGCAAGTTCTAGCCCCATGTTGGGTGTAGAGATAACTTAAAAATAAAATATTTTTTTTAAAAAAAGAAAGAAAATCATTTAAAATTAGGTACAAAAAGAAAAGCATGTTTGGTGAAATTCACTACAATCTGAACTGAAAGGTGAGGGGGTGGCTACCTGGCTTCTCGCAAGTTTTAATCCCTTCAGTTTTATTAGAATTTTGTGTGAGCATTTTTTTTTAAAGATTTTATTTTTTATTTATTTGACAGAGATAGAGACAGCCAGCGAGAGAGGGAACAGAAGCAGGGGGAGTGGGAGAGGAAGAAGCAGGCTCATAGCAGAGGAGCCTGATGTGGGGCTCGATCCCATAACGCCGGGATCACGCCCTGAGCCGAAGGCAGACGCCCAACCGCTGTGCCACCCAGGCGCCCCTTGTGTGAGCATTTTATTGGAAGTTCTAATTTCTTCCTAGAAGGTGGCTGTAAATTACATCACTCAAAAAAACCTCTGCATCCTGGTTCTGGTTTGGATTTTTTTTTTTTCTTTTACAGGTTAATGATTCCCGAAACTCCATTCCAAAGCTATGTTTCTAAATACCTACTCCCAGTGGTCTGAGTGCTGGGCCCTGATGAGAAAAGGACCTTGCTCCAAAATGTGAATCAGCATACTGCTTCCTTCACTGAAAACTTCTACCAACAAAAATGTGCTTGCTGACATGGATACTTTACATTCTGGCACACACTTTTACCTTATTGAGGACTGCTAAAAAATGATTACGGGGCACCTGGCTGGCTCAGTTGGTAGAACATGTAACTCTTGATCTTGGGGCCATGAGTTCCAGCCCCACACTGGGAGTAGAGTTTACTTTAAAAAAATAATAATAATAAAAATAAAAATGCATTGGGGCACCTGGGTGGCATAGTCAGTTAAACATCCAACTCCTGATCTCAGCTCAGGTCTTGATCTCAGGGTCATGAGTTCGAGCCCTGCATTACACTCCATGCTGGGCATGGAGCGTACTTTAAAAAAATTAATAAATAGAATAAACATGAATAAAAATAAAAATGCATTTAAAAAATCAAATTGCACAAAATGAAATGTTATCAGCTTTAAAAAGGAATGAAATTATAATACAGGCTACAACAGGAATGAAACTGAAAGGTATTTATGCTGACTGACATAAGCTAGACACAAAAGGACAAGTGATGCATGATTCCACTTATATGAGGTTGCTAGAAGAGTCAAACTCATAGAGACTGGAGTGGAATAGTGATGACCAGGGGCTGGGCAGAGAGAGGAATGGTAAGTTACTGTTTATTGGGCACAGCGTTTCAGTTTGGGATGATGGAAAAAAATCTGGAGATGGATGGTGGTGATAGTTGCAAAACAATGTAAATATACTTAATGCCACAGAATTTAAACATGCTTAAAATGGTAAATTTTAAGATATAGATAGATAGATAGATAGATAGATAGATAGATAGATAGATGATAGATAGATAGATATAGTTACAATGTAAAAATGATTAAAATGATGGATTTTATATTTCTTTAACTGGGATTTTTTTAAACTGCAAACCAGCTAGTCCAAAGACTACACTTTGAATTGTACTATATTAGACTCCAGGCTTCTCAAACTAAATTTATCAGCCCCAGCAGATCTTTTCACATGCTACAAGCAAGCTCCTTTCTGACTGCCCACTCCACATGTATTCTCCCTCTTTCTCCACTAGTCATTCAGTGACTAACGCTAAAAATCTTGAAATGTCCTAGACTCCTGCTTCTCCCTCATCCTTTTGTGTGTGATTTGAGCAATGCTTGTCTAACCGTGCTGGCTATGAAGAAACCCTCAGCTTCCTCAGCTTCAAAGCCACCATCTATGCTCTGTTTTATGGTGCTGAGGCTGGCTCTCTGCATTTCACATTTTTCCTTTGCCAGCCTGGCTCTCTGTCAGGTTCTGCCAATAGTGGGAGATCAGAGGCAGGAGGAAGGGAGAAGGGACTGCTCCTTCCTGTTCCCTTCCTGTTTCTATCCGAGTCACCCAGGCAACAGTTCTCCGTGCCAGCAGCAGCAGTTGGTTCCAGCTCTGAACTCCTTTCCATATTCCCAGAACTAGCCTCATCATGCTCCTCAGAGAGACCAGTAGGGGCGAGGCAGCAACTCTCCTCAGAGGCCTGAGTCACAGCACTGCAGGGCCCCCCCCATGGAGCTACTGAGGGTTTAATCCCGATAATCCCAACCCTGACACTTTATTTCCCCATCTCCTTCTTGCAATTACTACGTCTTTGTTCTACTTTCTCTTTTCAGTTCTCCAGTGCCTGTGATATCTCCAGTAACTCTTTTTTTTTTTTTTAAAGGTCTGGGCTTTGTCCCTTTATTTATTTTTGAAAGAGAGAGAGAGAGAGAGAGAGAGAGAGAGACAGCATACACAGGGGATTGGGAGAGGGAGAAAGAGAAAGAGAATCCCTAGCAGGCTCCACACTCATCACAGAGCCAGATGTGGGACTCAATCTCACAACCATGAGATCATGACCTGAGCCAAAATCAAGAGTTGGACATTTAATCAACTCAGGCATCCAGGCACCCCTCCAATAACTCTTTATATAAATTTTCTTAGTTAAGATAACTGCTATAGTTTGTTTCTTTACTGAATACTGACTAATACAGAAGATGGTCCCAAGAGTGCTTCTAGGAAATAGACTTTGAGATAGAGGATTTGGGGTTGATTTATTTACACCCTTAAACTCAAATTCAGTGTCAAGCAAGTCGTCAGTGGGAAATGGGATGTAGTGGCATCATTAGTGATCAACTTATCACCTGTAGTCATTTCTGTTGAAGTGTCCACTAAAGCAAATGCTTCAGGGCCACATATGACTATCTGATGGCAATGGTGACTGTAACAACTCTATGTTGGGAGTGGCTTCATTTGCACCCACCAAAGAACTTACATAAGAAATGGAAAGTTCAAGTCATTAAACATTCAGTTCAATGACAGAGAACGAAAGTTTCAATGGCAGCCCTAAAGAATCCCTTATTTTTATTTTTATTTTTATTTTTTTTTTTTTTTAAAGATTTTATTTATTTATTCAACAGAGATAGAGACAGCCAGTGAGAGAGGGAACACAAGCAAGGGGGAGTGGGAGAGGAAGAAGCAGGCTCCCAGCGGAGGAGCCTGATGTGGGGCTCGATCCCATAACGCCGGGATCACGCCCTGAGCCGAAGGCAGACGCCCAACCGCTGTGCCACCCAGGCGCCCCATGAATCCCTTATTTTTAATACCTGCGAACTAATCTTGCTGAAATCAAACATCAAATTGGAATTTGCAGATTTCAGAATTACAACAGAAGTTGATTTGATAGCCTTGCCAGAACTGTCTGGTGAGAGATAGGGCATTGATGGGAAAGGGTATGACACTGAAACTGGAATGGTGACATTTGGGTTAGCTCCAAGTTAAGATTCTAGGGTGTCCAAATCTCTCTGAACCTCCAAAGTTAGACAGCCTTCCACCCCTTGCTTAAAAGCCTTGTAACAACGTTATGTGAGGGATGTCTGTTTTCCTGAAGTTCCACTCCAACCATTCCTTGTTACCTGTAGATCGGAGTTTCTCAACATGCTGGGCTATGGACAACCACTGTGAGGAGATGTCTTGTGCATTGAAAGGTATTTAGCAGCGTCCCTGACCTCTTACCCACTGGCTCCGGTGACACCTCCCCTAGCCCAAGTTGTGACAACCAAAAATGTTTTCAGGCATTTCTAAATATACCCTGGGAGGAAAAAAAAAAATCATCGCCAGCAGAAGAGCATTGCTCTAGATCCAAACTAGAGTCAGATCTCAATGTGTTCCAAGTCTGACTCGGGAAGAAATGACTTGTGCTTATTATTACAATATTTTGCTCATTTATATTTGCAGACTTGGAGAATATGTGAAAGAATGAGTTCTTTTTTTTTCCAGGAAGGCAATAAACAAGAAAAACAGATTCTAACACCAGATTTGGTTGAATTATTAACCAATTCAATTCAATTGATGAGCACTTTTACCACAATTCTAGATTTAATGTGCTGGCTTGTGCAGCTGGAAATGGCACCTACAGTTGGTTGACTGAAACTTTAAGTAGTGGCCTACATCCAATGAAGTTGAGATGCAAGAACTTTCTGGTATAACTTAGAAGAAGGAATCCAAGGTCTTAAGGAGATAGAAAGGCTGGAGTAGATCTATCATGTATGAATGGTCAGTCTCTCACTATTTCACCTAAGAAATCCCAGAGAACACTCTGTCCACTAAGGCACTGAGAAATATATTAGTGGATGGGCACCGGTATTCCCATAAGCTATGTGGTGGCTGTTTCCTGTAGATAGATTTGATGAAGGAAGAAGTTACAGTTGACATGGGTTCCCTGCTTTCAGTGGACATATGGGATCCTGGAGTAGCAGAGGTCAAAGACAATGCGGGTCAAGAGACAATCTGTGGACTTCCTTCCAAAGACTATAGTACAGGGGTTCCCGGCTGGCTCAGTTCGTGGAGCATGCGATTCTTTTTTTTTTTTTTTTTTAAAGATTTTATTTATTTATTTGACAGAGAGAGAGAGATAGCCAGCGAGAGAGGGAACACAAGCAGGGGGAGTGGGAGAGGAAGAAGCAGGCTCCCAGCAGAGCAGGGAGTCCGATGTGGGGCTTGATCCCAGGACCCTGGGATCACGCCCTGGGCTGGAGGCAGATGCTTAATGACTGAGCCACCCAGGTGCCCCGAGCATGCGATTCTTGATCTTGGCATTGTGAGTTCAAGCCCCATGTTGGGTGTAGAGATTACTTAAAAATAAAATCTTTAAGACAACAACAGCAAAGAGTATACTATGAAAAGAGGCTGGTAGGAAAGAGTGACTTTACAGTGTAGAAACCTGACAAAACTACCTCAGCCAGGTTATCAAGGCTGTAAGTCATGTTGACACTATATGCCTGCCTAAATAAACTAGGACTGCCATAAGAAAATGCCGCCGACCAGATGGCTTCAAGAACGGAAATTTATTTCTCATAGTTCTGGAGGCTGAGGAGTTCAAGTCCAAGGCACAGGACAATTCTGTGTCTGTTCAGAGCTCTTTTCCTGGCTTGTAGATGGCCGCTTTCTCACTGTATTCTCATGTGATGGAGAGAGAGAGAGAGAGAGAGAGAGATCTGGTGTCTCTTCTTATAAGGACACTAATCCTATTGGATTAGGGCCCCACCATTAATGCTTCATTTAATCTTAATTACCTTCTAAAGACCCTATCTCCAAATACAGTCAAACTGGGGCTTAGGGCTCAACATAAGAATTTGTGGGGCTGAGGGAAGACACAATTCAGCCCATAGCAATACCCTTTGATAAAATTTGATGAAAATGGCACTTTACCTCTGTGGCCTTCCT
This sequence comes from Ailuropoda melanoleuca, assembly GCF_002007445.2. Lineage (NCBI taxonomy): Eukaryota > Metazoa > Chordata > Mammalia > Carnivora > Ursidae > Ailuropoda > Ailuropoda melanoleuca. Next base: position 10,756,685 of record NC_048231.1, on the reverse strand, counting down.
CCTAAAAACACATAACCCCAGTCTAATGAGATAAACATCAGACAAATCCCAATTGAATAATATTCTACAAAATACTTAATTAATGCTCTTTAAAACTGTTAAGGTCATCAAAAACAAGGAAAAGTCCCAGCCAAAAGGAACCTAAGAAAACATGTCAACTAAATATAAAGTGGTATCCCTGATGAGATCCTGGAACACAAAAAGGATGTTAGGTAAAAGTTAAGGTAATCTAAATAAAGCATGGAATTTAGTTAACAATAATGTAATGATATTAGTTCATTAATTATGACAAATGTACCATACACAAATAAGATGTTAATAATAGGGGAAATTGGGTGTGGGATATATGGGAACTCTATTCTATCTTCATAAGTTATCTGTAAATCTGAATCTATTCTAAAATAAAAAAGCTTATTGGGGTGCCTGGGAGGCACAGTTGGTGAAACATCTGACTCTTGGTTCTTGGTTTCGGCTCAGATCATGATCTGAGGGTCATGAGATCCAGCCCCACGTCAGGCTCCATGCTCAGCACAGAGTGTGCTTAAAGACTCTCTCCCTCCCCATTCCCTCTCTCTCTCGCTCAAATAAATAAATAAATCTTTAAATTAAATAAAATAAAAAGCTTATTTAAAAAGTAAAAATTTAAAAAAAACAATGTGAGGGGTGCCTGGGTGAGTCAGTCAGTTAAGCATCTGCATTCATGATCTCAGGGTCCTGGGATTAAATCCTGCGTTGGTCTCCCTGCTCAACAGGGAGTCTGCTTTACTCTCTCCCTCTACCCCTCCACCTGCTTGTGCTCTCTCTCTCTCAAATAATAAATAAATAAAATCTTTAAAAAAACGTGAGCACAATTATCATAATGAGTAGCAGAAATTAAGTGGTATTCAGAAAGTTTTGATATGCAAGAATCTTTGGCAGTGGGTGATTGATCCTGTGTCCTAAATTAAATGGATAACTTAATAAAATGTTATTGGAGTTATCCACTTATGATATGTCCTAGTAAGCCCCTGTGCTTGACCAGACATAAACTCTGGACAAAATACACTAAAAAACAACTCCCTGAAGGCACTGGAGAGTGAAAAAATGCAGATAGATTCTGACAGGGAGTCAACACTTACAAGAAATAGCGTAGGGTGAATTTCTTTTATAGTCTTTAACCTTAGGGCAGGCTTCAGCCAGTGCTACTTGGAATGTGAAAATACTGATAGAAAATCCAGTGTTTGTGGCCTGAACAACCAAAGAAGAGAACTGGGGGGAACCACAGCAGCCAGACAATGAGAGGGGAATCCAATAAATGATAGAACCAGAGAGAGGGAGCCACTTAACTTGTGTTTAAACACCGTTCAGCTTCTAGTAAACCCCTGAGCCACATATGCTCAGGGAAGTCTACCAGCAGCCCAACCAAAGGAAAAATAACTGAACTGAGATTTGTGCTGCAGCTCAGACACAGAGTCTGGAGTTTGAGTCCGTCCAAATTAATGGTGTGCTTAAACAAACAGAACAAGCACAAAATAAATCCTCTTTAAGGAAAATAACAGAATCCACTCTCCACAACAAACAATTCAAAATTACTTGACATACGAAGACACAAGACTATGTATCACATCTTCTTAAAAGAAATGACAAGGAACCGACGTGGGCACCAATATGACACAGCTGCTGCAATTAGCCAAGATTTTAAAGCTGATATTAAACTATATTTGATAACGTAAAGGAAAAATGCTCGTAATGTGTAAACGGATAGGAAATCTCAGACAAATTGAAATGATAGAAAAGAACCAAATGAAATTCCAGAACTGAGATATATGTATATGTATTATATGTGTGTGTATGTATGTGTGTGAAAGCATGTTAAGAATGTGTGTGAAAGCATGTTAAAAAATTCACTGGGTAAGTTTACAACCGCATAGAAATGACAAAAAAGAGTCAGCTTAGCTTCAAGATAGATTCATTGAAATAATCCAATATGATTCATAGAAATGATTCATAGGCATAGGAAGGATCCAATATGAAAAACAGAAATGAAAAATTATTGGAAAGAAAATGAACAAAACCTCAGAGATCCCAGGCAATAGCAAAAGCTCTAATGTATATCAAACTGAGTCCCAAAAGGAGAGAAGAGAAAAAGAGACAGAAAAAATATTTGAAGACACAATGATCAAATGATCAAAAAATTCCCAAATTTGTTGATAGACATACATTTACAGTCTTAAAGATCTCAGCAGATCCCAAGTTACATAGATTCAGAGAAAACAATCCCTAGGCATAGCATATTCAAACTGCTGAAAACCAGACAAAGAGCATGTCTTAAAAGCAGCAAGAGAAAAATGACTCATTATATACAGGAGAATGGATAAAAATAACCTACTAACTTTCATCAGAAAAAATGGAGGTTAGAAGGCAGCGAAACACCATTTTTAAAGATTTTATTTTTAAGTACTCTCTACACCCAATTTGGGGCTTGAATTTACAACCCCCCAGATCAATTGTTACATGCTCTACCAACTTGTCCAGTCAGGTGCCCCATAGACAACCATTTTTAAAGTGCTAAAAGACACTGACAATCCAGAATTCTATACCAGTGAGAACATCCTTAAGAATGAAGCCAAAAGAAAAACTTTTAGATTAAAAAAAAAAGAACCAAGAGGGGGCACCAGCCTGGCTCAGTTGATAGAATGTGCAGCTCTTGATCTCAGGGTTATGAATTCAAGCCCCATGTTGGGCATAGAGCTTACTTTATAAAAGAAAAAAAAAAAAAGAATCTTTAAGAATTCATCACCAGCAAGGGTGTACTACAAGAAATACCGAAGGAAGTTATTTGAGCTAAGAAGAAATGGTACCTGGTAGAAAATCAGATCTTCAGAAAGAAGTGAGGAACATCAGAAATGCAAATATCTGGGTAAATACACAAGAGGTTTATTTCCCCTCACAGTTAAAAAACAACGCACGTGACTGTTTAAAGTAAAAATTGCCTTGTGAAATTTACAACATTTGTAGTTGCGGTATATAAGACAGTTATAGTATAAAGGAATGGGGGATGGAAAATTGATCTGTAGACTTGCAAAGTTTCTACATTCTGTATAAAGTGGTACAATATTAATTCTAAGTAGATTGTGTAAAGTTAAGGATGCACATTGAATTATCTAGAACAACTGCTAAAAAGGTAATATAAGAAGTATAGCTAAAAAGATAGTAGATGAATTAAAATTAAATTTTAAAAATATTTAAATAATTAAAAAGGCAGGAAAGGAAAAACGGAAGAACAAAAATTAGAGGGGACAAAAAGAAAACAAATAATAAAATAGAAGACCTAAATCCAACCATATTAATAATTGCATTAAATTTTGATTGATTAAACACTTCAACTGACAGAGATTAGCAGAATCACTTCATAAAAAAGCAAACTCCACTATTTACTACCTATAAAACACACACAGTAAATGAAATACAATATAAAGGTACAGAGAGTTTGAAAGTAAATAGAAGACATGAAGACAGTAAGCGTAAGAAAGTGGAGTAGCTGTATTAATAACAGATAAAACAGATTTCAAGATGATAAGTACCAGAGGACACAAAAAGGGGCATTTTATAGCGATATAAGGGTCAATATATTTGAATACATCACAATCATAAATATGTATATCCCTAATCACAGAGCTTCCAAATATATGAAGAAAAAATTGACAGAATTGAGAGGGAAACAGACAATGCCACAATCATAGTTGGAGATTTTAGCATCCCTCTATAGGCAATTGATAGTCCAACCAGGTAGAAAATCATCAAAGACATTTAAGAACTGAACAACACAATTAACTACTTTGTTCTAATGGACATTAATAGAACTCTATGCCCAACAACTACAAAGTACCATTCTTTTCAAGTGCAAATGGTATATACACCAGGATAGATCATATGTTAAGCCATAGAACAAGTCCTGATAAATTTATAAACCTTGAAAATTTTAAAGAAAATTTCTCTGACACTGGAATTAAATTATAAATAACAAGACTCTCTTTTTTTTCAAAAAAAGTTATTTACTTATTAGAGAGAGAGAGAGAGCACGTGCACAAGCTGGGGTTGGAGCAGAGGGAGAGGGACAAGCAGATTCCATGCTGAGCGGGGAGTCTGATGTGGGGCTCAATCCCACAACCCTGAGACCCCGAGACCATGACCTGAGCTAAAACCAAGAGCTGAAGCTCAACTGACAGAGCCACCCAGGTGCCCAAATAACGAGATTCTAAGAAAACTATAAATATCTGGACATCAGTATACACACTTGTAAATAATCCACAAGTCAAAAAATCTAGAGTCATTAGAAGATATTTTTAAATGGATGATAATGAAAACATTTCGATATTCGTGGGATACAGGTAAAGCAGCGCTTACAGGGAAAGTTATAGCTTTAAACATGTATAGTAGAAAAGAAGATCTAAAAGGAATAATCTACATTTTCACCTTAAGGAATTAGAAAACAAGAGCAAATTAAGCCCAGGGGAAATAGAAGGAAATAATGAAGATAAAAGCAGAAATCAATGGAATAGAAAATGGAGAAAAACGGCAAAAATCAATGAAAACAAAAGCTGTTGTTTTAAATTAACAAAGTCCACAAGCCTCCAGTCAGAACGACCAAGAAAAAAAGAGAAAAGACAAAAATTATTTGAGGAACCGAAAGTTGATTTAACATTTGACAATCAACCAAAGTAAGTTACCTGTATTACAACCTTCAAAGGAGTAATGTTGAAAGATAGGAGAGTGGTGAAGGAGCGTCCTCTCAGTGGGTAGATCTCCAGGAAATACGTTTGGTTGTCCACTTTACCTGGACTGTGAACTGGCCAGAACACATCTACCCTGATTACTGGGTAGTTGCTAATGATTTCACTGTTTGCTTAGAGACGTGGAAAGAACAGTGGCATTTGAAAATAAGTAGAAAGAAGGTATGGGGAAAGAGGTATGTGGATGGACCTCTCAAATGGGCAGATTGTAGTGATATTTGAGTCCCATAAAAATGCTCACAAAGGTCATCCATTGCAGAGGAGGCTCTCAATCAGATGGACAAGATGGCATGGAGTATAAATGTGACTTTCTCCAGACACAACAGTGCTTGCTCAAGGAGTCCAAGTACAGCTGGCCATGTTACAGAAATGAAGACTATGCATGGATTCAACAACATCAGCTTCCCCTCAATAAGTCTGACCTGGTGAAGGCCCCAGTAAGCCTAACATACCTCCAGTTACGAACTTAGGGCTGGACCCTCAGTACGACATTCCCTGGGGCAGCAGTCAGCCAATTAGTAGCTAATTGATTACACTGGACTCCTTATATCACAAAGTAACAGCGATTTGTCCTTATGAAATAGACATACACTATGGTATGGATTTAGCTTCCCTGCTCATATGGTGCTTCTGCCAGCACCACCATCCATGGACATAAACAGAACGCCTTATTTACCGTAATGGTGTTTTATAGTATTGCTGCTGCTGCTGCTGCTGCTGCTGCTTCTTCTTTTTTTAAGATTGTATTTATTTGAGAGCGAGAGTAGAGAGGGAGAAGCAGACTCTCCACTGAGCAGGGATCCTGACACAGGGCTCAATCCTAGGACCCTGGAGTCACAACCTGAGCAGAAGGCAGACGCTTAACTGACTGAGCCATCCAGGTGCCCCTACAGTGTTGCTTTTAATCTAGAAACATGTTTCACCAAAAAGAAGTGTGGCAAGGGGCTCGTGTCTATGGAATTCATTGATCTTTCCACATACCTCATTATCCAGAAGCAGCTGGTCTGACAGAATGCTGGAATAGCCTAGTGATGGCTTGGTTTCAATGCCAATGCCAGTGGGGAGATAGCATCTTGAAAGATTGGGATTGTCTTACAAAATTAATGTATCCTTCAATGTATGGTGCTGTTTCTTCTACAGCCAGAATGAATGGATCCACAAAAAAAAGGCTGGAAATGGAAGTGGCTTTCCTCATTCTTACACCTAATAATCTACAAAATTTTTACTTCCTATTTCTGCAACTTTGAATTCTATTGGTTTGAAGGCCTTAATTCCCAACAGGGAAATCTTCTACCACAAAACAGTAATAGTTCCATAGAATGGGAGGTTGAGATGTCACCTATCCATTTTGGGCTCTTCATGCCATGGAACCAACAGCCAAAAAATGGATTACTCCCTGGGTGAGGGGATTGATCCTAATTGACCAGGGGGAATTGCATCTCTGTTACATAATAGGGACAGTGTCCTGAAAGTTTTTCTGGAATCCAGGAGATTCTCTGGTAAGCCACTGAGCATTTCTACATCTAATAGGAAAGATTAATGGGAAATTAAAGCAATCAAAAGAAAGTAGGACCCTGAGATTCAGGAATGAAAGTTTGGTTCACCCCAACAGGTAAAAATCCCAAAGTTTCGAGTGGAGGGCAAAGGAAATAATGAATGGATAGTGGAAGACAACAGTTACATGCGTCAACTAGGACCTTGTAAGCACTTACAGAAATGAGCACAATAACAGCTATGCATATTTTCTTGTAACTTTTTGTGTGTGTACTTAATGAGAATCTCTCCTGATTCCCCTTTATTTTATATAAGGAATCCTGGTAGCCATTAACTTTACAATTTAGTCTTTTGGTTTTAGTATTTTCAGATAGGACCTTGACCGAAAGTGAGTAGTCATTGACATCACTCCTATGTGGACACTGTAACTATAACTGAATGGCAAGCATTCTCCTGCCTCAAGGCATTTGCAGTTGCTATTTCCTTTTCTTGAAACATTCTTTGCCTAGATATCCATAAGGGCTTCTCTTTCACCTCCTTTTAATCTTTATTCAAATGTTACTTTTCTCAGAGATGCTTTCTCAGATCACTCTATTCAAAACTCAAAGTACTTATCTAACATACATATTTTACTTGTTTACCTTGTTGACTTGCTGATTCCTGCTTTGGCTTAAATGCTGGATCTTTGGGGCACCTGGGTGGCTCAGTCGGTTAAGCATCCCACTTTTGATTTCAGTTTGGCTCATGATCTCAGGGTTGTGAGGTCGAGCCCCACCTCAGGCTGGGCATGGGGTCTGCTTAAGAGCTCTCTCTCCTCCTTCTCCCTCTGCCCCTTCCCCACTCCTGCATGCGCTCTCTCTCTCTCTCTCTAAAAAAAAAAAAAAAAAAAAAAAAGAGCTATATCATCAGTGCAAAGAACGATGTAGACACTCAAGAAATATTTGTTGACTATGGAACATTATGTTACCCAATTTAAAATAATGAGGTAGGAGCACGTGGGCGGCTCAGTCAGTTAAGCATCCAAAGACTCTTGATTTCAGCTCAGGTCATGATCTCAGGGCTGAGAGATTAAGCCCTTCCCCTCCTCCCCGCCTCCCAGCCTCTGGGCTGGTGCAGAGCCTGCTTAAGATTCTATCTCCCTCTGTCCCTCGCCCCCACATACCCATACCCATTCTTTCTCTAAATAAATAAATAAAATAATGAGGTAGATCTATAAATACTAAAGAAGTTGTTATTCCTAGTTTCCTTCCAGAAATAGGGGAAGAGCATAAATTTTAACTTTACCTAATTCTTAGGTAGGATTTTAACATTACCTAAGTTAAAAATTTTTTTTTTCAGTTTTTCAGTGTTGGGAGATACTTGAACATACTTGCCAACATACTTTCTCCTAGGAGAAAAGGACAGTAGCATTGGAGTGAATTAGTATATAGGAGAAAGGGAATAATTGATGGAACAAGGTCCACGAAGAGATAACATGAGATGGCTGCAGAGCACAGTGAAAGTGCTGTGCTTGGATAAGAGGAATTTTGCCAGGGGGAGACCTAAAATTGAAGGAGTTCTCAGCTGATGGCCTGCATGATCCTTACGAACGGGTGGAAGGGTCAAGGCTAAGAGCAAGGGTTTGGGGAATGTGCTCAATTTGTGAGGGTTTAGGAAAGGTATTATGGTCACATTAACACAATTATTTTATTTAATCCTCTCATCATTCCCATGAGATATTATCTCTACAATATTATTCCATTTTACAAATGTAGAAACAGAAGGACTGAGATTATGTAATGTGCACAACACTATATGTAACTGATGAATGATGGAGCCATTTTAGTAACCTCTATCCCAGGCCCCTCTAACTTCAATGAACTGCAGCCTGTCCAGGCCTCATGTTCCTCGGCAATGATATGGAAATGGGCCCATGCTACCCCATCCTCTAAAGGAATGGTCCCCAAAGTGGGGTAGGATGGGCATATCCAGGGCGTCCATGATGGTCCATTGGAATGTTAAAAGAAAATGTTAGATTTCTATTTACATTTTAAATCTAAAAAAAAAATTAAAGAAATTCAGCTTTGCTACTATTTAATATACAGATGGACACTGGCATCCTTATTTGGTCTGGATGCCAGCTGGTTGTGAGTCATTTTGGTATCTGGAGGGAGACATAGGAGTTCCATGGTGCGGATGGACTGATAGTGGTGCTCGCCCGTGTTATTTTTTGTGCTTAGGGAATGACATCAATGTGTTCATTTCTGTAGAAATAAGACTCATGTAGCAGAATCTTTAACCCAGTGGTCTATGATGAAATGGGGACTGATGATAAAGGTATTTGGCTTCACTCAGATTTGCTAGGTATTTCTGGTCAAAGTATTAAAATAGTTCTCAGAACCTATAAATAACTGACTTTTCTTTTACAAAAAGACAAACATTTGAACTTTGCTGATTTTTTCAATAAGGAGATTGTCAGTAGTAGGCTACTTTAAAAACACCAAAAAAATGTGCCTTACAACTGTTTCTTCAAGCTAAAGCTGAAAGTGTAATGAACAAGAAAACAACTGGTTTTTGAAAGCTACTACCAACAAATATTTTGGAAAGTGATGTTAATTTTGGTGGGTTGTTTTTTGCCAAAAAAATACAGATGTAATATACATATTTACATATATTTTTTAAAGTAGGCTCTACATCTAACATGGGGCTTGAACTCAGGACCCTGAAATCAAGAATAACATGTTCTACGAACTGAGTCAACCAAGCACCTTGTTAGAAGTATGTCGCTTATAAAAAGGCTCATGTTTGCACAGGTAAAACCTTGGAAATATTTTTCTACTGTGTTAAAAATCTTCCAAATAAAAGAGATTCAGTGGGTTTTAAATACATTTGTTAAAAATATAACAACTTCTGGGGCACCTGGGTGGCTTAGTTGGTTTCGTGTCTGACTCTTGGTTTTGGCTCAGGTAGTGATTTTGGGGTTGTGGGATTGAGCCCTGAGTTGAGGTCCATGCTTAGTGCAGAGTCAGCTTGTCCCACTCCCTCTGCTCCTCCCCCCCGCTCATGCTCTCTCTTTCTCTCTTTCCAGAATAAAAAATATATATTATATAAATTATATATATTTATATAACATCTTCTGATTAATTTGCAAATGTAACTGATTGATATCATGGAAGATAAAAATTGACCAGCTGGACTTCAATAAAATTGAATGGGGCCTAAAAACTAGTTTCATGTTTGACTAAGCCAGCCAAGTATTTTTCCGTTTGGATCCTTTATATTTTTGTGAATTTCATTTCCTTTAAAGCCAAGTAATAGATCATAGATACAAACTTCAGAAATCATAGAATCACAGTATGTTAAGCCACCATTTCAAAAATGAATCAAAATCAGATTGCTCTTACTTTATTTTTTTTTAAGGTTTTATTTATTTATTTATTCGTCAGAGAGAGAGAGCACGCCGCACAAGCAAGGGGAGCAGCAGGCCGAGGGAGAAGCAGGCTCCTCAGGGGGCCGAAGGCAGGACTTGATCCCAGGACTCCAGGACCATGACCTGAGCCAAAGGCAGATGCTTAACCAACTGAGCCACCCAGGAATCCCTGCTCTTGCTTTAAAAAAAAGTTCAGGGAGCCTGGCTGGCTCAGTTGGTAGAGCATATGATTCTTTTTTTTTTTTTTTTTAAGATTGTATTTATTCATTTGACACAGAGAGAGAGAGAACAAGCAGGGGAGCTGCAGGGGGAGAGGGAGAAGCAGGCTTCCCGCTGAGCAGGGAGCCCGATGTGGGGCTCGATGTGGGGCTCGATGTGGGGGCTTGATCCCAGGACCCTGCGATCATGACTTGAGCTGAAGACAGATGTTTAACTGACTGAGCCACCCAGATGCCCCGAGCATCTGATTCTTGATCTCAGGGTTGTGTGTTCAGGCCCCACGTTTGGTGTAGAGCCTACTTAAAAAACAACAAACAAACAAAAAAAGTTCATGGGAGCAAAAAGGGCTTAGATAATAAAGTTTTATATTTTAAAATATTGTTTCTTTCATCTTCATCTTATCCTTTATTTTTTAATTTTAAAACATTTTTGCGATTTAAAAATGTACACAAGGGGCACCTGGGTGGCTCAGTGGGTTAAGGGTCTGCCTTCCATTCAGGTCATGATCCCGGGGTTCTGGCATCAAGTTCCGAGTTGGGCTCCCTCTTCAGTGGGGAGCCTGCTTCTCCTTCTCCCCCTGCTGCTCCTCCTGCTTGTGTTCTCTCACTCGCTCTGCCAAATTAATAAATAAAATCTTTAAAAAATACTAAAAATGCACATACATACATATCAGGACATTATCACATGTATACAATGTATCAATAACATAGGCTCATGTTAAAAAGTGTTTAGAGGAGGAATGCTTGGGTGGCTCAGGGGGTTAAGCATCTGCCTTTGGCTCAGGGTCCTGGGATCAAGCTGCTCAGCAGGGAGTCTGCTTTTCCCTCTCCCTCTGCACCTCCCCCCACCTTGTGCTCTTCCCCTCTCTCTCTCTCCCCTCTCAAATAAATAAAATCTTTAAAAAAAAATGTTTGAAAGAGAGTTTGTGACAACAAAAAATGTGGAGATGATTGTTCAAATACCAGGTTTTTCAACCTGAGTGCTACTGACATTTTGGGCTGGAAAATTCTTTTTGTGGGGACTGTCCTGTGCATTGTAAGTTATTTAGCAGCATCGCTGGCTTCAACCTATGCCAATAGCACGGCCCACACACAAGCAGTTGTGACAATCTACAACTTCTCCAGCAGTGACAAGGGTCCGCTTAGGGTAGGGTTGCCAGATTTAGCAAAACAAAAAAAAAGAAAAAACAAGAACAAAAGGACATACTTATTTTTAGTCCTATTCTTCATTTATCTGAAATTGAAATTAAACTGGGTTCCTGTGTTTTATCTGACAACCCTAGGGGAGGAGGGCAACCCCACTCTCCCACTGGGAACCGCAGTTGGAAAGTCAGCTATGTGTACGTTACTCCCTACATCCTTGCCTCTCTCCCAGCCTCATCCTACCTTCCAAACTCTTTCTTCCACTGTGCTCTCTGGAACTCATTATCCATAACTTGCAAAAGTCCCTGTCTTGTCAAGCTTCCTCTTCAATTTATCTTTGTTAAAATCTGACTGACTCTCTCTTAAAGATGCGATTTTCCTGTTGTCCCCCCCAAATGGTGCTGTTTACATTTTCAGGTTCCACGTACCTCAGGGATGAGATGTGTGTGGAAATTTGGCATAAGCAAAAACTATAACCAGTATTTCCAATGGAAAACTATGCATTCTTCAGAGCAGACCCTTCCAGGTTATCAGATTCTAGCCTTTTATTGCTTTTGAGGTATTTTGCAACTCTGCAAACTGTAGACAACTGATAGTAATGCAAAATAATTATTGTCTATAGACACGCAGTAAATTCTGTCCAGTGGAAATTCAATTCACTTGCCTCCCCTAATATGTATAGAAGCCAGTTTTGCCTACATTTTCAAGTTCGTTTCAATTTTGCTGACCTATAAATGTGGATTCACCTTTGGATATCTTACCAGTTCTCTCATTAATACAGGTTAACTAAAATCTTTAACACATTTCATTTTATATCTTTGTAAGAGTCACGGTTTTAATTTTTTTTATAGTTTTTTAAAAAAATTTTCCTTTAGGGGCGCCTGGGTGGCACAGTGGTTAAGCGTCTGCCTTCAGCTCAGGGCGTGATCCCGGCGTTATGGGATCGAGCCCCACATCAGGCTCCTCTGCTATGAGCCTGCTTCTTCCTCTCCCACTCCCCCTGCTTGTGTTCTCTCTCTCGCTGGCTGTCTCTATCTCTGTCAAATAAATAAATAAAATCTTTAAAAAAAATTAAAAATTAAAAAATAAATAAAAATTTTCCTTTAACAGAGGTGAGGTTGTGGTTTATTGTTGTTGTTTTTGTTTGCTTCTCTTTGCTATTTCCTGGCTATTATTCTTACACTTATGCTTAAAAAGAAAAAGAACAGCTAGCTTCTCTGAGGTCCATGTCATAAACCTACCCCACTCTTTTCCTCTTCTTGCTTTTATCTGTTGTACTCATGTAACTCCCCTTTCATTTAAGCAAAGACTTTGGCCTATTACTCCTCTCTATCGTAAGCCCTGCCATTATTCTGGGTGACTTCAACAATCAAAAAGATGATTCATCCACTTGGGTCCTGGCCGCTCATTTCTTTGATCTCAATATCCTTCTTGACTTCACTGGAACCACCCTCTCCTTCCATCATCCTTTGGACGCAGCTATCATCTGTAACTGTGTCAGTTTCTGAATCTCTAATTCAAGCAACTTCTTTAACTAAAATCTCCTCTCTTTCCAAGTTGCCTGTTAACTACTCCTATAGCTTTTCTCAACCTCATTGGGACCTCATTCATTGACCCTCATCAGCTTTCTTTCAGTTTCTTTCTTATTCTCCCTCCTGATCCAGGTTGGATTCCATGAAATATAATTTCACTGTTTTGTCAACACTAACAACCCTAAACTCCATTGTTCTCTTTCCTTTTTTCACTTTATCTACCTGGAAAATCCCCAAACCTGAATGAACTTAATTATCTGCTTTCTCTATGGCTCTGGTTAAGGGCAGTTTGTGCACTGTTTTAGAAAGTCATATAATAGGGCAAATTGGCTCCAGAGAATTTCCAAATGAGCCCTAAACATCACTTAGGTTGGGTCATCTCATTCTCCAGTTTTCTGTTAACTTGATCATTCCCTCTCTCATCAAACTTTGGTTCCCCCCTTCTTGCCCTATACTCTCAATAGATGACCTTGTCTTCCTTGACAGAAAAAAAGTAGAAACTATCACACGGGCACTCTTCTTCCTAGCACACATATAATCCTACCTTCACCTGTACTCAACCTGTCTTCCTTCTCTCCTATTTTAATGGAGGATGGAGTTGCTGTCCTCCTTCTAACTAGGGCCAAATTCTTTTCTTGTCCTTTGTATCTCTTCTGCCCTGCCTTGTCGACAGTAGACTGCACAGTCTGGCTTCATCTGTGTATCTTTTTCAATTTTTCCCTCTGAATAGGGTCCTTCTCAATGGCTTTTAAACATTTTCAACTTTTTTTTTAATTAAAAACAAACAAAACCCTTCCTGAATCCTAAGTTCCCTTCCAGCTGCTCATCTGGCAGCCTTCATTTCTTTTCCTTCCACTCACTGTTCAGTCCAGCCTCCCCTGAAGGAGCTCTGATTGAGATCATGGGAGTGAAACACCGATGTCAACAAATCCAACATTTTTTAATCATCTTGTTGATGTTTCAGCAACAATTGACACAATTGACCACTCTCTCCTTGAAATGCTCTCTTGTCCCAGTTTCCATAACAATATTACTCTAATTTTTTTCTTATATTGTGGCTATTCTGACTCCTTGTAGATATATCCTCCCTTACTCAAGCATTAAACCCAAACATCTCAATGCTAGGCCTTCGGCCTTCTTCTCTCTTCTTCCCCCCTAAAAAAATTTTTTTTAAACTATTATTTTTAAATATTTTATATATTTATTTGACAGAGAGAGAGAGAGAGCGTGCACAAGAAAGCACAGGCAGGGGGAGTGGCAAGAAGAGGGAGGGGTAGAAGCAGGCTTCCCGCTAAGCAAGGAGCCTGATATGGGGCTTGATCCCAGGATCCCGAGATCATGATCTGAGCTGAAAGCAGACACTTAACTGAGCCACCCAGGCACCCCTCTTCTTCCCACTTGATACTTCTGAATATTCTTGTCCATGCCTAAGACCTTACCACCACCTCCATTTCAATGACTCCAGCTTTGATCATGTATCTGAGCTCAGCCTACTGTCAATTCTTCTTGGAAGCCTCAGCGGCACCTCAAATTCAATATGCATATAACTGATCTCATGTTTTCCCCTCAAAACATAGAATTTTCCAGGGGTTCTATTTCAGTGGACATACAAGTAAAAAGCCTCCGTGTTTCCCGATGTCTTGTCCCGTCATTCCCCACTCTCTCAAATCCATCACCAGATTCTATCTTTTTATGTTAAATCCACCTACTTCTCTCCAACTCCACGTTCAGTACCCTTGTCTAAGCTGCCACCTTCTCTCCCCTTATTACTGTAAAACTTCCTAATTCTCTACTTCAAACCACTCCTAGCCACTTCCAATCGTTTCTTCTTATAATAGCCAAAATAATCTTATAAAATGCATTTTTTTTGTTTTTGTTTTTTAAAGTAAGCTCCACACCCAATGTGGGGCTTGAACTCACAATCCTGAGATCAAGAGTTGCATGCTCTACTGACTGAGCCAGCCACATGCCCTTAAAATGCATGTTTGATTGTATAAGGCCCCTGTTAAAAACCCTCCAGTGACCCTTAGGTAAAGACTGAAATCTTTAATAGGGCCAGGTCCCTTCAGAATGTAGCAGCAGTCTAACTGCACCCTCACCTGATACAGTGTCCCCGTCCCACCTTCAGCCACATGGGCCTTCTAGGTTTCTCTGCCCACAGACCCTTTGCATGTGCTTTGCTTGGAGCACCACCCCCAACCATCCGCTTGGCCTCATCCACACGACCTGTCCTTCATTTTTTTTTTTTTTAAAGATTTTATTTATTTATTTGACAGAGATAGAGACAGCCAGCGAGAGAGGGAACACAAGCAGGGGGAGTGGGAGAGGAAGAAGCAGGCTCATACGTAGTAGAGGAGCCTGATGTGGGGCTCGATCCCACAATGCAGGGATCACGTCCTGAGCCGAAGGCAGCCGCTTAACCGCTGTGCCACCCAGGGGCCCCACGACCTGTCCTTCAGATCACAGTTCTCTTTAAAGTCTTTGAAAGGATTCCTTCTTTTAATCTCTCACCAGACACTGATCTAAGGGCTCAACCAATAAGAATTTATTTATCATAACAACTCCATTGAACGTATGTGAAAACTGAGGCATCACATATTTTCATGTACCACAACTGTTATTTTTCTTTTGTGCAAAATGGAACAATAGTACTTTCTTCATAGGGTGGTTGAGAATATTAAATGAGATCATATCTGTAAAAGACTCAGAACAGTGCCAGTCACATGATTAATGTCCAATAAATGTTAGCAATTGTTAGTATTGTTGTAATTTTACATTTACTGCATAATTATTTGATTAACATCCGTCTTTGTCCTGTAAGTACTAGAAACATTGGTCAGGGTCTTCTTTTTTGCTATTATATCATTTATGCGTACTTATGGCAGTGGCACACAGTGGGTGCTCCATAAACATTTCTTGAATGAATGAATGAATGAATGATGAATTCATGGCCAACTGCACAGGACTGTTATAAAGCTAAAAGAAATGTATGTAAGTTATTTGCCAGAGAAGGGGTTCATGGATGTACAGGATTTGGATAGATGAAGTGGACCTTAAAATATGCAGAATGTTGTGGAGCATACACAGAGGTACATAGGGACGAAGTGGCTACTGGCCTACCTGGTGGGTGTATGATGAGGAGTAACAGGGAATCTCATTATAGATGTGGTGGAGATAAATCATGGAGGGACTTGACAGGCAGATAAAGGAATCTGGACCTGACATGAAAGAGAAAAGAGAGAATCCTGAATAGGGGCATTTCAGGAAGATCCCTTCACCTGACAACAAGTGAGTCAGGAACTCTTCTTCATGCTATAGATTCAGTGGTGACCAAAACAAACCATGAATGCTGAAGGGATTTGTCCAAGGGATTTCTGAGATCCCATAAGTTTTTATCGTTTTGTAATTTGAAGGGTAAGTATCTTCCAGCAAGCTCATCAATAACCAGCTCCAGTATATAACCACTATATCACCAGCTCCAACTTAAATGGAATCTCTAGTCAAGAATGTTAATTATATTTATATTATGAGTTCATGCAGTTCATTCAGAAGGAAGGGGAACAAGTTTATGAACACGTGCTGTTGTCAGTTCATTTTCCAGCAGCCTGTCCTTCGCTACCATTGAACCCATAAGGACAATTCCAATTTGACTTCTGTGCCGGAGAATCTTCTTGCTTCTCCTTGAGCATATTTTACTTTGGGGAAAAGGAATTGCCCAATTTTATTTTCTAAATGGTATTTGACACACTAAAGAGCTCAAAAAACATTACAAATCCGTGGGACCATCTCTGGAAAAGATACCTTGGTTATATGGCTTGATACCTGGTGCAATAAGTAATAAGTGTTAACAGCTTCTCATGCCACTCACCATTCACGTGCAAGCCTGAAATAAAAAATAAGTAAAAGCAGCTGGGTCACGATGATTTTGTCAAGACAACTTCAAATACACAAAACCCAGATGGTTGGTATAGAATAGCACAGAAAATGTCACTGAATAAATACCAAATGAATAATCCTGGCCATTGAGAATTTCTGTCCACTGTCGTTTCATAAAGTTTATTTCAAACTAGATCTCATTCATCATGAAGAATTATGCATGGCAAACTTGAATCAAAGATTTGGAAAGTAAGTTGGAATATGATTTGAAAATTCTAGTAACTACTAATATTCTGACTTTACTGAATTCAATTACCACACAGCCTAGGAACTTACCTCAAGACCTGTAAAAAATGCACCCCTTCAAAAAAAATTAGAAATCGATGAACAGAAGGAAATTTGGGAAATTTGCAAATGTGTGGAAACTATACACTCTTAAATAACCGATGACTCATGTAAGAAATTAAAAGGGAAATTAGAAAACACTTTGAGATGAATGAAAACACACAACATACAAAAATTTATAGGATGCAGTTAGAACAGTGCTTAAATAGAAATGAATAGCTGTAAACATCTACATTAAAAATAAAGATCTCGGGGTACCTGGGAGGCTCAGTGGTTAAGCATCTGCCTTCAGCCCAGGTCATGATCCCAGGGTCCTGGGATCGAGCTCCGCATCAGGCTCCCTGCTCAGTGAAACTGCTTCTCCCTCTCCCTCTGCCTGCTGCTCCCCCTGACTGTGCTCTCTCTCTGTGTCAAATAAGTAAATAAAATCTTAAAAAAAAATAAAGATCTCAAATCAGTAACAATCCTTTCAACTTAAAAAATTAGAAAAAGAAGATTAAACACCAAGCAAGCAGAAGAAAGGAAATTATAAAGACTACAGCAGAAATAAATGAAATAGAGAAACAACAACAAAAAATAGAATAAACAAAACCAAAAGTTGATTCTTTAAAAATATCAACAAAATTGACAAATCTTTAGCTAGACCAAGAAGAAAAAAGATGGAAGACTCAAATTACTAAAATCAAGAATGAAAGAGGTGATATTACTACCAAACCTGAAGAAAAAGAATTATAAGGGAATACTATCAAAATGCCAACAAATTAAATAACCTAGATGAATTCCTCGAAGCACACAAACTACCAAAACTGAATCAAGAAGAAACAGAAAATCTGAATAGAACTATAACAAGTAAAGAGATTAAATCAGTAATCAAAATCTTCCCATAAAGAAAAGCCCAGGCCAGGTGACATCTCCAGTGAATTCTACCAAATGTTTATTTTTAAAAAACTGTTTTTAAATAGGTTTATTTATTTATTTACCTTTTATTATTTTCAAATAGGAGGGTGGTTTTTTTTTTAAGATTCTTAATTTATTTATTTGAGAGAGAGAGAAAGAGAGGAGAGAGAGAAGCAGGCTACCCGCTGAGCAGGAAGCCAGATGTATGGCTCAATCCCAGGACCCTGAGATCATGACCTGAGCCAAAGGCAGCCACTTAACTGACTGAGCCACCCAGGCACCCCTATTTACTTATTTTTAAAGTAAACTCTACCTCCAATATGGGGCTTGAACTCATGACCCTGAGAGCAAGAGTCACATGCCCTACTGACTAAGCCAGCCAGGTGCCCCACTACCAAATATTTAAAAAAGAATTAATGCTAATCCTTCACAAACTCTTCCAAAAAATAGAAGATGGACTTCCCAACTCATTCTATGAGGCCAGTATTTCCGATCCCAAAACCAGACAAAGATATCATAAGAAAACTAAAGACAACCCTATGTCACAAAAATCCTCAACAAAATTCTAGCAAAGTGAATCCAGCCACATATAAAAAGGATTAAATACCATGCCCAAATAGGATTTATCTAGGAATGAAAGATTGATTTAACAAAATAATCAACAAAATATAGCAAAGGAGGAAACCATATGATCATCTCAATAGACAAAGAAAAATATTTGACAAAATCTAACACCCTTTCGTATAAAAACATTCTACAACTTGGAATAGAAAGGAACTCCTGCAACCTGATAAGGGAATCACAATCACATAAAATCCACAGCTAACATACCATTTAGTGGTGACTAAAAGACTAAAAGCTTCCTCCTGATATCAGATACAAGACAAGATGTCCACTCTTACTACTTCTATTCAACATTGTACCAAAGGTTCCCGCCAAGGCTGGAAATAAAAGAAAAAGAAATAAAAGGCATCTGGATTAAAAAGGAAGAATTAAAACTATTTCTATGAGTCTATGACATGATCTTGTATATAGAAAATTTGAGAAACACAAACTATTAGAGCTAATAAATTGGTTAAGCAAGCTTGCAGCATATAAGGTCAATATACAAAAACCAATTGCATTTCTATTTGCTAGCAATTCAATGGGGAAGGAACAGTCTTTTTTAAAAAATGGTGCTTAGACAACTGGATCTCCACATGCAAAAGAATAATGTTAGACCCCTACCTCACACTACATACAAAAGTTAACTTAGGATACCTGGGTCGCTCAGTTGGTTAAGCAGCTGACTTCAGTTCAGGTCATGATCTCAGGGTCCTGGGATCGAGCCCCATGTCGGGCTCCCTGCTCAGTGGGGAATTTGCTTGAGGATTCTCTCTCTCCCTCTGTCCCTGACCCAGCTCACTCTCTCTCTCTCTCTCTCTCTCTCTCTCTCTCACACACACACTAAAATAAATAAATAAATAAATAAATAAATAAATAAACTTAAAATGGATCATAGACCTAAATGTAAGAACTAAAGCTATAAAATTATCTGATCCTATAGATAATGTTAAATTTGTATTTCAGATTTTTTTTCAAAATTAAAATTGACTGCTATCTATTTGAAATGACCAATAAATAACATCCTTTAAAATTTAAATGACAGCTGAATTACATGTATAGTTAGGGCATTGATCTTTATCTGAATTAATATCTCTTATCTGTGAGTAGCAGTTTTATTTTGGAGTTGAAAATGTTTTTAAATGAAACGTTTCTGAGGATGTTAGTGTTCATATGTAGCTCTTAATAAGCTAAAATTTAGTAAATATGTGAGAAGGGGTTTAGTATTTTCTTAGGGTTTTTTTTTTTTAAAGATTTTATTTATTTATTTGACAGAGATAGAGACAGCCAGCGAGAGAGGGAACACAAGCAGGGGGAGTGGGAGAGGAAGAAGCAGGCTCATAGCAGAGCAGTCTGATGTGGGGCTCGATCCCATAACGCCGGGATCACGCCCTGAGCCGAAGGCAGATGCTTAACCGCTGTGCCACCCAGGCACCCCTCTTAGGTTTGTTTTTTAAACAAATAATTTCTAATGTTTGAGCATTTCCTTAGCATGTAGTCAGTTTTTAAAGATTTTTTACTCTTCCTTCGGTGATATTAGGGCCAAAGAAAATAGAAGCCAAAGAACAAATGAATTTCTGGGAACTCTGTGTTTGATCAGTGTTCACCCCATGGCGGAGCAAGGAGTAAGGATTCGCATGTTAAGTAATTTCCATATCTTGGTTTTTCCAGAATGAGTTTTCAAAACAGTGTTTTTCCAGAATGAAATTCAAAATGGTGTTATTATGTGGGAGTTTCTGGGCCTAGGTAAGAAAAACATGAATGTTTCACTCTTTTTCCTTTCCCCATGTAATTCTATGCAGTGGAGAGATTATTCAATAGTCCAATTTCATTTGCTATTTTTAAGCTAAGTATCATGGACTTTTCACTATAAATGCCTATATCAGAAAGCCCAAGCTCATATGATCACTGAAGTTGATTAAATGTTATATAGTTATGTACAATATTATTAGTTTGCAATAAATGACACAAGAAACTATGTTCGATTTGTAATAAAAGCAAATAGGTATCATGGAGTTTGATCTTTTGAAGCTGGATTATATTATATTATAGGTAGGGTTGCCAGATTTAGCAAAAGATATAGGATGCTCCAATTTGAATTTCAGATAAACAATGAATAATTACTTTAGTATAAATATATTCTGAATGTTGTGCAGAAAATACATATGCTAAAAAATTACTGTTGATCTGGAATTTGCTTGAGGATCCTGCATTTCATCTGGCAACCCCAATTATGGGACACGGGAGAGAGAGATTTTATGCATTCTCCTTACAAAAACTGCCCAGACTAGCAGTAGGAGATAAATAGACTGAGTGGTCCTACATTTCTGTTCTGGTTGGTCACTGAACAGTTAAGGAAGTTTCTAGCAAAGTCCTAGAATTGGGCTGGCTTGTGATCAGATCCTGGTCTATTTTTAGGCTGCGGTAAATGGGACAGTTATTCCAGGGATTGGGGAAAACCAAGTCACATTTAAAGTTGTGGAGAAAAGATATATGTTTAAAGAGGGGAGAGCTTGAGAGTGTGTCATATATTGCCACAGTAAAGGCCACTTCAACCACATCATTATTGTGTCCATCTCTCCCATCCCAAGCAAATAAGGTAGGTATATGATGTCTCATTAATCTAGAAGGTGCCAGATGACTCCTGTTTTTGAATATGTGGGTTGAGTACGTCAAGCAAAGGAACAGTGAGATGGGAAACTGGCCTTGAAATCACCTCCACTGGAATGAAGCACAAATACCTCAAACTTAATCCTTCCATGACAGAAGTCATTACCTTCCCTTCCAAATTCTTCCCTACTCCCTAAGATCATTCAAATATTCAACAAATATTCAAGTGGCCCCTGTGTGCCAGCATATACTGGCTCTGGACATATACCCAGTAAGCAGAAAGACATGGTCCCTTCTTTCAGAGACCTTACAGTAGAGTCAGGGACACTTTGGTAAAATCACAAAAATACATGTTTAATTACACATTATATTGCTATGAAGAAAAAATGTTGGGGGCACCTGAGTGGCTTCTGCTCATGATCTCAGGGTCCTGGGATCCAGCCCTGCCTCCGGCACCATGCAGTCTGCTTGAGATTCTCTTTCTCCCTCTTTGTCTGCCCCTCCCACTCATGCTGTCTCTTTCTAAAATAAATAATTAAAATTAAAAAAAAAATTGTTGGGTGCTAAAAAAATCATTCATCAAGCTGATATACTACTACTGATCTTTATGAGGCTATTATAATGAATAAACACTATGAAGCATCCTGAGAACAAAACTTTTTTAAAAGACAGCACTACACGCTTCCCCGTTGAGGAAAATAATATCCCAATAAAACCATAATTTCTGAAATTTGGTGAATATTTAAGTTCAGCAACATTTGTTATAATGTTGACTTTTTTTTTTTTAAAGATTTTATTTATTTATTTGACAGAGATAGAGACAGCCAGCGAGAGAGGGAACACAAGCAGGGGGAGTGGGAGAGGAAGAAGCAGGCGCATAGCGGAAGAGCCTGACGTGGGGCTCAATCCCAGAACGCCGGGATCACGCCCTGAGCTGAAGGCAGATGCTTAACCGCTCTGCCACCCAGGCGCCCCTATAATGTTGACTTTTAAACACTTGCTTGCATATGTTATTGGTATAAATAGCCTTATTGCAAAAAGTAGAAGTAGGTGATTTTGCCTGATGGGTGTCCTCTTTCATGTTCAGTCCCCCTTTCATAGGTGTATACTCAACTGCCCATGTGCTACCTCTGATACAGAGGATGGAACTCCTGCTAAATTGAAAGGGCGAAACTGACACCTGCCTATTTTAGTAGCTTACCATGGTTTATTTCAGTGACAGAGGATAGCTTCTAGGAAAAATACAGTACACTGACGGGGGGACTTTTACTGTATCTGGTAGAATTCCAAAGCACTTAACACCCAGTCTCCTCACTGGGGTCGACACGGAGGCTCCCAGCCCGCTTAAGTGCAGCTGCTTCTGGCCTGGAACGCAGCTGCTGGTTAACAGCTGTACAGCCTCAGAGCTCCACACTCAAGACCTTGAAGAGGAGCTCACTGCACCCAATTAAATAACGTAAATTGTTATTTTCGGATAAAGCTTCTTGCGTCTTGCCAATGTACCTGGAACTAATGGACAGAAGTACTTTGTTTCTCAGAGCCTTCTCAACTCAGTTTGGGCAATTTTCGTCCCACTTATTAAGATCCCCCCCTTCCCATATACCACTCTTATTATCTACCAGACGAAACAGTTTAGCCTTTTTACTGAACGGCTGTAGGAAAGGAGTACTGAACCCGGGACGGGGGGGGGGTAGTATTAAAATTTTACTTGGTGGGGGAGGGACGGGTGCACTCACAAAACCCCCAAGCGGCCTTACCCCGTGTCCAGCCCTAACTCCTGGTTCCCCTCCCTTGGACTGGGCTCATGCGGCCCCAGGAGGAGACGAACCGAGGGAGGGCGACCAAAGCCCGTCCTCCACCCGTTGCCACCCCGGGTTGCATTGTCCCCACCGAAAAAAAGAGCGAGGAGCCCAACTCGCCCTGCAGCCGGGCCCGCCGGCGGCGAAGGAGCTCCGGCCGCCGGGGGAGGAAGGCGAGCCCGCAGCCCCGCTACTGCTCCGATTGTTACGCGCCCTCAACTTCACAGAGTGCGGCGCTCAGGGGGCGCAGCGCCGGGAGGAGCTAGGGCGGGAAAGCCGCGCCTCCGCCCGCGGTCTCCAGGCCAGCCGCCCGCGTTCTTCCGGCCAGGAGCCCGCGGCGGGGGAGGGGCAGCCGCCGCCCGCGTTCTCCCGGCACCCGCGGCCGGCGGAAGGGCCGCGCGTCGCGGAAGCGCGGCCGCAGCTGAGGATCAGCTGCTGGAGGAGGCGGAGAAGGAGAGGGAGGAGCCTAGGGGGGAAAGGGAGGGAGGGGACCCTCAGGAAGCCGCGAACGCCACCGAGTGTCTGCACACCTCGCTCAGTCTGCCATGGCTGGTTAAAGAACCATCCGGATCGCAACGCGGGGGGAGGGCTGGGTGGGGGGAGAGCGGCGGCCGCGCGTGAGGCCGAGGGAGGGGCGGCGGCGCGAGCGGCGGCGGCGGCGGTTCCAGCATGAAGAGGAGAGCTGGCCTGGGGGGCAGCATGAGGTCAGTGGTGGGCTTCTTGTCCCAGCGGGGCTTGCATGGGGACCCCCTGCTCACTCAGGACTTTCAGAGGAGACGCCTGCGGGGCTGCAGAAACCTCTACAAGAAGGACCTCCTCGGCCACTTCGGCTGTGTCAATGCCATTGAATTCTCCAACAATGGAGGCCAGTGGCTGGTCTCAGGTAAATCAACCCCCTTCCCCGCCCCGCGCCTCCCGGCCCCCTTCCAACCTCCCCTTTCGCTTTCCCTCGCCACCCTCCTTCTGCCCTCCGCCCCCACCCCCTCCCTCCTCAACCCCCCTTCTGCGGTGGGAAGGTTTGGTGTCAAATTCAAACCCTTGCAGGGGGAGGGAGGGGAAGGAGAGGATGTCTTGTAAAAAAGACCTAAAATGGTTGACAGGTCCTTAATTCGCTTTACCCCCAAGTGCACAGTGATCTCTCCTGATGACTGCCCTGGAAGTGTGGGTCGGGGAGGGGGGCGAGATTACCGCCTGACAAAGTTTGATGGGAAACTCTTCCTCCGTGTACTTTAAAAGGTGCGGGGGGCATTTTGGGGATTCGGAGGGGGAGGAGGCCGAGGCGCGCCGGAGGCCAGGGGGATCTCGAGTCCCTGGCGCCGGTGTCCGGGAGCAGGGGCCTTGGGGCTGGGGGCCGGGCGGTGACAGGCCGGCCGCCGAGGGCTCGGGGGCCGCGACTCGGGGGGCTGGCTGGGTGAGCGAGGAGAGGAGCCGGCGGGTCGCTGTTGGCCGCCCCCGTCGGCGCCCTCAGGGGCCCGGCTCCATCTCCCTTCGCTGTAGTGGCCTCTTCCGCGTCGTGTTTTTCTTACGGTGTAGGCAGTGCCGAAGGCTCTGGAGGCTAAGGGACACCGGCCTGAACTTGAATGCGCAACTTGTGAGGCGGGGTGTGGTGGGTGAGCGACCCCCGGAGACTTGCTGGCTGCAGCCCCGCGCCCGCAACCCCCTTTGCCGGCCGCTGCGGTTGCAGGTGGTCTCCGCTCCTCCTCCCTCCCGCGCAGCTGGGCTCGGCTGCCCCCGGGCTCCCCCTCTGGTGTGGGAAAGTGGCGAAATCGAGGCCGGGGCTCCGGCCGGGCGGTGTAGGCCTCGCTCTCCCGGGGCTCCTAGCGACAGGCAGCTGAATCGATAGCCTATTGCTCCCGGGGAGGCCCGGGCCGGGCGGGCCGCGGCGACAGCTGACCCGGGGGAGGTGCTCCTGCTGCCCGTGGGGGCGCTCTCCGCCGCTGCCCTCCTCCCGGGGGTCTCGGGCCCCAGGCGGGCGAGTGGGATGGGGTCCGCTGGGGGCGGCTCCCCGAAAGCGGGCGAAGGGGCGGAGGGCGAAGACGGCTGATCTGGCGTTCCCGCTCGCCTTCTACCCTGCTCCGTCCGTTTTCCTGCATTGAGAGGGAGGAAGCCGGAGGGAGCCCTGCGCTGGACGTGGCGCTTCGCTTCACCCAGGCCGGTCCCCGAATGGTTTTCTAATTTACGTCAGTGGGCAGTTGGCCAGAAACTTCTGGGATCACGGCAAAGCATCCGTTTTCTTCTCGAGTAACAGTCGGAAGTGGCACGGGCGTACAGTCCAATTTAGGGGTAGCAGAGATAAGACTTGTGTGATCATTTCACGATAAACCTTCTGGGGTTTCTCCAGAACTGACTTGACTTTTCCACCCGAGATCGTTTTCTCTTTGACTAGGTAGATTTTGGCCCTAGATCATCCCCTGAAGAAACCCGATATTCTACTTCAAGGCATACCCCAAACAAAAGCTTCCTTCCCCAACACTGCCAAAAATTCCAAGGGCAGAAATGGGGAAGATCTCTTTAAAGAGCTCACCGGTTTTTTCTTCTGTATTCATTATACTCTAGTCTCCTTTCCAGACTGATGTTTTCCAACAGAGATGTCCCCAGACACAAGGAAATTCTCTCTCCTGGGTGAGGGAATTTGAGGGGGGCTACTCTTTTATAGGCTGAACTAATCATGGCAATTAAATCGTGAGTACAGTCATACATTTCCCAGCTTAACACTTTTTAAAAATAACAGATTTATTAAGATATAATTCACATGCCATACAATTCACCCATTTTAAGTTAACACTTTTTAAAAAATACTACAATGTTGCCTCCATTCTCAATAAGTTACCCTTGTGCAGGACCTTCCTCTATGTCTCAAATGAACCCCATTTTCTCTAGTCTTGGCCAGTTAATTTATCTTAATTGTGGTCTGTAGAAGAGGAGAGTCCTTTCCACAGGGCAGGCTCTGGCAAACCTGGTTTTAGGCATTTATTTCCTTATTTTTCTAGGCCTGAGTTGCCCATCTCCATCATTACTTTCTGGGTTTCAGTCTTCTTTGCTCCTTACTCCTCCTCCTTCCCATCACACTTCCTCTAGCTCAGTCCTTCCTGTTTCCTTTTTATCTACTCCTGTCCTTGTTCCCAGTCCATGCATAAGGACCCCTCCCCCCCCGCGGGCCAAGTTTAGCTCAGGTACACTTAGCTTTTCTTACTGATTCCCTGAACGTACACTTTTGGTTAAAAGCCTTTTTAGCTATTCACCTTCCATTATCAGTACAACTTCTGTGAACAGAAAGTTCCTCCTGTTTGCTTCAGATAAGGAAGCCGGCTCTTGAGAGTCATAAATACACCTTAACTTGTTAAAGCTAGTTAAATATTGTTCTGGGAAGTCCTTCA
The DNA here is from genome assembly GCF_002007445.2 of Ailuropoda melanoleuca. NCBI lineage: Eukaryota > Metazoa > Chordata > Mammalia > Carnivora > Ursidae > Ailuropoda > Ailuropoda melanoleuca. Next base: position 10,730,610 of record NC_048231.1, on the reverse strand, counting down.
ATAATCTTCCCCAATTTAAAACTATTTAAAGTATCAGGCTTACATCTTCTCTTATCTATCATTGTCCTTCTTTAGCAGTCAATACCTGAGGGGAAAGGCTCTTAGGGTTTGAAGTTAATGCTATCTGTCCCTAATGTTTCACAATAATGTGGTGGGAGGCTGGACTCTGGGATGGTAATGAGATTACCTTTATGCATTTTGTTGTTTCTCTTGTATCTTGTCTGGATTGGTTAAAGACTTCAGAAAGTGGTGATTATTATTATTATTAAGATTTTATTTATTTGAGAGAGAGAGAGACAGCCAGCGGGAGAGGGAACACAAGCAGGGGGAGTGGGAGAGGAAGAAGCAGGCTCCCAGTGGAGGAGACCCATGTGGGGCTTGATCCCAGAACGCCGAGATCACGCCCTGAGCCGAAGGCAGATGCTTAACGACTGAGCCACCCAGGCGCCTCAGAAAGTGGTGATTAAAAAGATAGTGTATTCATAGTTTGTTCACTATTTTCATTCCTTAATGTTTGGGCAGGCTCACATTTCTTGTAACTGACACGTCACTATTTGGTAGAATTAACTTAGACCCAGGGCAGAAATATTTGCATGATTCCTGTGGCCTTATAAAATAAGAATTGTTAAGGATACATCATTGCTGTTTTGTTCTAACAGTTGGCCCCTTTTCCAGGGCCCAGTGAGGCCAGCAGATATTAAGAGTAAACCAGAGAAAATCAGGAAGGAGAAAAGGTGTTCTGCTGGGCAGTGAGACTGTCAGCAACAAGTGGGAGGATTTTTTTTTTTATATATTTTAAAACATTAAAATACTTTAACTTAAAAAGTATTTTTCTTTATTGTTCATCAAAGGACGTTACTGTGCTATCCTGTAAGGCAGTGTGGTATTAGCATACACATGGTTGAAATCACTGCTATGTCATTTAATGTGTGACCTTGTAGTCAAGTTGCTAAGCCTCTCTGGGTCTGTTTCGTGATGTACCAGCACTTACCTGAAGGGCTCTCGTGAGAGCCACATTAGGTAAAGTTTAGGTTGTGTGTTGAATAGAATGCCAGGTCTCTCAGAAAATGCTGAGCTTGTTTTCTCTCCCTTTGGTACTTTTAACTTGTGATACCCTTATTAGCTGACACTTGTTCTTACAGTATTGGTAACAGACCTGTGCAAATGGGGCAGACAGGATAGTTTTGTGACTTTTTGATGTGGAATAAGAAGGCATAATGTATGTTGGAGTACTACTCCTAAGACATCCTACCAACATCAAGGAGTGTATGCTAGAACATGTATTTCAGAGATATCCTGGGTTTACCCTTTAAGTCTTTGGTTGCATCTAACAATATTTTTTGATATTTGATATAATTTGATAAATGTTATAATCAATTTGATATAAATTGATATTTAAGACTAATTGATATTAGAACCTGTAGAACTAGCAGATTAATAGGCCATTAGTATGAAGTTTTGAGTTTCAGTGAGAGATTATGATCTCTTTCTTGATGCTTAGGAGTAAAATATAGGAAAAGCACCTTCAGAAGCTTTTCAAATAGGGTCAGTAACTCTACTGTTTCAAAGTGCTAGTCAATAGGAGTTGTGAATGGGGAGAAGCATTTAACTATATTTACTTGGTCATAATATTTCTAACTGAGATAACTAGTCCTATTTCTATTTTACATGGGTCTCTGACTTTATTATCATAAGTTAGGTAGAGATTAATAGCATGAATTGAGGGGTCAGGCTGCCTGGGGGTGAATATCAACTACTTGCTAACTGGGTTACCTTTGTTAAGTCACTCACTCTCCACTTCCTCAGCTATATAATAAGAGCAGTAATACCCCACAGGATTGTGGCGAGGACTGCATGAAATAACACTTGTAAAGTTTTTAACACCAGGGCCTAGCCCTTGCTTTTGCTCTGGTTGCCACTGCTGCAACTCTTCGTATTGTTATTTAGCTTGAACCTCACCAAAAGCTTTTAGGAGATTGACACTTCCAATATCTTACATTTATTTGCACATAGCACAGTACAATGTGAAAAATTGAGAAGGCTCTCAATGAGATGAACTGTTAAAAATGCTTTGTAAATAAGCTTAACCCCAGCATTGTCATCAAAGCTTATTTTTAAGCATCAAATAATAGCTGTGATAATAACCATATGCTCAATTTGAAGCTGTTAATTCATGATCATTTTCTGTTTCCCAATCACTAGTTCTATCAATTTTATGGAATCAGTTTTTTGTAAATAAATTGATCTAAGAGAATGTTATCTACAAAGTGTTTGTCTTTAGCCAGTCTTAACCTCATTAGAACTTCTCATGTATTTAATTGGAATGAATTCGTTGGTCGAGTGGTTAGTTTATCAGGAAAAATATGGTTAGTGGTGGGGCAGATTTGTGACTTGAAAAAGCTTTCATAGTACATACATTTTAATAAGGTGATTAGGGAATTGGTATTTCTTCTGGACTTTTCTATTTACTGATAATGCATTGCTCTGAAGTTGTTAAATTTTATCCTTTGGTCTATTAATTAATTCAACAAATAGTTTTTGAGTGCATAGTTTATAAAGCAGAAGCAATTAGAACAGAAATGATGAATCAGGTATAAACCATGCTCTCAAGCTTGCATTTTAGGAACATTTACTTATCATCTGTAACGGTGCATGGCCCTTTAAAAAATATTTCCCCTCTGCTTTATGATACTTTAATAGATCCCTGATTTTTCTCTGGTTTGCAGTACTTAACAGCAAATAATCCTCTTGCTTATGAGGTTTAGTGGGAAAGAAAGAAGGCTCATAGAGATGGCCTTGGAGGACATTGCTATGATAAATTATAGAGATCGTGTCATAAGGATAAGGTAACGTGGATATTTATAGATGCACATTTTATTTTCCCCTCTTGTTCTTCAGTCAGCTAATTGATACCTGTCAAAGATTGGCAAATTTAGAATTATGCCCAGGTTTGTCACTTCTACTTTAAAATAAGCTAGTGAGGTTGAACTGATGGCCACCAGTCTTATTAGACATTATTAACACAGCAAAAAGCTGTCTTTATGTTCTGTATTGTTCAAAGGATCACCACTGACTTAACTTAGCCAATGTGTTTTTGATATACTAAGAGTTCCTAAGAGGAGCAGTAGCCCTCAGTTATGTATCCTGGTGACCACAAGTGTGTGCTCATTCACTCATTATTGTTAGATTTGGATGTGAAGCGCATTTGGAATCATTTAGATCAGGGAAACTTTATTGACCAGTAAAACTTGAAACACAGTTGCTGCCTCCTGAGTTAAGAAGTAGATGCATTTATCTTATGCATTGAGCCAGTTGAAGAGCACTTCCATTTGTTAATAAATAGCACTTAATTTTATTTTTTTTCTTTTTTATGGTTTCAAGAAGTAATTGCTTTTCTTATTGTTTTAGTCTGAATTTATATACTCAAGAGTAGAATTAAAGCCTTTTAAAATCAAAGGAACTAAAATCCTAATTCAAATGAAGATTACGTAGGTTAAGAAGGAATCGATTCTGTTTTCAATTTTTGGTGCCCCATATTATACGTATTGTCTCTTACAAGTAGAGAACTGAATATTAATCTGTTAGGATTAACCTCAGATTATTGTGAGAATGTGAAATTACATTTCTTTTTTACTTGATTCTCTGTTTTCTTTAAAATTTTGATTTTAAGTTAGAAGGGTTAGGTGACTATTTGCCTGTGAATATGTAAGCTGATTTTAGGTGATCTTTGAATAAATATTTAAATTTTAATAGTACATTTATTTTTATATATGGAAAAGTTAACCAGCATGTATAAAATATTTTTAATGAATTTATTGCTTAAGGTGAGGTTAAAATTTTTAAAAGTCAGTTTAAAGAAAAATAATGTTGCATGTGTTACATGGATATGGCAAAAATCAAAAGTTGATAGAGATTGACTGAAACCTGGGAAATACTGCAGTAGTTAGTCTTTTTTGTATCTTCTTTTTTCCTCATTGAATCAGACAGAAGGAAGGATCTTCATTTTATGGAAAAGGAAGTGGAAAAGTAGAAAGATAACTTGCCCAGAGCTACCTTGCTAGTCTTTGGCAGTCAGCAAGCCAAGTAGGGCCCGTTGCTCCCAGGCACGTTCTAGGTCACCTTTTTATATTTTTCTTTCCCTTTTCTTATAGGGCAATTCACCTTTTCTGGATCTCTTTTAAAAATTGAAAGCTGAGAAATTAGCAATTTCTGAGCACATGTGCAATCTAGTTGCTCCTCTTAGATGATAAATTATATTTCTGTGTTTTGCTGTAAATAAAGTTAACTTATTCCACACAGGTATCTTATGTTTATTTATTCATTAAAAATATTTAATGGAAACATACTATGTGTGCCTCTTTAATCTTAATAATAACTACAAGAATTATTTTTTCTTAGTATTTATTTAGCTTATGATGTGTGCCAGGCTGTCTGCTAAGCACTTTTTATGTCTTATTTGCCACTTGGAAAATAGCCAGTGTTATCTATAGTCTAGAAAGACATAGGCATTTGAAAGTTTTGTTTAATTGTCATAACTAAGTGTTAAAAAAATCAAGAAAGGACATTGATCAGTGACTGCTGAGGGTTCTATAATGCAGAGAACCTTCCCTGGTGGAAGAATAGATATTGGAATTCATTGTTTCTGGTTAAAATGAAGTGAAATATAATTCTTGGGATGAAAAAAGATTACCTTGGCCTATTACCTTGGTCTTTGTAGAAAATTTGGTTCCAATAGCTGCTTCCCAAGTTTCTGTTCTTTTCACCTTTAATACTTATTATTCACTGCTGCCAACAGAAGCTTCCTAAAACTTAACTATCATGATCACACATCCTCTGTTGATCCCTCAAAAAATCTACTGTGCTCCCCAGGGTCCACCAAATTAAAAAGGAATGCCTCACCTGAGGCATTGCTGTTCACAAAGATAAATGTTAAACAATAAAAATAGCTAATTTTTGAGCATGTTATTCATTTACCATGTATCATTTGGGGGTATTTCTTATGTCAGGCATATTTTACATATGTGACCACATTTAATACTTACAAGAACCTTTCCTAAGGTAGGGTTAGTGCTGTTATCCTTATTTTACATATGAAGAAACTGGCGTGGAGAAGTTAAGTGACTTCCAAGGCTCCTGTAGTTTGCAGTGGTGCTGGGTTTGCAGCCTGGGTCTGCTGGAGCAGCTGAGACGTGCTGCTGACTGCTTTGAAATTTTTAGACTATTTTGTAGGATCTGACTTTTCCCCTATATTCTCTTCTCTTGCTGCTCTCACTGTGATACTTTGATAACTGCTTTCCCCCTCCCCCATTTTGTGTAAATGAAGGGAGGGGATGTAGCTGTGGGGATGGATCAGTGGGCTTTGAGCCAATAAGCATAGTTCTGGTCATAGATACTGCACTCACCCCTCCAGCAGATCTCTCTTGGTGCTAGAAATCACTTTACCTGGATGTAATCTCGGCAGTCATCTAAAGTCTCCTTCCTTACACTTTGCGAGTTCCACAATTGTTTACATAAACCATGTAACTTCACACTGGGTTAAACTCACCTGCTTTAGTGAGGTATAATTAGGAGTGGGTATATTCTGGTTACCAGTTTGGTTCCTCTTCTCCCTTAGCCCAACCAGAGTACAAACAACATACATGACTCATACTATTTACTGAGCCTGTAATTTGAGTTTGATATCTGCTGAAAGCATGCTGATTGAGTACATTTGCCTGATTTCAGCCAAAAGAAATAGGTGTCTCCTCATAAGGACATTGATGAATAATGATAAAGTGCTTTTTGGAAGAAGGTTTAAACAATGTAACATAGGATAATTTGCCCAAAGAGCACTGGTAAGTCATTTGGAAGTGCTTTGCCACAGACACAATATCATAAAGGAAGGTATGACTCCTAGACCAGATGATAAGCCTGTTTAATCCTTAGTAAGCTTGAACTATAGCGTTCTTGCAAATAAAATTTACTTCTGTCACCAGCAACTTCACTCTGCTTTTGTGAAAAAGAAGGCATTCCCTTTCCAAGGTTATTCGCAGATTAGGGTTAACAAGGAGGGTTAGCTTCTACTTGGTCTTCACATCAGTTATCCTAAGTCAGGAATTCAGGGAAAGACTTGACAACAGCAGTTTGTCACTTTTGTTATCTGCTTTTCCCATACCTTCACGGACATACTTTCCTTGCTACCTTATTCACTCATTGCACTTTGCAGTGTTGATACCCAAGATTCTATCACGTACCTCTGAGGATGCAGAGTTGATATGCATTGGAGGTCAAGTCCGTGTGCTCTGAGTATTATTTTCTTATTAGGGACAATTTTAAAATGGAAGTTATATTCTGGAGGGCTGGGGCATGTAGGAATCGACGAGAAAATGGCATCTGAGGAAATTGATAGGTTTATAACAGATCCTAGTAGCAGAGATGTTGGTGGAAGGACTGATTCCCATCTTGCCTTTGGCTTCTGTTGGGTTCCTACCTCTTGATACAGTGAGGTAAGATTTCCTCACATGGTTGATAAGCTAACTCTGTATGTCCCCTGCCTACCTTGCTGTTGGCTGGGGTCCTTTATACCTGGGATACTTGGGACTATCCTAATTCCCCCATTGTCCCAGTACAATTATTAGTGCTCCTTTCATTTTAAAGTCCTAGTTTCAGTGATCAGTTACATGGCCAACTCATAATCACCTGAGCTGCCTGGTATTCAAGTAAAACCAAAGCTCTACTCTTCTTAGCTCTTCCTAAGAATGAATGCCTCTGGTGAGAAAGCCTCCAAGCCTCCATTCTGTTGTCAGGTCTTTGAGCTGCCACGTTTAAGGTACTGGATTGAACCTGAGAGACAAAGTGGTTGGTTAGTCAGTCATTTGTCCCTTCCTTTCTTATTAGAAAGGAGTAGAGGCAGCTAAAACCATTAAAAAAACGCCACATCCAGGGCCTAGTCAGTTACCCCTTCGTTTGTATATACCTCCTCTTATAGTTATTGTTCTGTTCACTTGTACATTCTTCTCCCTTTTTAAAAAGTCTTCCTGTGGGTGGTTTTCTTGCAGTTGATTTTAAGGAAAGGTGTTTTTGGGAATGATTCCCCACTGAGTTGGGATTTTTTTTCCTGAGATTTTTTTTTTTAATCCAAAATGTGGGTGTGATATTGATATTAAAACCATGTTATTAAAACTCCATGTTATGGAGTATCTGTGCAGCACCCAGAATACATTTAGATTAAAAGTTGGCCCCTCAAATGTATAGAATGGGCCTTGGAAGGATTTTCAGGAATTGTGGTTTTTCAGGTATATGGCCAGTTGGCTCTAGAATGTCTTTCATGTTGTGAAATGACATCAATAAAGAAGTTTACGAGATCTGGGTTAGACTCCTGATTTCACCATTGTCACTGTGATCTTTTACTACTAACGTTATCTCTCTGTAGAATCATAGAATTTTATTGCTGGAAAAGACTAATGGTCATCTAATTGAAGCTTTTAATTTTACATATAGGGACACAGAGGAGCAAAGAAGTAGAGTGATCTGTAGTTTACGACTAGAAGTAGTACCGTCAGGATTAAAATCTGAATCGGAGTCTTCTGATTGGGTCTCAGTAGGTAAAGTCTCCGGGTTTCTGAAGGACTTTACTCGAGTAAAGTGTTAAACTCTTTCGTTGGCTTCCTCTGCCACTACATTCTTTCCTTATTTATTTTTTTAGGTTTATTTATTTTAAAGAGTGCGTATGCATGAGCAGGGGGAGGGGCAGAGGGAGGGGCAGAGGGAGAGGTGGGGAGAGAACCCTCAAGTAGACTCCCTGCTGAGGGCAGAGCCCAACACAGGACTTAATCCCAGGACCCTGAGATTATGACCTGAGCCCAAATCAAGAGTTGGACACTTACTGACTGAGCCATCCAGGCGCCCTTCTGCTACTGCCTTCTGTCTGCAGTTTCATTGTCCCTGAACATGGTGGTTTTGATTAAGTTGGCAGTGCCTGTTATTTTAGAGATGAGTCAGTAGAGATTTTCCAGGTTGGAGGCAGACTGTCACTCTGGCTGAGTCTTCAGTTTTAATTCTTAGTCTGCCTATACTTCCCTTACTTTGGAAAGTCTGTTTCCTTCCAAGAACATTACTCAGGAGGAGGAATTTTCTGCAAACCTAGGTGCCTGTCAGATCTTGTTATACAATTTCTCTCATTCTGGATTTCCATTCAGGTCTTGTATCTAAATTTCAGTTGTATCTTTTATGTTACTACTTAAGGCCAAGTGACTAATTGGAACCTCTGAGGACTGTTGTGTTTCTTTTTTTTTTTTTTATAGGTGTCTTAACCAAGTTTCATGGTTTAGTACAGATATCACTAGCTGCCATAGATGGCTGAAGCATGTGTTTTTGCCTTCCACATACTGGCAAGAAACAGCTGAAATTTGCATGTTTGACAACCAGCTTCAAACAGTCCTTGAGACTCAGTGTTGACATCTGTGTTTATACCTGCTTGTGGGTGGGTATTGTGTGCCTTCCTAAAAGGACTAAAAAGCACTGGGCCTGCATTGGTTCAACCTTTTTAGAATTGCTCAAGAAGAGAAAAGAAAGCTTTATTATGTTGTTAATGTTGCTTATGCAGGGTATTTTGCAAAAGTCAGGCAGGTAGTGTTCTTATTTTAAAAAATGAAAAAATGAGAAACTACTCACAATAAATGAAGAGAGTGTCTGTGATATAATCAGGAGATCATATTGTCCAGGTTAGTTCTGTATGGCAGAAGAAGTGAGACTGGACATTGTACATGATCTGTGGTCTGGAAGTACCTAACAGTGCATTGTACTATCTTAATAACTTCCTTGTAAGTCCTTACTGTTGTTGAGATCCAAGAATCTGTTTTTAGTGTTCCCCTAGCTCTATTTGAGGAGCTTTTGCCCTTTGACATTTCACTAATTCCATACTTTATTATTGAGAATTTCCTGTTGAATCATGCAAGTCAATAGAATAGGGCATTTAGAAGACAAGCTTCCCACTTACTCATAAGTTTTTAAAAAGATCATGTATTAATTATAGGAAATTCAGAAAATAAAGAGACATTTAAAGAAAGGAAGTATACCACTTAGGATGACCATTTTTGACACATGGGACATATTTTTAGCCTTTTTTGTATGCACGTGTACATATTTTAAAAATAAAATTGAGGGGTGCCTGGGTGGCTCCATTGGTTAAGAGCCCTACTCTTGATTTCAGCTCAGATCGTGATCTCAGGGTTCTGGGATGGAGCCCTGGGTCGGGCTCATCAGGGAGTCGGCTTGAGATTCTTTCTCTCCCTCTTCCTTGGCCCCTCCTCTTGCTTGTGTTCTCATGCTCTTTCCCTCTCTCTCTCTCAAATAAATAAATTTTTAAAAAATTTTTTAAAAATTGGAATTAGGTCATCTCTGCTGTTTTGTAACTGTTTTCTCAATATTAACATTTTTTTTGGTATGTCATTGAATATTTCTCAGAAGCAGTGTTTCTCAACCTCAGCAGTATTAACATTTGGGGCTCAGTAATTCTGTGTTGTGGGGGCTGTCGTGTGCTTGTAGCATGTTTAGCAGCATCACCGGCCTCTAACCAGTATATGCCAGTAGCACCTCCCCCACTGTGTTGACCAGAAATGTCTCCAGACGTTGCCAGATGGTCCAGGCAGGAGAGCACTCTGGTTGAGAATCACTGTCTAAATAAAAAATTCTTAGACTCTTTGGTCTCAGTACCCCTTAAAAGTCATTGAAGACCTCAAAGAACTTCAGTTTATGTAGGTCATTTTTATCAGTTTTTATTGTATTAGAATTTAAAACTAATAAAGCTTAAAAATTCATTTAAGAAAGAAATAATAAACTTTATATTAACATAATAATGTCTTAATGAAAAGTAACTATTTTCCAAAATAAAAAATAGTGAGAGGAGTAACTTATTACCTCTTTCCAACTCTTTAGTATCATAATAGACATTATCAAGGCATTTACATTTAATCTGTTGTGAAATGTTGGTTTAGCTGACATATATGAAGAAAATTCAGCCTTACACAGGTATGTAGCTAGAAAAGGGAGAGTATTTTAATGCCTTATCAGATAACCATGCATATTCTTTGAGATTATATCAAAACTCAACAAGTGGAATTTTCTTAAAGATTAGTTGCAAGGTAGAACCTGAAACCATATCAGAGAAATTTTCAGTCTGTTACATTAAAATCCTTTAGTCTGTAGGAGTGCCTGGGCGGCTCAGTCGCTTAAGCAACCGGCGCTTGGTTTAGGCTCAGGTCATGATCTCAGGGTTATGAGTAGGGGAGTCTGCTTGAGATTCTCTCCCTCTCACCCCCTGCCCTTCCGCACCCCTGTGCGCACACATGTGCACACACTCTCAAAGTAAGTAAATAAAATCTTTTTAAAAAGGCCTTCCCCTTAGGTTGTTGGCTTTTGAAAAATTCAAAGATCAGGCAACCTTGAGGCTGCATTCCTCTATGGCAATAACTGGCTGGAGCTGTATAGTGGCTTGTTTTTTAAAAGGGTTATAGGCCGCCCCTTATTCTGACAGGTGTCACTCATTTGTTTTGAGGCTAAATCATGGTAAGGAGCACAGTCTCTGGAGCCAGATTACCTGGCTGGGATTCAGATCCCAACTCCCGCTCTTGATTGCTGTGTACCTTCAGGTTATTTAGCTTTTCTGTAGTTTTATCTGGATAATAAGGATAACAACAATACCTACTTCATAGGATTGTTAAAAGCAAAAGCGTTAGAAGAGCCACTAAATGTAAAACCCTTAGGATAGCCTCTAGCCCAGAGCAGATTTAGCTAAGTTAGCTATTGTTCGAGTTCAAACAGCACATGATTGGCTAACATTTCTGTAGCTCATACTATGTATCAGGCAATGGTCCAAGCCCTTCACACAGATCTATCTCATTAATCCTAACGTAACAGTATAAAACAGGTAGAGTTATTTTCTCAATTTTGCAGATGAAAGGATACAATTGAGAGAGGTTAAGTAATCTGCCTGAAGGCTCTCAGCTAGTAAGTGGTAGCAACACTGAGAGTTGAACCTATGCACTTGTATTCTGAGCCTGTGGTTTTGAATGCTGTACTGCCTCACGCTACATCTACATCTAAAATAGGTCTAATTCCAGAAGTGGCAGGCTTGGGTAAATGGAGAGTAGTGCTCTTAATGTTTTTGTAAGTGATTTGAGGAGAATATGCATATAAATATCTCAAATTTATATATGACATCATTTCCTTCCGGTAGTGAAACACCAAACCAATAAGGATAAACTGCAGGCAACTGTTTTTATCTGGGGGAAGTGAGTGAGAACAGTGAGTGACTTTCTTTCTGTCTTCCTTCCTTTCTTAAGAGTGAGAGCATGGGAGGGTAGGGGCAAAGGGAGAGGGAGAGAGAGAATCTCAAGCAGCCTCCACACGCAGCAGAGCCAAACCAGGGCTCAGTTTCATGACCCCTGAGATCATGACCTGAGCCGAAACCAAGAGTGGGATGCGTAATGGACTGAGCCACCCAGGTGACCCTGATTACTGACTTTCACAGTAGGTAAGTGTAAAATTAAATAATGAAAAATAACAGACTGCATGATGTGCTTCAAGATATTCAGTAAGGAGAGTCATTTTGGTCTATTATTTGAAGGTCAGAAAGGCCAGCAAATACTCCAAACCCATTAGGATAGCTATTACTTAAAAACGAAATGAGACAAAACAAAGCAGAAAATAACAGGTGTTGGTGAGGATGTGGAGAAATTGGAAGTCTTGTGCAGTGTTGGTAGGAATGTAAGACGGCACAGCCATTGTGGGAAACAATATGGCAGTTCCTCAGAAAAGTAAACAGAATTACCATATGATCCAGGAATTTCATTTCTGGGTATAAACCCCAAAGAATTGAAAACAGGGAATTGAGCAGATAATTTGTACATTGTACACTCATGTTCATAATAGCATTACTCACTGTAGCCAAAGGGTGGGAGCATGAATGGACAAACAAAATGTGGTATATACATAAAATAGAATATTATTCAACCTTTAAAAGGAAACCCTGACACATGGCACAGTATGGATGAACCTTGAAGACATGATGATGAAATAAGCTAATTATAAAAGGAAAGATTTTTATGAGTCCATTTATGAGGTGCTTAGAGTAGTTGAACTGATAGAGGCAGAAAGAGGGTCTCTATAGAGTTAGAATCGTGGTTGCCAAGGGCAGGGGGAAGGCAGGAATGGAGATTTATTATTTAGTGGATACAGAATTTCAGTTTGGGAAGACGAAAAAGTTTTGGAGATGGGTCGTGGTGATAGTTGCATAACAATGTGAAAATGTGAATGTATTTAATCCCACAAAACTCTACACTTGAAAATGACTTAAGAAAAACCCCCAGCAAAATGCTAGGCATCTCTAGGAAAAAAAAATTGGAGACAAAATGGAAAATGCTTTTCTTTCCTGTGTAATGCAGTAGGGCAGACTCACTTAAAATTCTTAGTAGTGCTTTGGCCTCTCCACTTTGGTAAGACGGATACAACTTGGTTTAGGCTCCCGGCGTAGCTCCTTGGATTATTAGCAGGTCAATATCTCTCTCTGATGCTCATCTGGAAAAAGGGTTTATATAATTCTTACCTCACAAGCAAAGATGTATGTGAATGAATTTCTGTACTAATAATAATGCTAATTATTTTCATCTTTGGGAAAATAGCAAAACAGACTTTATTTCCCAGTCACTGAAGTGGCTGGCTGTGTGGCCCACCGGCTCTGCCTCTGTATCTTCATGCTGCGTCTTAGAACTCAGGAGACTTATGGGCCACACAAAAGTTTGGCTTCACAGAGTGGCGATTATATACACTGCAAAGAAGGAGTAAATAGGCTAAAAAGATTTAAGTCAGGCTGAATAATCTGCCAAAGGCAGATGCTTAGCTGACTGACCCACCCAGGTGCCCCTACAATGTAAAAGGGTATTAACTAAAATTGCTATTCCCAACAGGTAACCTCTGTTAGACATTTTGATTTTGCCCTTCCATGTGTGAATTTATGTATTTTTTTTTTTTATTAAAATGTATCAAGGTATTGACTGACTCAGTAGAGCATGTAACTCTTGATCTCAGGGTTGTGAGTTCAAGCCTCACATTGGGTGTAGAGATTACTTAAAAATAAAATCTTAGAAAAATGTATCATGCTATTCATACCCTTATGCCACCTAAAACAAGAGTTGGAAACATTCGGACAAGTTCATGAATGATACGTATAAGAAACTAGAACATTTTGAGGGGTCTGTATATCTAATATATGACGCACTGGGTAAGTGTTTTTACATTATCTCAATACACACACAACCCTGCGAGATAGTTGGTATTTTATTCGTTTTAGAATCATAAACTGAGGTTAGAGAAGTAGAATAACTCGCCCAGGGACACATGGGTAGTGCATCTGTGCACTTTTCTTCTAGAGCTTGCACTTACTTCATGTACCCTTCCATAGTACCACCTTTGCTAGGACCCAAAATCCTGGCTCAAATCCCATTTTAAAAAAGAAAATAGTGTTTTGAATAGTTAATACAGTTGCTAACACTTTTTTATCTTAGTGATTATTCCGTGTCAGTACAGACAGAAGTGCCTCATGCTTTTTTTTTTTCCCCTACGTGTCCCAATACATGGTACATACGTGAACAATCAGCTTTTTTGCATTTTATTGTGGTAAAATACACATAACACACTGGGGCGCCTGGGTGGCACAGCGGTTGGGCGTCTGCCTTCGGCTCAGGGCGTGATCCCGGAGTTATGGGATCGAGCCCCACATCAGGCTCCTCCGCTATGAGCCTGCTTCTTCCTCTCCCATTCCCCCTGCTTGTGTTCCCTCTCTCGCTGGCTGTCTCTATCTCTGTCAAATAAATAAATAAAAAATCTTTTAAAAATACACATAACACAAAATTTACCATTTTTACTATTTCTAACTGTATAGTTCAGTTGCATAAAGTGCATTCACATTGTTATGGAACCATCATCACCATTCATTTTCAGGACTTTTTCATCTTGCAAAACTGAAACTCTGTTCCCATTAAACAACCACTTCCCGTTGTCCCCCTCCCCCCAAGCTCCTGGCAGCCACCATCTACATTATGTCATTATGAATTTGACTAGATGCCTCATATAAGTGAAATTGTACAGTGTTTGTCCTTTTGTGTTTGATTTGTTTCATTGAACAGTAATTTTAACCCAACTTCTGATGGCCTTTTAAATGGTTTAGTCTCTTGCTCTTCAGATAATATGCTGCAGGCATATTTGATCCTGAGTTTCAGAATGCTTTCTCAGTCCCGTCCTCTGCTTGGCTGAATTTGTGAAGAGGCCCAAAACAAATTCTTTTCCTTCTGGGCCTCAGCTTTTCTGGACTATAAAAAAAAGAATAATTTTAAATAATAACTTCTGTTACAGTATGCTATGAGGTCTTGTATAGTTTTTGCTTATATTATAGCTCAGGACCCTTTGAAAGAGTATTCTTTTTTATTTATTTATTTTACAATGCAGGGCTCGAACTTATGACCCTGAGATCAAGACCTGAACTGAGATAGAGTCGGATGCTTAAACTGACTGAGCCATGCAGGCACCCTGAAAGAGTACTCTTTTAAATATAAAGTTTTTTTTGTGGGGTGTCTGGGTGGCTCAGTCAGTTAAGCATCTGTCTTTGGCTCAGGTCTGTCCCAGGGTGCTGGGATGGAGCCCTGCATCGGGCTCCCTGCTCGGCGGGGAACCTGCTTCTACCTCTCTCTCTGCTGTTCCCCCTGCTTGTGCTTCCTCTCTCTCTCTGTCAAATAAATAAAACCTTAAAAGGTTTTTTTTAACTACGAAACTGCTGCCACAATGTGATTATAGTACATTTTGAGATGAGTTGGTGAGTTTAGTGCAGAATTAAATCAATCCAAAATGACCAGTGTCAGAATAGCTATGTTCCTTTGGCGTTCTCAGATGAATTAAAGCTAAGCATTTGTTCATGAGGAAATCAGGCTTAGAAGCCCTGTCCTCTGCTTGTCCCTTGCCTGGTCCTGGTGCCAAGCAGAAAGGCCTTTCCTTCCTACGAGGTCCCTGTGCTCCCCCAGAGAAGCCCTAGAGAGACTGGGGTTAACCCCATGGAAGCACCCGGCCATCAGGCTCGCAGAGCTGGCTTAAAGGATCAAACTCTTCACCTGGATTATTTGCAGGTCCGACAGTCTCTCTGCATGGAAGCATCCAATACACCTCTACTCTTTTGAATTTGACTAGATGATTCACAGAGAGAGGAGAACTATCGAGTTTTTTTCAGGTTCTGAACTGATTTATCCTTATTTCACCAGCCCTCCTTTGCTTTGTGGGGTCAGAGATTTGGCCACAGCTGTTATGCTCCCTCTACTGGCTTAAAAGTAGCTCAGCAATATCAGGTGATGACCTAGTTTGCGCCCACTGTGGTTTTTGTCAGTACATGGTTGAAAAGTGTTGTCATTGCACAGAACTCTTTTTTTTTCTTAATTTATTTATTTGAGAGAGAGAGAGAGATAGCCAGAGAGAGCGGGAACGCAAGCAGGGGGAGTAGGAGAGGAAGACGCAGGTTCCCAGCGGGAGAGCCTGATGTGGGGCTCGATCCTGTAACGCCAAGATCACGCCCTGAGCCGAAGGCAGACGCTTAACGGCTGTGCCACCCAGGCGCCCCATGCACAGAACTCTTAATACCTTGCCTAAGGAAATTAATGTGTGCGTGTGTGGGGGGGAGTGCACCTTACTTCTTCTGACACTAACCTTGAGGGCAAAGTAGAAGCAGCAGCCCTGCCACAGCCATAATTTCTGCCTCAGTGATTCCAATCTCCTGTGGACTTGGGCTGTCATCATCATGTTAGATACTAAGGACACATCATTTTAAATGATCCCAAGGCATTCTACAAATAACCATGTATTTTAAATTACTAAGCATTGTTTGGCAAAATTAAATCATCCTATCAATGTCTAGAATGAACACTAAAGATAATGCTGTCTGGATGATGCCGGAAGACCCTTAGCAGAGAGTGGTTATGTCTTTAAAGTGCATAGGTGTAGATATTACTGTTTTTTTTTAAAGCTGCTCCAGTTCAGGAGAGGTTGTGCTGCCTGGCATTGGTCTGAGTGAATGAATACAAGTGCCATCAGCTCTGTATTTCTTTGCCATGAGTATCCCAGCCCATCCTGGGGAGTCTTGTTTTCATTTTTCCTTTTCTGTCATGACATTTTTTAAAAAGTTTTCTTTATTTAAGTAATCTCTACATCCAGTGTGGGCTCAAACTCACAACCCTGAGATTGAGAGTCACATTCTCTTCTGACTGAGCCAGCCAGGCGCCCCTCTATCATGAACATTTTATTTTTTATTTTTATTTTTTTTAAAGATTTTATTTATTTATTTGACAGAGAGAGACAGCCAGCGAGAGAGGGAACACAAGCAGGGGGAGTGGGAGAGGAAGAAGCAGGCTCCTAGCAGAGGAGCCTGATGTGGGGCTGGATCCCACAACGCCGGGATCACGCCCTGAGCCGAAGGCAGACGCTTAACGACTGAGCCACCCAGGCACCCCTATCATGAACATTTAAAAAATCCGAAATGTTTTATTTTATGTAAATGTTCAAACATTCATGGAAGTATAGTATTCCCAACTGTAATAATTACCAACATTTTATTGATAACCTATTCCCCCTACCTTTTTTTTTTTTCTGGAATATTTTAAAGGAAATCCCAGAGATACTATTTCGCCTATTTCAGTATGCATCCCTAATTGATAAACACTTTTTTTCTTTTTTAACAGCACCACAATGCCATTATTATACTTAAGATACATAACAATACTGGGGCACCTGGCTGGCATAGTCAATAAAGCATGTGACTCTTGATCTTAGAGTTGTGAATTCAAGCCTGAAGTTGCGCGTGGAGCCTACTTAAAATAAGAGAGACATAACTATACTTCCTTAATATCATAAAACGTAAAGAAAAGCAGAGAGATGAGCGCTGAGTAATGCATAGAATTGTTGAATCACTATATTGTACACCTGAAACTAATAAAATACTGTATGTTAAATACATGAAATTTAAAAAATCAATTAAAAAAGCAAAAAAAGTAATTGGATTTGACAAAATGTTGACAATTTGTTAAATTTGCTTGTAGTCTTTTTTTAAAGAAATGAAACTTTACAGATACAGTCGAAGTCCATTTTTACTAGATGTGTTTACGAACAATATATGGTATAACTTATACAAAGTTATAAAATTATTTTTATGTATTTAAAAATATATACTTAATGTTATCTTTTACATATCCTTCTGAAACTTTATTACTTACCATTAGGTTTTCAAGATTTATTCATGTTGTTACACATATTTCTAGTTCATTTTAACTGCTCTATGGTGTTCTATTTGGTTTAGATTTAATTTGTATTTGTATTCCAATAGAACTTATTAATTTATATATTTGTGAATATGTTGTTTGCTTTATGCTATTATAAACAGTGATGCAGTGAACATTCTTGCACATTTCCTTGTGGCACTTTGTAGGAATGTATTTAAATTGTAATATGCATTCCCCTGATTACTTTAGAGGTTGAGATCCTCTGTAATATTTTTTGGCTATTTGGATTTCCTCTTCTGTGAATTGTCACATTTGCCTCTTTTCCTAATAGTTTTAAAAATTGATTTGCAGGAATTCTTTGTATATTTTGGATACTAAGCCATTGCCAGTTTTGTGTATTGCTAGAATCCTTAAATTCAGGCAGTCTTTTCCTGGTCCCTCCCTGTTCCTGGTCTCTCAGTTTACTCCAGTTCAGCCAGCATCTATTTTTATTCCTATGCTCCCTTGTTCTATTCTGACTTATACATTTGTGAGTCGCATTACCAAGGTGGGGAATCCCTTCAGTTGTCCATTAGATGAACTTCTTTGTCATTTATGGTTTATTTTTGGTTCTGTAAGGCAGGCAACGTAGAATAGTGGTTAAGAATGGAGGCTATGAAGAAATTGAGTCAGTGATAAATAACCTTCCAAATAATAAAACTCCAGGCCCAGACGGTTTTCCTGGGGAATTCTACCAAACATTCAAAGAAAGAAATAATACCTATTCTCCTAAAGCTATTTCAAAAAATAGAAACAGAAGGAAAGCTACCAAACTCATTCTATGAGGCTAATATTACCTTGATCCCCAAACCAGGCAAAGACCCCCTCAAAAAGGAGAATTACAGACCGATTTCTCTAATGAATATGGATGCCAAAATCCTCAACAAGATCCTTGCTAATAGAATCCAACAGTACATTAAAAGGATTATCCATCATGACCAAGTGGGATTCATACCTGGGATGCAAGCATGGTTCAACACTCGCAAATCAATCAATGTGATACATCATATCAACAAGAAAAGACTCAAGAACCATATGATCCTCTCAATTGATGCAGAAAAAGCATTTGACAAAATACAGCATCCTTTCCTGATTAAAACCCTTCAGAGTGTAGGAATAGAGGGTACATTTCTCAATCTCATAAAAGCCATCTATGAAAAGCCTACTGCAAGCATTATTCTCAATGGGGAAAAGCTGGAAGCCTTTCCCTTAAGATCAGGAACACGACAAGGATGCCCACTCTCGCCACTATTATTCAACATAGTACTAGAAGTCCTTGCAACAGCAATCAGAAGACAAAAAGGGATCAAAGGTATCCAAATCGGCAAAGAAGAAGTCAAACTGTCTCTCTTTGCAGATGACATGATACTCTATATGGAAAACCCAAAGGAATCCACTCCCAAACTATTAGAAGTTATAGAACAATTCAGTAAGGTGGCAGGATACAAAATCAATGCCCAGAAATCAGTTGCATTTCTATACACGAATAACGAGACTGAAGAAAGAGAAATTAGGGAATCCATCCCATTTACAATAACACCAAAAACCATGCGTTACCTTGGAATTAACTTAACCAGAGACGTAAAGGACCTATATGCTAGAAACTATAGATCACTTTTGAAAGATATTGAGGAAGACATAAAAAGATGGAAAAATATTCCATGCTCATGGATTGGAAGAATTAACATAGTTAAAATGTCCATACTACCCAGAGCAATCTACACTTTCAATGCTATCCCGATCAAAATACCGAGGACATTTTTCAAAGAACTGGAACAAATAGTCCTTAAATTTGTATGGAACCAGAAAAGGCCCCGAATCTCCAAGGAACTGTTGAAAAGGAAAAACAAAGCTGGGGGCATCACAATGCCGGATTTCGAGCTGTACTACAAAGCTGTGATCACAAAGACAGCATGGTACTGGCACAAAAACAGACACATCGACCAATGGAACAGAATAGAGAACCCAGAAATGGACCCTCGGCTCTTTGGGCAACTAATCTTTGATAAAGCAGGAAAAAACATCCGGTGGAAAAAAGACAGTCTCTTCAATAAATGGTGCTGGGAAAATTGGACAGCTACATGCAAAAGAATGAAACTTGACCACTCTCTCACACCATACACAAAAATAAACTCCAAATGGATGAAAGACCTCAATGTGAGACAGGAATCCATCAAAATTCTAGAGGAGAACATAGGCAACAACTTCTATGACATCGGCCAGAGCAACCTTTTTCACGACACATCTCCAAAGGCAAGAGAAATAAAAGATAAAATGAACTTATGGGACTTTATCAGGATAAAGAGCTTCTGCACAGCCAAGGAAACAGTCAAAAAAACTAAGAGACAGCCCACGGAATGGGAGAATATATTTGCAAAGGACACCACAGATAAAGGACTGGTATCCAAGATCTACAAAGAACTTCTCAAACTCAATACACGAGAAACAAATAAACAAATCATAAAATGGGCAGAAGATATGAACAGACACTTTTCCAATGAAGACATACAAATGGCTAACAGACACATGAAAAAATGTTCAAAATCATTAGCCATCAGGGAAATTCAAATCAAAACCACACTGAGATACCACCTTACGCCAGTTAGAATGGCAAAGATAGACAAGGCAAGAAACAACAATTGTTGGAGAGGATGTGGAGAAAGGGGATCCCTCCTACATTGTTGGTGGGAATGCAAGTTGGTACAGCCACTCTGGAAAACAGTGTGGAGGTCCCTTAAAAAGTTAAAAATTGAACTACCCTATGACCCAGCCATTGCACTACTGGGTGTTTACCCCAAAGATACAGACGTAGTAAAGAGAAGGGCCATATGCACCCCAATGTTCATAGCTGCATTGTCCACAATAGCCAAATCATGGAAGGAGCCGAGATGCCCTTCAACAGATGACTGGATTAAGAAGCTGTGGTCCATATATACAATGGAATATTACTCAGCTATCAGAAAGAACGAATTCTCAACATTTGCTGCAACATGGACGGCACTGGAGGAGATAATGCTAAGTGAAATAAGTCAAGCAGAGAAAGACAATTATCATATGATTTCTCTCATCTATGGAACATAAGAACTAGGATGATCGGTAGGGGAAGAAAGGGATAAAGAAAAGGGGGGTAATCAGAAGGGGGAATGAAACATGAGAGACTATGGACTATGAGAAACAAACTGAAGACTTCAGAGGGGAGGGGGTGGGGGAATGGGATAGACTGGTGATGGGTAGTAAGGAGGGCACGTATTGCATGGTGCACTGGGTGTTATACGCAACTAATGAAGCATCAAACTTTACATCGGAATCTGGGGATGTACTGTATGGTGATTAACATAATATAAAAAAATAAATTAATTAATTAAAAAAAAAAAAGAATGGAGGCTATAGAGTCTTAACTGCTTGCTTTTGCATCTTAACTCAACCACATTACTTACTGTGTGTGACCATGGCAAGTTACTTCACCCTCTTGTACTTGGCTTTATAATCTATAAAGTCCATGCGGGTAGAGCTGCTGTGATCCCCATTTTATATTTGATGAAACTCAGGCTCAGAGAGATTAAATTAGAAACATGAGTAAGTAGAAAAAACATGTGGGCCTTTTTATCTTTTAATTTTACACTTTAGATAGAGAAATGGGTACAGAGAAATACTTCTGTAATAGAGGATACACAGTAGCAAAAGCCATGATAGGTCCCTGACCTGTGGCCTCAGTGTTGGGGAAAAACAGTAAGAGTAGAACTATGGAGAACTAAAGTGCCCACTGCCTGAATAAATCTATTAATAGGGTGAAAAACTCCTCTGTGTCATTATTCATAAAAGAAAACAACAAAAACCCCAGCCTTTGTATTTGTGACTTTAACCTAAAATAAATATAGAATTTTTCTTAAGATTTTATTTTTAGGGGCGCCTGGGTGGCGCAGGCGTTAAGCATCTGCCTTCAGCTCAGGGCGTGATCCCAGCGTTCTGGGATCGAGCCCCACATCGGGCTCCTCTGCTGTGAGCCTGCTTCTTCCTCTCCCGCTCCCCCTGCTTGTGTTCCCTCTCTCGCTGGCTGTCTCTATCTCTGTCAAATAAATAAATAAAATCTTTAAAAAAAANAAAGATTTTATTTTTAAGTAATCTCTACACCCAACATGGGGCTTGAACTCACAATCCTGAAATCAAGAGTCGCATGCTCCACTGACTAAACCAGCCAGGCGCCCCAAGATACAGAATTTAGATAACCATCCCAGGCCAGAGAACCCATAGTTGAAATAGGCAAATCATAAACACAGAACACTGGGTCGCACTTAAGGGTTCAGTTTGGTAGACAATGAAGGGGGAGGAGGAATAGAACTTGATTTTAACCAACAGTGAAAGAAAGAAGGAACTGAAGGAGCAAAGGCAGCTTCTTTCTAGGGGAGAGAGAATAAGTTTGACTTGGCCACTGTCTCTTCTTTGATTTTTTTTTTATTATAAAAGGAAATATGTTTATGGAAAAAAGTCAAGTACTACAGGGAGGTATAAAGTAAGTAAAAATTAAAATATAAAAGTTTCCCAGTGGTAGAAACCCAAAAGAATTAAAAGCAGGGACTTGAACAGATACTTGTACACCCATGTTGTTAGCAACATTATTCACAATAGCCAAAAGGTGGAAACAACCCAGATGTCCATCAGTGGATGAATGGATAAAGAAAATATGGTGTGCGTGTATAACAGAATATTATTTAGCCTCAAAAAAGAATGCTACAATATGGATGATCTTTGAAGATACTATGCAAAGTGAATAAAAACGACACTATTGTATGGTTCCACTTACATGAGTTACCTAGAACAGTTAAGTTCATAGAGGCAAAAAGTAGAGTGGCGGTTACTGGGGATGGGAGAAGTTATTGTTTACTGGGGACAGAATTTCAGTTTGGGATGATAGAAAGATTCGGGGGATGAATCGTGGTGATGGTTGCACAACAGTGCAAATATAGTGAATGCCACTGAATTGTATACTTAAAAATGGTTAGGATGGTAAATTCCATGTTATATGTATTTTACCACAGTAAAAAAGTTTTCCGGGCCGCCTGGGTGGCACAGCGGTTAAGCGTCTGCCTTCGGCTCAGGCTCAGGGTGTGATCCCGGCGTTATGGGATCGAGCCCCACATCAGGCTCCTCTGCTAGGAGCCTGCTTCTCCCTCTCCCACTCCCCCTGCTTGTGTTCCCTCTCTTGCTGGCTGTCTCTATCTCTGTCAAATAAATAAATAAAATCTTAAAAAAAAAAAAAGTTTTCCAACTCTAGCCTGGAGGTGGTGTCCACTATAAACAATTTCTTTTATAGCTATATAGATAGGCAAATATAAGCATAGATATGCAAATATGAGCATTTTAATTCAAAGTCTACTCTTTGGGGGCACTCATTCAGGTGCTGGGGACTCCACAGTATACAAAATTGACAAGGTTCCTTTGGTCATGGAGGTTTTTAAAATGTTGTTTTACACAAAATGGATTTTGGTACACATTTTGTTTTACACCTTACATTTCCCCTTAATGAAGACCTTTGGACATCTTTCCAAGTTAGTTCTTACAGATTTACTGATTTCATAGCTGCATGGTATGCCCTTATATGGATGTGCTGTAATTTGTAGCTGTTATATGGAATGGAGGAGGGGAAGAAGAGGTACAGAGATTGCTGTGGTTTGCTGCTTGTGTTTGCCCCTTTTGTAACTTAAATTTTTATTAGGAGAATAACATAGGCTTGTTATAAAAAGTCAGTGCCAAATATATCAAATAAAAGTAAAAGCCCTCCAATCTGTTCTTTTCCCCTCTTTTAATCCTATTCCCTGGAAATGGTAACCACTGTTAATTATTGTTAACACTTGAAAGTATTCATCCTTCCAGACATTCTTAATGCATCTGGAAGTATAAAAAATACACAGAATATACATATTCTCATTCTTTAGGAGCTGGCTCATGCAGTATAATACTGCTCATTTAATTCAGACTTGCAAGTTACGCAGAGGAAAGAGCTAGACTGGGCTTCATGCGAGCTAGGCTCTATCTGGATCATGCTGTGACAGGCAGTTCCTTAGTTGTCATTTGCATGCTGTCCCATAGTCAGTGCGATCACATCAAGAAAAGAAAACTAGTATGCTTAGAAATATTACTGTAGAGTTCTTTGGTTGCAAGCGTTAGAAACCAACTCAACGTCTGTTAGACAAAAATGATGGGGGGGCCATTATAGAAGGATTTTAGGTAGCAAGAAAAGAAATATCTATTTATTTAAAAAAAATTTTTTAAAGATTTTATTTATTTCTTTGACAGAGAAGGAGCACAAGCAGGGGGAGCAGCAGAGGGAGAGGGAAAAGCAGGCTCTCCGCTGAGCAGGGAGCCCGATACAGGGCTCGATCCTAGGACCCTGGGATCATGACCTGAGCTGAAGGGAGATGCTTTACTGACTGAGCCACCCAGGCACCCCAAGCGAAGAAATATTTAAACAACTGAGTCTCTGGAAAGTCAGGAATAGGGTGGCTTTGAGGGTTTCAATATCATTGTTTATCCCTTTCAATTTCTATAGGTCTGTTCAAGTTTTCCTGGGGAAAAGTGAGTGGCTTAGAGACCATGTGTCTACTGATGGTTAAGGGGGTAGAGCCTGGGTTTATGTGCCCCATCAGAATCTTAACAGAGTTGGGGAGTTGCAGTTTTGGAAAGGATGGGATTCAAGGCTGGCAAAACTGAGAGTCAGCCATTTTAACCTTAGATTCTTACTCCCCTCTCAAGGAGGAGATGACCGCCGGGTTCTGCTATGGCACATGGAACAAGCTATCCATTCCAGAGTCAAGCCCATACAGCTGAAAGGAGAGCACCATTCCAACATTTTTTGCCTGGCCTTCAACAGTGGGAACACCAAAGTATTCTCTGGAGGTGAGAAGAAGGGAGATTTCTCCCTTGGGCAATTCACTGCGGCTGAGATTTTAGATAAAGGAGTGCTAAAATAACTCCTTGTTTTTCTTCCTTTATTTCACTAAGCTGTAGAATTACTGGTTTCCCATAGCTTATCTTTTCTTCATTGTAGCAGTTTAGACAGGTATATGAGAGCAATTCCTCCCTCCCCCTTTCCTTTCCTTTCCTTTCCTTTCCTTTCCTTTCCTTTCCTTTCCTTTCCTTTCCTTTCCTTTCCCTTTCCCTTTCCCTTTCCCTTTCCCTTTCCCTTTCCCTTTCCCTTTCCTTTCCCTTTCCTTTCCCTTTCCTTTCCCTTTCCCTTCCTTTTCTTCCTTCTGTTCTTTTGATCCTTCACTCTCATTCTTTCTTTTTTGGTAGAAAACTTTTTACATTGCAATCTGGCATGCAGAAACACACACACACATGTATTTAAAATAGTACTTAACCTTACTATGTGTGGTACATTCTGATTTTTTAAAAATTCTATTTTATTTTTAAAGATCTTAAAGGTTGTTACTCAAATTGATGTCCTGATCCATGGATGGCTCCTGTTTGAAAAACGTTGTGTTAGGGTACAATTGGAATGGCTTGTGCTCAAGCCAGCCTCTTGGTGATGTCTTCTATCAACCAGACTCCTTTCTGACCACCACATTTCTAGCCCTGACTTCTCTTTTGCACTGCAGGTTTTCCCATGGAATATCTACCTATGTGTTCTAAAAGCAATTTAAGTGCAGCAGTTCTAAAACCAAAATTACTAGTCCTCCTCTCCTGCACAAATATTTCCTCTTGTTCCCTGGATTCCTTTTCTCAGTTATTGTCAGCATTCACCTAATGATTTAAGCTATTAGGTTTAACTTTAAGAAACTGCTAGTATTGAAGCACCTTTAACTATAAAAATGACAGTTCCACATGGTTTAGCCTAATAGAAATCTTGAAGTCATCCTCAGACTTCCCTTTCTTTCATTTACATATCTTGTCACTCAGCAACTAGACTTGAAAGCCTCTCCTATTCATCTCTTAGTTTCTGCTATCTTTCTATACCCACTGCCCTGGTTTAGGTCCTTATCTTTGATCTGGACTGTTGCAGTGGCCTTTGTGATTTCTGCAACCAGTCTCTAACCCTCCTTCTTATTTATCACAAGTTTTCGTTTAAAAATAAAGTTTAACCATGTGAACCTCTGACCCTGCAGTGTCCACAGGATTAAGTGTAAACTTCTGTCTACTTCTCCAGCCTCATCTCCCTCCCCAGCAACTTGGACTCTAGCCACTAAACCACTCGCCATCTTAGGTGTCCTTGTATCGTTTGCTCTTGCTGTGCCTTCATGGGTCATGATTAATTGTCCAGTCCCCACCAATTCCCCTAAGTCTTCCATTGGTAAGAGTGTTGAGTTATGGAAGTTTCTGTTCAAATGTCTTCTTCCCCATAAAAACATTCTTCTTTTCTGCCATGTACTTTCAACCTGCTCCTTAAGGAAACAGTTGCTCCTTTATCTGTGTCCCCATTATAGAGCATATCACCACAACAAGTAACCCATTTTGTCATTATTAGTTGTTTGTGTAGATGGACTGGGAGTTCCTCAAGGGCTGGGCACAGTCTTCCTCTTCTTGTACCCTAGCACCTCAGCTGTGCCTGTTACCTGGAAGACATTAGTATGAGTTTGATTTACTTGGTATGCACCCACAATAGAATTTATAGCCAGGAATTTAAAATGTCCCGGGCCACATCTCTACTGCTACTATTACTTTCTATTTAAGTGACTGTTGGTCGTGCTTTCAGTGTAGAGTGGGAATTTTTTTACTTTTGTCTTTTCATATTCAGGTTTTTATGTTTGGTTATATAAACCCTTTGAAGGCAGGACTACACATATTGTGAATGTAGTATTTTTAGATTCCTTGATGGAATAAAGAAAAATGCAAGAGAAAAAAGTTGTGAATGAAAACTTTCCTATCACTTATAATCACACTATCATCAGATTTTAATGCTATGAGATGATAAGGATATGAATAGTAGCAAACATTTATTGGGGGCTTACTAAGTGCTCAGCCCTATTCTGAATGGTTTTACAAATGTACTCTTTGCAGTGACCCTATGAAGCAGGTACAATCATTATCCCTATTTTATAGATAAAAAAACTGAGGCATAGATTATCTGTATTCTAAGTCTCACAGTTGAGTGTTTTGCTTTAAAAAAAAAGCTAGCTTGGATGAATTAATTAATTTGTCCATGATCATTTACTCTTTTTATTCTTTTTCTTAATGGCCACAGTTTTTTGTTGTTTCTATATTATATATATATGTATATACATGTATACATATATATGTATATATAATCCATCGAATAATTCATTTTGGAAACTTACGTTATATCTAGTTGCTACTAGTCTTTCAAAAATTCTTTATATCCTTCTAAATTATTTTTACAAAACTTTTTTCTAATTAATGCTCCTAATTTATATTAACATTGACTTTGTTCATATGCTTTCTGAAAACTTTAAAATTTCATACTATGATATGGACAGGTAGCACTTTGCAGGAATTATCAAATGTCTGCTTTTCTCCCTTACAGGAAATGATGAGCAAGTTATCCTCCATGATGTCGAAAGGTAAATAGATTGTTGGTATGTGAAGGTGACTGACTCTGGTTTTCATATGAAGAGAGGCAAACACCTCTTTAGACCAAAGTAGTTGTTGGTTTTTCGAAGGAAATAACATGAAGCCAGCTGTCCTTTTCTGAAACAGATTTCTGTAATAATTTTGAAATAAAATTTTGATTAAAAAAAAGAAAAGGATTTGTAAAGTTGGAGTGAACTTACACTTTTTAGGTGAAAATTTAAAGGGAGAGGTTGGAAGAGAAGGAAACAACAACATAATAATAACTAATCTTTATGTGCCAGATACTATTCTGAGTGCTTTGCATGTGTTCATCAGTTTCACCCTCACAATGATTTTATGAAGCAGTACTATTCCGGTCTCATTGTGGACGAGGAAGCTGAGCTGTAGCGATGTTAGGTAACTTAAGGTCAAGTGGTGCTGGGATCTGAACTTAGGCCGCCTGGTCCCAGAGCCGTGCTCTTGCTCACGTACCAGACAGCCACATCCACCCTCTTCTTCCCCAGCTGATATCAGATCTGGCTGCTTTCAAGTGCTCCCTTGTTTTTGGAAATCAAGCACCACCCCCAAATGTACAGAAGCAGATACATTCTGCAGGAGGTGAAAACACTGAACTCATCTATTGAGTCACTTTCAGCTATGCTCATTTAGTGTAAAAAAACAAACTCACCATGAAATCTATAAAAAGTTTTCCTAATGAAATTTTTATTTTTTACCTGAAAGTTGAGTACCTACTTTTTAAGGAAATACAACATCCTTTGGGTTTCAATTGATTGACTTTGCACTGGAAATGAGGGAGAGTCCTACGTGAGGGACTCCGGGGCTGGGACTTTGCACTCTTTGTGTGCATGTGTGTGCCTGTGTGCCTCTCTCTGCTCTCTGTCTCTCAGCAGTGAGACCTTGGATGTGTTTGCTCACGAAGATGCGGTATATGGCTTGTCGGTGAGCCCAGTGAATGACAACATTTTTGCCAGCTCCTCAGATGATGGCCGAGTTCTCATCTGGGACATCCGGGAGTCTCCCCATGGAGGTAGGGTCAAAGGGCTTGTGGAGAGTGTTGAAGAAGAGTTTGCTGTCAGGTTCATTGCAGAGGCAGTTTATGACCTGAGTAACCTGAGTGGGAGAGATGTAAAGGGCATGGTGGGGCATAAATGCGTGTCTCTAGAAGTCCCATCCTACGTCTGAGCCAGAAGCGAGGCACCTTTCTCAGGCCTTCTCTAGCCATTTGTGAGCCTCCACAGACCCGTAGACCTATCGGAAAACCACAGTACCTTGGTGTTTAGTGGCGCCAAGGAGTGGAAGATGCAGGACTTCACTGTGGAGGGCAGCTGCTAGGGGTCAGCTGTGTGTGGGGCTGACATGCACGGCTCTAGGTTATTTACAGAGGACGGGGGTGTTCTGTGCTCGCGTCCGAATTTCAGCTGTGTATAGAAACTGAAAATGATGGCAGATGCACTCCGTTTAAGGGGGATTGTCCATGTGAGTGCCTTCTCCAGATGTGCTCTTTGCACTTCTGAAGTGTAAAATGAAAGTTGTTTTGTTGAATTTCTCTGAAGTTTTTCAGGAAATGCATCTTTTCATCTCATTTCCTGCATAGAGCATTCACTCTGTAACTCTGCCTTAGTTCAAAGACTCTTTCCTGCAGCGTTACCCTCAGTGCCTCCCCGGCCCCACCTTTAGTGTAGCTTTGTCGTGATCATACCTGTGTACACAGAATTAATTTCCTGTCTGTCTTGTCTGACAGGGTCTGGATCTTTTTATTATTCTGTGTTCAGAGCATTTAACGTGCGGGGCTGTGCCCATCATAGAGACTCAGGCTGTAAGAAAAGCTTGTTCTTGGGCTCAGGCAGATAAGGTAGCTGCAAGGAGCAGCTGTAGTTGAATCACCATGTACTGGGGAGGTGAGAGCCTCCTCTGTCTGGACTGTCCAGAGGCCTGTGCAATGTCCCATGTGGAAATCCTGGACTGGGGAGTGTGCCGTCTATTGCTTCTAAACACTTTCCACAAGAGTATGTCCTTGGGTAGCAGTGATTCCTTCCTCGCCTGGAGCACGCTAACACAGGCAGAGCGCTACAGGGTTTCTAAGTGAAGTTGATTAGGAGCTGGCTGGATGTAAGAGTTCAAGTGTTAGGTGCCTTTTTTTTTTTTTGGTAATATTCCAATACCGGGAATGAAATCGTAAAATTCTAGACTGAGGCTATTTTCTCTTCAGTTTAGGGAGCAATTTAGAGAGAAGGGAAGACCATGCTATTGTTTTTCTTGCCTTCAGTTTTCTCATTGTTCTGCTTTGTCTTCATTAAATCTTTGTATAGTTTTAAAACTTTTAATTTCTAAAACTAGTAAATTTGGATTAAGGTACAATAATCCTACCAGTAATTGGTTGTGAATTTTTTCAATGCATGTGGAAGTCAATCTTTCTTACTGTAAAATAGCTTACCTTCCCGGTTCCTGTGACCATCTGTTTGTCACAGGATCTGAAGAGGTAGCATACTCAGTGTTTCTGAGTATTACAGCTTCAGATTTGTTCATATGTGTTAGAGTTGCTGTTTTCAGACTTTGTGTGTGCAAAGTGTGTGTGCTAGTCCTTGTGAGCAGGGTGACTGCTGGGATGACATACTGCTTTGGGGCTCCAGTTACTAGGGCAGTTTCTACAGGGTCACATTCCTGCTTTGCCTGCCTCTGGCCCAGAGGTGCTGAATGAGCTATGGGGCTGATTGTCATTTCTCTATTCACAGAGCCCTTCTGCCTGGCAAACTATCCATCAGCTTTTCACAGTGTCATGTTTAACCCTGTGGAGCCCAGGTTATTGGCCACAGCCAATTCAAAGGAAGGAGTGGGACTCTGGGATATTCGAAAACCTCAGAGGTGAGCCCCCTTTATTCATATGGTGTTAAAACTTGCCCCTGCCTCAACTCTCAGGTAATGTGATCAGCCAGCAAGGGTTGTGAGAACCTGTTTGGCCGTTGATCTCAATTGGCCATCTCCTAACATATAATGGTGGAGCCCTGTCCCCAAGGGACAGGCAATGTGAGAAATCCATACTCTTTTCCGAGAGAGTCATAAATTGTAATCTGACTCTAGACAGGTCAATTCTAGGCAAATAGATGAGAGCTTCCCTTCAGTACTGCCTTCTATTTTTAGGTCCAGGATTCCCCAGATGCCTGGGAGCTCTTGTTGGGGGGGGGGCATAGAGGGGATGGAGGGGGATAATTTGTCAAACTCGTGGCCACTGAACCAGAGATTCTTACCCCAGGCAGGAGGGGTTTTCTGCGTGGCTTCAGGAGAACTGTGAATCCCCAAATTGTGTGGAAATTATATTATGTTCCCATCTAAGGGCATCTTTCTCTGAAGGGAGTGTATTTGCTTTTTTCAGTTTCTCAAAGAGACCAGTGGCTAAGACAATAAAGGTTAAGAGCCACTGCACTATAGTGTTAGGGACCTAATGTGTTTTCCCTTCTGTTTGCATTATTAAAAGAGAACACTCAGGACAATCTTCAGCCGATGGTACAAGTCACTAATGGGAGAATTTCAGGCATCATTAAGGGAAATGTGTGGATGGGGGCGAGTAGGAGGCTTTTTCATGTCCTTTAAATCCCATTGTAGGGGGACAACTTTTTATGGCACCTGTACTTAAGCTAGCTTTGCTTTATGAAAGACTTACATGCATTGTCCTCTCTTGTGGAAATTCTGCATGGAGGTAACTTCCTACTTTGTAAAGCAATATTGCAGAAGAATATCATGGAAAGTAAGCGAGGTCATGATTTATTTCATGGGCCTCAGATGAAAGGGGCAGTTAAGTATAGAGGATTATCTTCCTTGGTGATTTTTAGTTCTAGCTAATTCTCTCCGTGGGGCATTGAGGGATCTAGAACTATTTCAGCAGATCTGTATAGGCCAGAGGGATGCTCCTTTTGTTGAGCAGGGCTCCCTGAGGCTCTGTAGGGCAGCAGAGATGTCTCCTGCCCTTTGGTGCATGTACATCCAGCCTTTGCTTTTCCACCCTACTGAAATGCATATAGTGGCAGGACCCCTGTTGTCCCTTTGCACTGTGTGTTTGAGGAGGCTCATTCCCTGTCTGTATTTCCCTGTGTTCAGCTGTAACATTCCGTGCCACTTGAGACTCTTTAAGAACAGCTCTTCTGCCTCATCCATATTACAGAGGGCAGGAACTGGACTAACTGATGCCATCCTTCTCCCAACCTACTACCTCCCATATTTACCATTGTTATGAATAGCTAGCCACTGGAGTGGGGCCCTGAGCTATTCATTTCCAGTGGAAAGCTTGAGTAGTGCATACTGTCAGCAGTGTCTTGAGAGTAGAGGAGGGGTTGAGTGTTTTAATTCTCTTCCTAATTTCCCCCTAGCAGTTTCCTACTGTGTGTTGTATTTGGGCTTTCCTCCCTTTTCTACTTATCTCTTCACTAAACGTGGCTCTCAAAAAAAACCCACAAAAAACTAAGTGAGATTATTGTTTTATTTTTAAAGTAACATTTATTAGGTTTAAGGTTTATAGGGGCGCCTGGGCGGTGCAGTCGTTAAGCATCTGCGTTCAGCTCAGGGCATGATCCCAGCGTTCTGGGATCGAGCCCCACATCAGGCTCCTCCGCTAGGAGCCTGCTTCTTCCTCTCCCACTCCCCCTGCTTGTGTTCCCTCTCTCGCTGGCTGTCTCTCTCTGTCAAATAAATAAATAAAATCTCAAAAATAAAAAAAAGATTTAAGGTTTATATCCAGAGAAGTATAATGAAACAAACCAAGAAAAAAAAAAAGAAAGAAATCTCATCTCCAGATTATCTCTGTTACTTAAATTTTCTACATGTTTGTATATCAGTATGGTTCTTCTTCTTGGTCTCTAGTCACTTTCCAAAGGTAACTATAATGAATAATTTCCTTTGTATCAGAACATAATTTAATACACATACTAACATGTATATCCATCCTTTAAAAATTTCAGACTAAAGGAACCATGTATTAATACCCACTGTTTTCAACTACTTTTTTTAATTAATACGTATTGGAGCTTTATTCCTATCAGCACTTACAGATCTAGCTTTTTTTTTTTTTTTTTAAGATTTCATTTTTGAGTAATCTCTCCACCTAACATGGGGCTCGAACTCACAACCCTGAGGCCAAGAGTCATATGCCCCATTGACTGAGCCAGCCAGGCGCCCCCCCTCTAGCACATTCTTTTAATGGCTACATGATATTCCATTTATATGGTGTAGCCAGGACTTCTTGTTTCTAGTTTGGGCATTATAAACAGTGCTACATTGAGCCTGGTTGCACAGCTATCTTGGCCTACCTACCTTTGCAGAAATATCTGTAGGAAATTGCTGCATCAAAGGGTATATATGCTTTTATATTTTTGATAAAAATTGTCACATTGTCTTGCCACCACAAAAGGCTGCACTGATTTACAAACCTACCAACTGTACATGAGACTGCACATTTGTCCAGACCCTTGCCAACACTTACACTGTCTGATGGGGGTAAATATTATCTTCCTATTTTGATTACATATTTAATTATGGGTGAGGTTATATGGTTTCTTTGGTAACCTGTAGTTTTCAAAGCCCATATGGGAGAAAAGTCATCTAATAGGGCTAATTGATACTCTTGACTAATTCCTTTCTTAGAATAAAAGGAGGAGCACAGTGGACTAGGATGTTTTTACCTGCTTCTTTCAACTCTTCTAAGGTTCTCTGTGTCTATGGGAGTGAGGCAGACAGGGGCATGAAATATTCTTGGGGTCCTGTTCTTCATCTGCTGCTATTTTGGGATTAAATTACAGATCTTTTCTGTTTGGTGTGTGAGAGGAAGAGGGGGCCCTTGGTCTTTTCCATGCAGGATTGATTATGCTGAGTTGTAATAGGTGATTTGTCTCCTGAACACAGCTGCCTAGAAACCTCAACCTTGGGGCAATTCTGAATCCCCTGGGAGGACAGCCCTGGAACAAGGTAGATCTATTCCAAGGGATACTTAAAGTCTACAGAAATATTTTAGGAAATTCGCCTTAAAATTCAGGTAAAATTGTGTATGCTTGTGTATTCGACTGAGCATACATGCCAATTTTCTTCTAGGGATTGGGGGAGAGTTTTTACTAGGTTCACATAGAGACCTTTCACCCCCAAGAGGAAAAAGTTGTTCAGTGTACTAACAATTTTAGATTTAGAACCTACTGTGGTACTTCAGCAGGCTTATAAGCAATTTTCAGCCTGTAATAACTTGGGCATGTGAGTGAATTCTGGGCCTGCTCGGGAGAACTACTGGTCTCCTAGAAACAAATATAATCTTCATAGATCAATAAGGGGGCCTCACATGTAACACTTTTTTCTTCCTGGCTTAGCCTATGGATTGTTCCATGCTGAAATGGTTTCTTGAGCCCACCCCAAGCCTAAGCTGTACCTCTCTACTCTAGGTTGGTAGTCTGTAGGAGTGTGAGTGGGGTCATGTGTGCCCTGATCCTGCCCTGAAATAAGTTGATCAGAGGGCCGGCTAGTAGGATAAAATGTCAGCTCCACAGGGGACTTTAATTATCATCTGTTCTGACTATCTCACTGTGCAGATGAAGAAACTATCACAGCAAGGTGAGGGGAGGCAGAGAGCTTGGTTTAGAGTGTAGAAACTAAAGCCTTCATACTGGTTACACATCCAGGTAGTATACCTTAATAGCCGTGTGATCATGAGTAAGTGACTTCACCTCTCAGTGCCTCGTAATAATAAATAATAGCTAACATTTATTAAGCATTACTTGCAAGGGATAATGACAATTATATGAACAGTTCCTTATTTAGTCCTTATGACAGCCCTATTAAGTAGGTTCTGTTATTCCTATTTTAATGATAAAGATATCAAGGCACAGAGAGTTGAAATAGCTTGTGTGTGTATGAGTGTGTCATATCCACTCCCTCTTCTAAAGCAAATCAGGCACCTATACATTCTAGTTTTCTTTCATCTGTGCTTCCTTGTGATAGAACTTTGTCAGAATTCCTCTCTGATTTTTCCATTACAGATGTGTCCAACTCTGAAGTGTGAGTCCTTTAGACATTCTACCTCTGAAAGTTAAACCACTTTTCATTGCCTCCAGCCCCTGTCTACATGCTGGCTTTCCAAGTTTCTTGCTCTTCTAATCCTGGAAACCTGCACATGCTATTTATTTTGCTACAAAGCTTCAGAACCGAGGTTGTAAACTAGCTGCCCATAGGTCAAATTCAACCCACAGAAATACTTTGTTTGGCCGACATCATTAATAGTGTTTGGGAAATTATACAGAAAAATCATAATTTCTAGCACCTCTTGAGAAGGTCAAAAGGTCTGGTATCATTGGATCTTTCTTCTCATGGCCACAGCTGAGACTATCGTGAGTTCCTCCTCAAATCTTCTAGATGTGTTTCCACCACTCCTCGATGTCTTAATCCAGGGGTGCTTTCTTCATTTACATTACTTGCCTGGACCTATAGACATTGGAGTTTGAGAGGTCTGCTTTAGGGATTGGAGTGGTAATGAGTGGGCCATAGGGTGAACTGGGTAATAGAAAAACCTTCACATGCACAAATAGACACTGCATGTTTGGATAAAGTGCCATTCCTTTAATGCGGCTTATTTCTGCTGATGTCTTTTTACAACCATCCTGTTTGTCACTGCCAACATCCGAGTTATGTCTTGCTTGGACTGGTGCAGTGGCCTCTGAACAGGTTTCAGATCTGCCATCCTCTAACATCGAGGGAGTTCAGAAAAGGTAAAGATTGCCCTGCTGTTACTCTGCTTGTCTCACCCTTTTCATTCCCTGTTTCAGCTGACTGCTCACTCACCACCTCTTTCCCTTCTCATATCTTTAATTTCTGTCACTTTCTGTCAGACACTGTTAGTTCTGTGACAGGTAATAGTGTCTTGCTTTGACAAGGATAATAAAGAGAGTGATTCTTTCCCACTCAATGATAAAACTAGGGCAAACCAGGAATTCCTGTAAAGAGTTACCTTATAAGATGGTGCTTTCACGTGGTATGTAAATGACACATCTGAAAATGGGCAATGAGTGCAAATTCCTACTATCAAAAAGAGATTGCTCTCAGGACCTCACCTGGCTTTGGGGGCCTCTAGGTTAGATGTCTGTTTTGCAGAGACTCTGTCAATCCTGCTTCTGTAGAGGCCAAATTAAGTGTAACTCCTTGCCTTCTGAGCAAACCAGACCTTCTTGGCCACATTGCATTTTGACTGTTGCTTATACTATTATGGAGCTCAGGGTACAGCTTCAGAGGCTGGAAAAGGTGCCTCTTCTCTTATGTTTGTTCATACTTTAAAGAATGAGGCTTTCTGGACCAGAATGCAAGGCCATGAGGATAGACAAAGATTTCTTAAACATGACCCCAGAAGCACTCTACATGAAAGAAAAAAGATGATATATTGGATTTCATTAAAATTAAGAACTTTGGTTCATCAAAGACACTGTTAAGTGAAAAGATGAGCCAGAAGACAAGCCATGTCTGGGAAAAAATTCTTCATCATAAATGTATTGAACAAGAATTCCTACCTGCAGAATCTATTCTCATAGAACTACAGATCAGTAAGTAAAAGAAAACTCAACTTTTAAAATGAGCAGAAATGTTGAATAGGTAGTTCACAAAAGAAGATATACCAAATAGCCAGTAAACATTTGAAGGGTAATCAGCTTCATTACTCCTGAGGGCAGTGCAAATTAAAACCACAATGAGTTATCACCACACATCCTGAATGGTTCAAATTAAAGAGACTGAATGTACCAAATGTTGACAAGGGTGTGGAGCAACTGAAATTCTCATCCATTTTAGGTGAGGGTAAATTGGTACAACCACTTGGGAAAACTCTTTGTCAGCATCTGCTAAAACTCAAGTAGTGACTCCATGACCCGGCAATCTCACCCTTAGGTATATCTAGGAGAAATGAGTATGGACTTCCCACCAAACGTGTACGATAATATTCACAGATGCTTTATTCATAATAGCCAAAAGCTGGAAACAACCCAAATGTCCATCAAAGGAGAATCGATAAATAAACTGCAGAATATCCATACAGTGGAATATCACATAGGCTTAAAAAGAATGAACTGTAGGTACACACTTTGACGTGGCTGAAACTCACAGTCATAATGTTGAATGAAAGCAGCCAGATAGATACAGAAGTGTGTGGTGTTCAAGAACAGGCAGGTAGTGGACATCAGAATAGTGATGACATTTGGGAAGGGTATTGACTTAGGGAGGCATGAGGGGCGCTTCCAGAGTTTTATATCTGGGTGGTAGTTTTCATGGGTATATACTTTAGTAAAAAAATCATTGAGCTATATTTAGAATTAGTGCACTTTACTATATTATTTAAAGTATATTTAATGTATTTATTTATTTAAATTATATTTTATTTGTTAGAGCATGCACTCGAGTGAGCGCACAAACAGGGAGTGGCAGGCAGAGGGAGAAGCAGGCTCCCCACTAAGCAGGGAGCCCGCATGCAGGACTCAGTCCCAGGAATCCAGGATCATGACCTGAGCCTAAGGCAGACACTTAACTGACTGGGCCATCCAGGTGTCTTTATTTAATGTATTTAAAGTATATTTTTTAAAAAGCCAAGGTCACTATTATCTTCACATGGGTATTTGCCTTCCCTATGATTCCAGTGGTTGTAGCAATATCACCAGCTCTTTAGGGAATGGTTTGAAGGGAAAAAACAGAGAGGAGAGTCAGGAGGACCTAGCAGTTTGGATGGTATTGTAGAAAACTGCAAGAGAAAAGCTGGGGATCATTGGAGTTCAGTTGTCCGAATGATTAGCTCTAACTGGGAGACATGCCTTTGGTTAGCCACTCCTTTTTTTCTTTCTTCCCCCACTCACCCGTCTTTACATACATATACAATATTCAGACAAGTGTTCCATCCACCAAAACCTGTAATAAATGCTTGTTTTCTTCCTAGAACTGTATTCCTTTCTTGTTTGTTTTAATCAATGTCACCATCACTCCCACAGTCATCTGGCCCAAATCCCAGAGTTGCATTTTCCTCTTCTGTCTCTCTGTCCCTCTGCCATACCCAGCCTTGCTATGGGTTAGTGTCTGGCCACTATTTTCAGTTCTGAAAGCCCTGGCTCCATCTTAGGGCCACAGCACCATTTCCGGAAGGGACTGGCTACACTGGCTTCTTAATTTGCCTCGTGCTTCTGCCATATAGCACATATCCTTAAACATCACTCTTGCCATTCCCCTACCCAGGAGCTTTAGTGGATTCTTGTTATCTTTGTTCATGGCCATATCCCCAGAACCTGTATGTGGGATGCTCTAAGGAAATGTTTTTTGGAATGAATGTATGACTTACTTTACTGGATAAAATAAAAACTCCTTCAGCAAGCAATCTGCTCTTTGTCTGGTGCCAGTGTCCCTTCTTGCTCCCCTTGTACTTTCTCCTCTTGTACTCTCTTCCATATACAAACACATGTAGAGGAGGATTTCTCTCCTTTTTTCTTGCTTTTGTCTAGTCAAATTTATTTACCTTTCAAGGTCCACAATCAAATGGCAACTCATCAGGAAAAGCATCCTTGCTCCCTGTTACATACTTTTTGTTTTTTTAAGATTTTATTTATTTGAGAGAGAGCAAGAGAGAGAGAGCAGGGGGCAGAGGGAGTGGGAGAAGCAGATTCCCCACTGAGCAGGGAGCCTGACTCGGGACTCAGTCCAAGTCCCTGGGATCGTGACCTGAGCCGAAGGCAGACACTTAACCAACTGAACCACCCAGGTGCCCCCGTTACATATTCTTTTTTTTTTTTTTTTGAATGTTTTATTTAAAAAAAATTTTTTTTAAAGATTTTATTTACTCATTTGACAGAGATAGAGACAGCCAGCGAGAGAGGGAACACAAGCAGGGTGAGTGGGGGAGGAAGAAGCAGGCTTCCAGCGGAGGAGCCTGATGTGGGGCTCGATCACAGAACACCGGGATCACGCCCTGAGCCGAAGGCCGATGCTTAACGACTGAGCCACCCAGGCGCGCCCCCGTTACATATTCTTAAGCACTGGGTGTTATACGCAACCAATGAATCCTTGAACACTGCATCAAAAACTAATGATGTACAATATGCTGGCTAATAGAACATAAAAAATAAATAAATAAATGGTACTCTGAAAAAAATAAACTAACTTCCTTTACTCACTGTGTCCCTAGCACCTAGCACAGTTTGGGCACAGAATATGTGCCAATGAATGAAGCTTTGTCTTTTACAGGAAGGGATCTCTATTCAGAGCCTCTGTAACGTACTTATGGTCTGTGGCATGCATGTTGCTTGGCTCAGTTGCTGCTTTTGGTATCATTAGTGATCTTTTAATATGAGTGTTTATCTCTAGCTAGACCAGTATTATAGTTCTTATTTCCTTCCCAGTACCCAGGAATTGCTTCTCAGAAATGAAGTGCTTGTCCTGATTTGTACTGTTACCTGTCATGTTTTCCTATGGATTTTTAAGGACAGGGCCATGTTTTATTTATCTCACAGCGCTTAGACTATTATGTACCTTCAGTAAATATTGAATGAATGCACTTTTATACTTACCTCCAAATAGTCTGTATTTTCAAAGCAAGCTTTCTGTAATGTTTTCTGGACCTGTTAATTCCTTGAGTGTAATGGCATGCATCAAAATGTTGTCTCTAAGGAATAAATCTCTAGAGAAGGTTTAAGGGTTCTTGCTGGGTTTTGACTGCCTGTCAGATTTCTGTGGGGAAGCCAGGGATTCTGGTAAAGTTGCTGTCTGGTTTTTAGGCCACGAGGTGGAGCTCTACAATCAACTTTGTCCACTGGAAGACACCTGGTATCCTAACCCAGTGGTTTTCAAACTTTAGAGGGTATCAGAATCACCTGGGAAGCTTGTTAAAATGCTCCTTCCTGGAGCGCAGGTCCAGAGATTGAATTGAGAGACCTGAGGCAGGACCTGTGAATCTGACATTTGAACCAGATATTCCAGATAATTTAGCAAGTTTGCATATCCTGCAAGATGGCAGCTGTGGTTATTAAAAGGTCCGTGTCGAATTTATTTCTGTGTTCATTCTGATCCAGGGTCTTTGGACTTTAGGCCAGAGCTTCCCCATGTCCATTCCTTTGCACAAAGCATAAATGTGCCTACGTGTCTGTTACAACAAGAGACTTCAGAACCTCTGGGGAATGTCTGGTGAATGGATGGGAATTCTGGAAGCATGTACCAGTGCATATCCTTCCTTTAATATTCCTCAAGTATTGTTATGAAGGAGGTGATGTCAGATCCCTAAATCAAGTGGACTTTTTTATGGTAAAAAAAATTTTAGATGTAAATAAGAGTAAAATGAATTCTAATATACCTATCACTCAGCTTCAGTAATTAACTCATGGACAATCTTGTTTCATTTATTCCTCATCTGTGACCTCCCTTCCCAGTGAATTTTGAATAGATTTCCATATAACATTATATCATTTCTCTGTAAATGCCTTAGTATGTATCTCTGAAAGGTAATTCTTTTTTTAAATTGAGATAAAATTCACATAACATAAAATTAGTCATTTTAAAGTGAAAAAGTCAGCAACATGTAGCACATTCACGATGTTTTACAACCACCACCTCTATCTAGTTCCAAAACATTTTCATCATCTAAAGTAAAACTCATACCCTTTATCCCATGACTCCCCAGAGTACTTTTCTCTTGGTAGCTTCTGGCTACCATTGATCTGCTTTCTGTCTCTATGGATTTACTTGTTCCAGATATTTCATTCGTATGTGACCTTTGGTCTGGCTTCTTTTCTTTATTATCATGTTTTTGAGATTAATCCACATTGTAGCATGTATCAGGACTGCATTCCTTTTTATGGCTGGATAGTATTCTATTGTATGGATATACCAAATTTTGTTAGTCACCCATTGATACGCATCTGAGTTGTTTACACTCTTTGGTATTATGAATAGTGCTACTATTAACATTCATGAATCAGTATTTGAGTACCTGTTTTCAGTTCTTTCAGGTGTGTTCCTAGGAATGGAATTGCTGGGTCATACAGTAATCCCATACTAAACTTTTTGAGGAACTGCCAAATTACTTTCCATAAAAAGATAATTCTTTTAAAAAACATAATCCCAATATTATCACACCTAAAAAATAACAATAACTTCTTAATATCATTGCATCTATTTCAGTTAGTGTTTAAATTTCCTTAATGTTGGGGTGCCTGGCTGGTTGATTTCGTAGAGCACATAACTCTTGATCTCGTGATTGTGAGTTCGAGCCCCACGTTGGGTGTGGAGATTACTTAAAAATAAAATCTTAAAAAAGAAAATTTCCTTAATTGTCTCATGAATGCTGCAAATGAATCAGGATTTAGATAGGGTTCATACAAAACAATTACTTAATACGGCTTCTGAGCCTCTTTTAATCTGTAGGTATTCCTGCCTCGCTCTTTTTTCCATTTCAAATCTATTTGTTAAAGAAACTGTATTATTTATCTTATGGAATTTCTCACATTTTAGATTATAGTGATTGCGTTTTTATACTGTCATTTAGCATGTTCCTTCTGACCCATTTTTTCCTATAAATTGGCTTTAGATTTAGGGGCTTGAACTGATTCAGGGTTTTGTGGGTAGTTTTGTTTTTTGTTTTTTGAGGGTTTTTGTTGTTGTTGTTGTTACAAAAATATTTCATAGATGGTGTTAGGTATATCCATAAGGAAGCTAAAAATGTCTAGTTTTATCTCTGCTTTTGTTTTAAAATACATTGACCGACTTCTTAGTTTGGCTTTTTAAGATACAAGTAGTGCTGGTGAAGATGTGGAGAAACTGGATCACTCCTACATTGCTGGTGGGAATGTATAATAATACAGCCACTCTGGAATGTAGTTTGGTGGTTCCTTTATAAATTAAAAATGAACTTACCAGTCTCAAAGGATACATGCTGCATGATTCCATGTACATAACATTCACGAACTAATATATTTGAAGGGATGGAGAACAAATTAGTGGTTGCCAGGTGTTAGCAGTGGGGGTAGAGTGGGGATGAATATGGCTGTACAAGGGTAGCCTGAGGAATCTTGTGATGATGGTACACATGAGTATCTTAATTGTAGTAGAGAGCGCTCTCGCCAAATAAATAAATAAAATCTTAAAAAAATAAAAATAAAAAAGATCTGTGTATGAGATGCTATTTTGCACTTTCTTTTGATTATGGAAAAATTCATGTTCATTGTAGAAGAACTTGGAAAAATAAAATGAAAGGCATAAATAATAAAAATTATCTAAATCCTGTAGTCTAATTTATGTATCTTCTTGTTGGTCTTCACACATCCATCAGTCTGAATGTTTATCATTATTCGTGAATATAATAGCATAGGGCACAGATTCAAAACCTATAGAATTCACCACTTTCTGAAACCTGACAGATGAGTTTCCTTTTTTCCACTTGACTTCCCCAAATTATTAATTTTCTTTCTGTTCTGCAAATGTTAGAACCTCACTTTAAAGTACGAGATATAATTAAGATACCTTCCTACCTGCTAAACTCTTCCTTCTTGTTGGCAACTTATTGGCAGGTAGATGAATTTAACTTCCTTGAAGGATGTGTGGTGGTGTCACACAGAAACAGGGTAACCTGGGTGGTCATTGGCAAGTTGGGCCGGTTCTTTGACTGTCCAGGAGGACTTCGACTCAGATGATCTCCAAGCCTCTTGCTATTTTAATTAATTAATTATTTAAATATTTTATGTATTTGAGATAGAGAGGACATGAGCATGGGGGAGGGGCAGAGGGAGAGGGACAAGCAGACTCTCCACTGAGCAGGGAGCCCAATGCAGGGCTTGATCCTGGACTTGTAGGATCATGATCTGAGCTGAAGGCAGACGCTTAATTGAAATAGCCTCTTGCTATTTCTCCAATTTTATACTGCTTTGTGGCTTGCCTCTCAGATTGGGTTTCATGTGTAGATAAATGTCAAGACCCATGTGAACTTTGGTAGAGCACATTTTTCTTTTTAACGTTCGAAGTCAGGGTTTTTCAAACTGCTGCTTATGATCCATTAGATCATTCATTCAGCAGCTATTTATTGAATGACTATTATGTGTCTGGTACTGTTTAAGCACTTGGGATATATGGGGAAGAGATACAAAAGCTAACAGTCTAGTGGGAAAACACAAATAAGAAACAAAATAAATACACAAAAATATATTCATGTACTAGAGAAAAATAAAGCAGGCAAGGGAGACAGGGAGTATTGGGTGCTTGCATTTTTGTACTGGGCGTCAGGGCCTGATTGAGGGGGATATTGAATAAAGAGGTAAGTGAGTGCATCCTGGACGTATCTGGAGGGGAACGTTCTGGACTGCAGAATCTGTAAATGCAGACGCTGAAGCAGAAGCATGCTTGACTCGTTCTAGGACCAGTAAGGAGGCATCATGTGGTTGAAGTAGAGTAAGGTGAGAAGAGTGCGAGGAGATGGCGTCAGAGATACCGGCGTCAGGGGCTGCTTGTCTAGGGCTTTGTTGGTGTTGTACGGAATTTGGTTTTTACTCTGGTGTAAATGGGAAGCCACTGGAGGATCTTTAGCAAAGAAATGATGTGTTCTGACTCATGGTTCAGCATCGTTCTGGCTGTTGTTATTCAGGATAAATGAAGCACGGGCCAAGAGTGGAAGCAAGGAAGCTAAGGTAGGAAGCTCTTTCAATAATTCTGTGGGCCATGAAATCAATTTAGATGGTCACAAGTATTTATTAAGTAAAAAAAATATAGAATAGAAAATCAGTGTGCATAGCATTATAGTAGGTGGTAAGCATTGTTTAATGAATTTATGCTAAAAAATGTGGGTGTACTGGGATGCAGTATAAAATGTACTTTACAAAGGGTTGCTATAAAAAAAGTTTCAAAGCCATTATCCTAAGACACTTCTGTTACTGCCAGCTAGAGGAGACTTTGGTGTTTGGATACATTCTCAGTGAGTGGCTCCTGTGAGAAACAGGCTGGCTTCCTGTTTTGTGTCTCATCAGTCAGCAGTTTGGCCTTTTCTCCCTTTCCTTTGCATCCCTCTAGTCTCTTGTTTTCAACTGTTTGCATAGGAGTTCTTCCAAGAAGGTAACAAAT
This sequence comes from Ailuropoda melanoleuca, assembly GCF_002007445.2. NCBI lineage: Eukaryota > Metazoa > Chordata > Mammalia > Carnivora > Ursidae > Ailuropoda > Ailuropoda melanoleuca. The sequence goes on along the minus strand of NC_048231.1, from coordinate 10,687,675 downwards.
TGTGATTTTTGTTTTCAGACCCTCTTTTGCTTAGGATTTTTTCTAGACTTTGCCTCTTTCCTCTTTAACATTCCTCCAGCTTTGTGGTCTTGCACCCTAACAATCAGTGCACCCACCCCAGTTTCCTCTCCTGCCATCAGGGACTGCCTGTTTACCTGCATATATTCCCACCCCCTCCTGCAGCACTGTTACCGTTGCTGTAGCAACTGCCATCTTCATCTCCGTCTTCCCCTTGCTTTTTCCTGCCTCTTGCCAACCACTGTTCATTAAACTTTACCTCCCTAGTTTTATACACCGTGAGGTTAGGGCTGATGCTAATGTAAAATCTGTCAGAAGGTAGGACCAGAAGTAGTTGTAAGGTGAAGATTAAATGGCTGCTTACGAAACCCCTCTCTGTTTTCTGCAGCTTAGGATGAAGGGGAATTCTGAATAAGCCAGGCCATCTGATAGATTGAGATGACTAAATATTGAGTCTGTAGTTCTATGGGAAATTCATGAGTGTCCTAGAACAAAGTTTGTTATGTCAGCGCCTCTTAATTAATTAATTTATTTTTTTTTAAAGATTTTATTTATTTATTTGACAGAGAGAGAGAGAGCCAGCGAGAGAGGGAACACAAGCAGGGGGAGTTGGAGAGGAAGAAGCAGGCTCACAGCGGAGAAGCCTGATGTGGGGCTCGATCCCACAACGCCGGAATCACGCCCTGAGCCGAAGGCAGACGCTTAACCACTGTGCCACCCAGGCGCCCCTAGCGCCTCTTAATTTATTTTGAGATCTTGTTTGGTTCTGTGTGGCTTTCAGGATCTCTGGGCCAAGTGCAAAAATTTAGGTTGTAGATCACTTCAACTTTGGGTATGTCCCTGTTCTGGAAGAGGATGATTAGAAACACTGCAGTGCCTGCCATCCACATTTGCTTCAGGGAGAGACTAGATATGCCATTGATCATTTAAAGATTTCTCTCTCTTTTTTAAAAGATTTTAAGTAATCTCTGTACCCACCATGGGGCTCAAATCCACAACCACGAGATCAAGAGTTGCATGCTCTGCTGCCTGAGCCAGCCAGACACCCCTATCTAAAGATCTCTTTATCAGAAATTTATCAAGCCCTTCTGCCAACTTCAGGCTAGACTTAAATTTCCGGATGTTCAAGAAGGGAAGGAAATCTTACCAGGGACACCGAACCTACATCTATATTTCAAGCCAGAGAGGTTTGGCAGCGAATTATGTTCTGAGGAAAGTGGGTTCGTTTAGACACATCACAATGTATCTTTCTCATACTAGTTGTCTGATAGTTCTGGCTTCCTCCAGAGATGTCTCAATCTTGCAACTGAGGATTATGTTAGAAAGAACAAAAGAGAAAGCCCAGTTTCTCCTGCCAACTCACATTAAAAAAATGGTTAAGGGATTATTGGGACCCTGAACACACTTAAATAGGATTGGTATAGGCTGTGATTCCCTGAATTTGTTCGCTTTCTACCTAATTCTAGTGTTCTCTGGGACTTGTCATATTCTATGGGTTGTGCAAGTACAGAATGTCCTTTATTCCTTACAGGTCATCCCATCCTAAAGCAGAAACTGGAGGGGAGGAAGAGATTCCCCCCCCCATCTATATAGGACCTTGATTTTGTCTCTGTGATTGTATAATACCAGATCTGATGTCTGTGATTTGGAATAACAGTGCATTTCACGGGTGTTATTGAAGCTTTCACTTAGAAACTGTAAGGAAATTCATGCTGTTGGCATTGGTAAATCATGTTGGTACCATTGGATGAATTACTTAGTTGTGGATTTATGGAAATCTAGATTCATGGAATCTAATCTTGGAAACGTTATCAATGCCCTGTCTTGTGTTGAACATGATATTCCCAGTTACTTTCCTTGGAAACAGCCTTAGCCTGTTTCTCTTCTATTCCAAGGCCTTAGCCTTGGCCAAGTACTTTAAAAAATGTTTACTCTGCCAGAGCAATAAAGAAGTCCATTTGAATACTAGGGGCGGGAGGGAGCAAAAAAGGAAAAATCCAGGAGACCACACTAGTGAGAAATATTTTCCTGTTGTTCTGTCGTTCTTTTGCTTTTCGTCCTGGTTCTTTTACGTGCTGACCCTTGGATTACCTCCTACCCCATTCTTTTTTCTTTTTTTTTTTAAGATTTTATTTATTTATTTCACAGAGAGACAGCCAGCGAGAGAGGGAACACAAGCAGGGGAAGTGGGAGAGGAAGAAGCAGGTTCCCAGCAGAGCAGGGAGCCCGATGCGGGGCTCGATTCCAGGACACTGGGATCACGCCCTGAGCTGAAGGCAGACGCTTAACGACTGAGCCAACCAGGCGCCCCAATCTACCCCATTCTGGTTGCATTTTATGACAGATCATTGGTTGAAGATAGGTTGGAATAGATTTATTGCTTTTCTTTTTCTAAATAGGGATATTTTGAGTTGAACTCATTTTAACTTGTTGCTTCTCCTTTCAAAATACTGCTTGTCTTGTCTGGGTGTGTAATGGTGGCCATTTCTCTGAAGAGCGGGGGTAGTGACATCTCCATTATCAAGATCAGAGTTCAGAAAGCAAGTCAAAATTGAGGCAGTCTTCCCGCAGTTCTCCAAGAGGGGATGTATTGATGACAGGAAAAAGACATTTCAGGCATTGTTGATAGAGAGGAACTCTGAGTCCTTTCTGCTAATGGACATGGGACTATAAAAAGTGCCATATTACTGTATGGTGACTAACATAATATAATTAAAAAATTAAAAAATAAAATTAGTATATCCACAAAAAAATTTAATTAATTAAATTATTATTTTTAAAAAGTGCCATATTGTGTGGTTGGCTTTTTGTTGAACCTCTGGTAATCTGCCTTCTCTCCACCTCGTTTTCCCCCTGACCCCACTCTCCCTTCTTTTCCTGCTTCCTCTCCCCCCAGATTCCAAAATGGAACCATGTTTCTCAAAGTGGTTTGAAAGTCACTTGCATCAGAATTAATTGGGGTTGTTAAATTCAGATTCCTGGGCCCACTTCCCAGATTGAATTAGAATATCTGGGGGTGGGGCCGCCTGGGTGGCACAGTGGTTAAGCGTCTGCCTTCGGCTCAGGGATCGTGATCCCGGCATTATGGGATCGAGCCCAACATCAGGCTCCTCCGCTGTGAGCCTGCTTCTTCCTCTCCCACTCCCCCTGCTTGTGTTCCCTCTCTCACTGGCTGTCTCTATCTCCGTCAAATAAATAAATAAAATCTTTAAAAAAAAAAAGAAGAATATCTGGGGGTGGATCCAGAGAATCCACATTTTTGAAGAGTCCGGATGATTTCTCAGGCACATTGCACTTGGAGCCTTGAACTACAGCATCTTTGGCCTCAGAGCCAGCTGTAGAACCCCTGCTGAGAAATCATGGTTAACATAGTTCACTTTCTGGATTTCAGTATCATCCTGCCCTCTGGAAGGAATTGAATTTTGTGCCCAAACATGAAGTATTCCGTTTTAGCAGCTGCTGCTCTTTAGATAGCACCCCTGAACACCGTAGGAGCGAGTTCTCCATACCTCCCCTCTGTGTGAGAGAAAAGAGTTCCCTGCCCAGCAGCACAGGCAAGAGAAGTTCGTGACTCTCCTAGAGCTCACAGACAGACCTCTGTGAAGTGGCTAGAACGCTGATAAAGGTCAAGGGGCTCTGGTGGGGGTGAGATGGGCCTAATGCCTGTCCTGGGCTGACTTCTACCGGTCTGACTAGAATCAGCACAGGAAATTCCTGTTAACCCACGGAAAGGGCGTTTGCCAGAGGCCCCAGCTTTCCTGTCAGGGATGCCTGAGCTGATGCAAACCCCTGCTGCTGTTGCTGGTGGGGCTGGCCAAGTTTCTTTTTGTTGAGTCTTGTTTCCACCCCCAACTCCTCTTCAGTCCTACAGATGGTGGTTTATTTGTACACTCCATGCTGATGTTGGGTTGAAAGCCTCTCATTGTTTTTGAGCTCAGTGTTTAGATAACACCACATGCCTGTGGCAGCTAGGGCACCCTGTAAAGGAAATGCCTGGACTCTAACAGGCCCGTCTTTCATGCTCTGTGAGTGAGCGTGGCCTCTGTTTAGGACCATTATACGAATATTTCTCTGCAGAGATATTATGACTTGGGTTCTGCAGGGCTACCAGCCTTCTCCTTGATGTTTGGAGTACTAGGGTCTGTTTCCTAGTCTTTTCTCTTTTCGTTCATTTCAATCCTAAAAGGATGAAAGCCTCTTTTGCCCCAAGGCTTGTGTCCTCTCGGAGCTGCAGTATTAGAGCATTCCTCCCTCTAGTGAGAAGACTGCTCTGGAAAACACAGCACTGACGCGAGCTAGTGTGGGTATGGAGGGTTTTGATGACTAGGCTAGGTTGGCAGCTGCCTTTGCACATGGTTCCAGGGGCTCCTTTTCCCATGGGATATCTCCTTTCTGGTCCCCTTAATCTTGCCCATCACTGTCATGCCAAAAAAAGAAAATGTGTTGTTTTCATTCAGTATTAAATCTCTTCTGGTAGTATATAGCTCTTTAAGTTTTCACTTGGTAAAATGCTATTAAAACTTCTTCCTTAAAAATGTTCGGATAAATCTGCCAGGCTCTAATTTAGGTCTCTCAAGGCCCTTTCCAGCTCTGTGATTCCCTAGAATTTATAAACGTTTTTTTCCTAAAACTACTAGGACTATTTTCTTTCCAGGACAACAATGTGTGAGGCAAAATGAGTTTGTAGTTTTGAAGTTAAATGAATTTCTGTACCATCCCCAATGTATATATACTTAACCTCACTTTCCTACCAGTAATTCAGTGCCCCAAGAATTGAACCCAGAATACAAAAGAAGTTGGTTATGATATGGTCAGTGAGTAGTTCATTCCTTCATAATAAAATAGAGTCTAGCTAATCAAGGATACTAGTTACTGAAAGATATACACGCAGATACATGCCCTTTTTTACTTAGTACTATATAATTGGTAATGTTCATGGCCATCCTGGTTCACTGTAAAATTGAAATTATCTTCTGAGTCATCAAAAGAAATTATTTGGAACCATACTGTGAGTTTTTTTTTTAATGTTAGGAATATTATGGGATTACAGAAGAACAGTAGATGAACCAGAGCATATCACTTTCCCTAGTGAAGCTACATAAATATATTAACTGAAGTACATACCAGCTTGTTGGGAATTGTACAGGGAAACAAGTCATCTTGCTTTTCTAATTGTTACACTACTTGCCGTGCATTTAAATTAGATTTTTTTGTTTAATATTTACTTTCTAGTTATGCCATATAGATTATAAAGTTTCTGTGAACAGATTAAAAATTCTGTAATAAAATGATTTTTTAAAAGATTTTATTTATTCATTTGAGAGAGAGAGTGTACGAGAGCACGAGGCGGGGAGGCGCAGAGGAACAAGCAGATTCCCCTCTGAGCAGGGAGCCTGACAAGGGGCTTGATCCCAGGACCCCAGGATCATGACCTGAGCTGAAGTTAGACGCTAAACAGACTGAGCCCTCTGGGCGCCCCAGTAATAAAATGATTATTGTTAAAAAAAAAATCCATAATAAAACAGTAAAGTATCTGTTTTTCTTGCTGGTGTGCTTTGTATCTCTAATACATCCCTTAAATGTCATCCATGATTAGCCAGTTAGAGTGGACACGACTTACCTCGCAGGGACTTGGTGAGTATCTACTTGATTATGTAGTTAGCTCAGGCAAATGAAATAACTCATCATTTTAATATGTCTCTTCTTTCTTGATGCTTTTGTTCTTTATTTCCTGTAAATTTACTGGTAATTCTCCTTTAGGAGATTGAAAAGAGAACTGGTAGGTTAAATAACTTGCTCTAATGAAATCAAGGAACCATTCTTACCCCATTGTTACCTTCTAGTCTACTGAATAGAAATACCTTTCAGATGTACAAGCCTGACAGGAGATTCTGGACACATTTTGGGAAGAAGTAAATGTGGTCATTTTGCAGACTCTTGTCCAGCCTGCCTCATGCCCAATCCCTCTGCTTCCTGCCTTCCAGTTCTCTCCTGCGCTATGGTGGCAACCTATCCCTCCAGAGTGCCATGAGCGTGCGATTCAACAGCAACGGCACCCAGCTCCTGGCCCTGAGGCGTCGCCTGCCCCCTGTACTCTATGACATCCACTCCCGCCTGCCTGTGTTCCAGTTTGACAATCAGGGTTACTTCAACTCTTGCACCATGAAAAGTTGCTGCTTTGCAGGGGATCGTGACCAGGTAGGTGCCCTCTGTCTCCTGCATCCCACATTCATGCTTTCCTCTCTGATTGCTCCTTCTGTGCTGGTCTTTATTCTCTTTAGCATCATGTCGAGGTAGAAACAATTGAGGCACATGGTGTCTGTGGACATTCTAACATAATAGTGAGTTTCTTCATCAGAGCTGCCATTGAGTAATATGAGGCACACACCATGAACCAAGGCTGGCCACAGTATAGTTCTGAGCAACCTAGCTTTGCCAGGTTTGTGAACAGACTTTAAGGTTCTAAGAATGTGTCTTTTCAAAAGAAAGGAGGGAGTCTATGGAAAATCAGCCTGCCAAAAAAAGAGAGATTTTTTGTGTGTATCAGTAAAACACAATGATGAATGAAACACCCTAAGTACCATCCAAGAGACACATATCCTGAATGGCCCCTTGGGATGGCATCTTTTTCTTGGATGAGATGGGCTGAGCAGCTTTGTTTGAGAGGAAGCCAGATGCTGACTTCTTTACTTTTTATTGCCAGCATCACAACTGGGAAGGAGAACCCAAGCTGTGTTTCTAGTCTTTTCACAGTCTCACTGGGAATTGAGATACTGATGTTGACTTAGAGCTGGCAGTTTAAAAACATGCTTGGCATTCTTGCACCTGTCTTGGCCATAGACATTCTGAAGTGGGTGTCAGTGAGTGGACCAGTTAGACTGATCTCAGTAATCAAGCTGAGTAAAGACAAATATAAAGAAGCATTGATCAAATAAACAAATAGATTTTTTTTCCTTCTCAAACAGAACAAATCTTGTGCTATTTCACATCTAGATTGGAAAGAGAGAGACCTTAGTCTCTTGCTAGTGCTTCATGTTCTCTTTGGGCTCATGATCATCTTTAACATAAAACTCTCACATGCTGTACCCACCTCTTTAGAGTTATTTGTGGGCGATGGACATAAAAGAAACAGTTCTTGGGGAACGTGTGAAGACCCTGCTCTTTGAAGGCAGAACCTAGGGGTTTTCTTCCTAGACTGCAATTGCTACATGCTCCCCAACGTCAGAGCTTAAAGACTAGTATATGAAGTAGGAGCACGATAAATGCTTGTTGAATTGAGTTAAATGTTAAAGAAACTGAAAATATCTTTTAAGTTATCTAGACTAGGGACATCCCTTTTGTAAATGGAGAATATACATCTAAATTCAGAATTTATGTTGAAGGCAGAGTCCTAGGGCCTACTTAGCTGTGATCCACACGGGAAACACTAGGTGGCCTCAGTTATATAATCAATGTCTCCTTGAAGAAGCCATAATGCCTGAATGACTTAGTGTTTACAGGCTATTTGTTTCTTGGGTAGGAAGAAGCAGTTTCTAGACATGATCAGGCTCACAACAGAACAGATCATTGTACTCTTCAGATTGGTTGATTTAGCTTCACTTAGATGTGGAAATGACAACCAAACCTCTCCCTCCCTTCCTCCCTTCTTTTCTTCTTGCCTTTCTTCCTTGCCTTCCTTGCTTCCTTGATTTTCCATCATCTGTCACTTTCTTGTGCATGTGATTCTTATTTCAATGACCAATAAAAAGCAAGCACTAAATGTAATGGTTTATTAGGCTTTATTACTAGAAACACAGGGGCTGAGAGAAAGGTGAAAGATGTAAAGGAAAATAGACGTTAATTTTCTTTCAGTTCCTATATTAGCAACCAGAACCTGGCTGCATGGAGCCCTTAAAAGACCCTGAATATAGGCCGCTAGCTAATATGTAGAACACCGAGCCCATGTTTTCTTTACCTGTGTAATATCAACTTTTTGGCTGAATAATTCTTTGTTTTGCAGGGTTCTCTTACGCATTACAGGATGGTAGCATCCCTGGCTGGTCCCCGCTGGATGCCAGTGATGTCTCCCTAGTCTTCCCCCAGACAACCAAAAATGTCTCTAGACAGGGGGAAATTGCCCCTGATTGAGAACCTCTGACCTGGATTATAATACCCATTTTGCCCAGATACACTGGGGCAGGTATTGCCACAGACAGACCCAGAATAGGTATTTTGTGATTGTCCTGGTTATGTACATTGAAAAGATGTAGTTGTTTTTGTCTTTAAGGTTATATGTAATGATGAAAACATGGAATGGCTTTTGATTTTTTTCTATTCAGATTTGACAAATTTATTATTTGTGTGTGTGTTTTTTTTAAATATTTAAGTAATCTCTACACCAAACATGGGTCTTGAACTCATGACCCTGAGATCAAGAGTCATATACTCTTTTTTTTTTTTTTTAAAGATTTTATTTATTTATTTGACAGAGAGAGAGACAGCCAGTGAGAGAGGGAACACAAGCAGGGGGAGTGGGAGAGGAAGAAGCAGGCCCATAGCAGAGAAGCCTGATGCGGGGCTCGATCCCATAACGCCGGGATCACGCCCTGAGCCGAAGGCAGACGCTTAACCGCTGTGCCACCCAGGCGCCCCAAGAGTCATATACTCTTGAAACTGAATCAGCCAGGTGCCCCTTACGTGTGATTTTTTATCCTATGGGAAAAGTCTGTGGGTACTGTATCCTCTCTGACAAACTAGATTGCTTTTTGGTTGGGATATGTGGTTTTCTATGAAGGAGGATACAGAGTCATTGAATCTAACTTTGGATCCATTTCAGAGGTAAAGTCTTTCAAGTCTGTTCATAGTCCCCGTAGAGGTTATCAGAAGTGTATAACCTAGGGAATAGGAAGTACAGAGATTTATGTTAGGCTATTTTGTTCACTCCTTCAGGACTAAGAAATGAAATGTGGCTAATTCATCATTGCCTTGTCTCCACACAGTAAGAGCACAATATTTGTTGAAGCGAATCTTGAATACTTTGGTCAATGTGTGGTTTTTGGCTTTTGAGGCCTAAAGCTTCTCTGTAAATCAGAATTGAGAAGTACCATTTTTTCCTGCTCAACTTCCAGGGGCTTTATGAGGATGAATTAAGTAATAGATTTTCAGTGAGACTAATCTACTGAGCTTATACTTTCTCAGTGCTGTCCAGGAGGCCAAACCTACTGTCTCATTGCTAGAACATGTATCTCAGAGGTGATTTATAGGCTCTGACTTTCCACACTCAGAGCTAAAGCAGCAGCTGCCACGGTTACAGTATGATCTGTAGCACTGACATGTATATTCTTTGACTAGTCCAGACAGGATCTTTTTGCTGCTTTCAAATTCCAAAGCCTACTCTTTCCTTATATTGGTCTTTATATTTGCTCTTGCTCTTGTATACTTCGAGAACACCCAGAGCTGGAGGCCCTGTGCTCTGGAACGCTTCATTTAGTCATAGGCTGGGTAACCATCCCAGAAAGGAATCTGAGAATTTCCATAATAGGAATGAACATGGTCAAGAAAGATACTAAGTGATCTCTCTGAGACAGTCTTCTGGCTTTTAATTATAGTGAGATTAGTCTTTCCACACAAATGGACCCCAATACTGTGCCAGAGATCCTATACTTCCTTTTAGACTATCCTAGGTTCACTAGGTACTTCTTCAGTCTCAAAATGAAATGAACATTTCAAGAAGTTGGACTGAGGGAATAGAGTGTGAAATAGCCTGCTTTGTGTCTCCCCTATGCTCAGCCCCACCGTTGTAGATGAATTCTAATTATAGAGCTATTAGAGATGATTTTGTATAACCCTCCTTTTCTAGATGAGAAAACTGAGGCTCAGAGCTGTTGGGGACGTTAAGTCAAGACGTATACTTGTTTGCAGGGGCTCCTGGGTGGCGCAGTCGTTAAGCATCTGCCTTCGGCTCAGGGCGTGATCCCGGGGTCCTGGGCTGGAGCCACGCATTGGGCTCCCACCTCCCCTGGGAGGAGCCTGCTTCTTCCTCTCCCACTGCCCCTGCTTGTGTTCCCTTTCCTGCTGGCTGTCTCTCTCTCTGTCAAATAAATGAATGAAATCTTTAAAAAAAAAAAAAAAAAAAAAAAAAA